>NC_049184.1:12097999-12427443 GCF_009769625.2 Cygnus olor | reverse complement strand
CAGAAAAATATCCGCTGATTTTTTAAGAAAAGTTTCCAATGGAAGCAGGCTGATTTATTTTTAATCACTCTGACAGTTTTGTTTGACTTAGGTTGCATAAAATGTTCTTAAAATCCTGAACTGTTTAGACAAGCTGAAGTCTGACAGCGTCTCCCTCCTGGCCAGGGAGGGAGCTGCTCCTATTTGCCATGCTAGGGGGGCGGCTGCCCCCTGCAGCCCTGGGTACGGCCCCTGGGCACACACCACGACCTGTAGGCCATCGCCCCGGCCAACAGCACGCCAGGCATCAAGCACCAGGTGCTCTGGAGCCCACGTTCAGCTCCTGCTGGTATAGCCAGGTGCCCGCACAGCTTGGCATCCAGGCCAGCAGCACTGCGGGAAGCGGGCGCCATCGGCTCCTCCCGGCCTCCATCCGCCTCCTTCACCTGGTGGTGAGGTTACAGCGATGGGCACAGAGCACGGCCGTGACTGGGGAATTATTATTTATTATGCTGCTGCTGTGTCCGGGTGGCTTCAGAGGAGGTGCACACCCCAGTTGGTGCCGGCCTGCAGACAAGGGAAAGGCCCGAGGCAGCAGGAAGGGGAGACCAGAGGCTCAGGGGGAGCCCAGCAGCTGGAGGCCGGGAGCTGCCAGGCCTGCTGGAGGCTGGGGGAGAGGAGGGCAGCCAGGAGGAGGAAAAGGCTCACGGCAGAAGCAGGCCAAGACCTTCATGGTGGTTACATGAGACAACTGGGCACCCAGCTCTGGAATAGAAACCTGCAAAGGGTTTTAGATACCTTCATAGAAACCTTCAATAGAAGGTTCAATAGAAACCTTCATGGGGATGGGGCGCGTGCTGCTCGCAGCTGTGTCCTCGCCTGGCTGCGGCCACTGCTCCCGGGTCTGCCGGGTCTGAGCCATCCATCGCCCCCGGGGCTCCTCCAGAAACTTGTCTGAGTGTGTGTTTGCTCTCTGGGCAGTGGAAGGACAAAGTGACCGGGCGGCTAACTGACCGACCAAGAGAAAAAGAAAGATCGCATCTTCGGTAATTAATAACATACTGGTAACGTTTTGAGTCCCCTTGGGCAGACTTTTACCACATTCCACTTCATACAAGACACATTTCAAATGCTCGTTAATTTACAGAAACTGCATTTTATAGAAAATATGATACAGTGAAATATAAAATGCACTAGGAGCATTTCAAAAATCTATAGAGACGATCTTGCAGCCTAGTATACCCTCTGAAACAACGTCCACTCGTTACCGCAAGCTCTCTTCTTCTCATTCTCGCGCTCTCTCGCGTGCACGCTCTCGCTCCCCCCCGCCCCCCCGTTTAACTCTTAGCATTCAACTTGAGAATTAATCAAGATATCAAAAAAGCATGATTATCCCCTGGATAATCACCTTCCAGTACTGTGCACATTCTTGGATTTAAATGAAAATATATCTAAGCACTTTTACAATTTTTAGCGAACCCACTGCAAAATCGTCTGCAGAATATAAAACACAGGTAATCCAAGATTTCATAGCACATTAATTAAGTGGCTCATAATCCATTAAATGTGGTTTATATTACACATCCATGCAGTCTAAATCATTTTACAAACATTAGACAGAAACCCACTAGTCCAAATCAGTAAAGGAAAAATGTAATAAAAAAAGCTAATAACTATTTGTTATTGGTTAAACTGACCCTACATATAAACTAGGTAGTATGCTACCATTTATAATACTGATGTTGAATTATGCCTGGATGCTGCAAAACCTCTTGCTTGCTTGGCAATGCTTGAGCATATTAACCACAAGATACTTAACAGGCCCTCGTTGCACTTCTTCTCCAAAAAAAACATTTACTACAGATAGCAGCGCCTACCCATCGAATATAAAGGACACACATTAGCTGAGTTACATGATGCTGTTGAGCTTTGGCTACTGATGCTCCAAGGCATTAATGTCATTCTAGGCTAGCTCCATACTTACGGATGGCAAAAGTGCTGATTGCCGGCTCCGGCCCCTCGCGTGCCCCAGCCCGCAACGGGGCAGTGACGCGCGAGAGGCAACAGCATTGGCTTCGTGCCGACGGGCACCACCAGAGACGTGGGACAGCACCACGTAACCCAGCCGGTATTTACACCACTCGTGGGAGCCAAAACACGCCGATAGCATAAAAACAAACAAATGGGCCTTTGGTCATTTCACGATTTACTTGTAGGGTTTAGGCAAGGGCTGTTGGAGAGTTCTGTGGCAATAACCAAAGGCTTTATCAATGCTATAGTTCTATGCAGCTACATTGAGTGTGACCAGGTTACAGCAGAGCCCCCTAGTCGGTATTTTGCATCTGATAACACTGAATTATATACAACATGATGACTAGTTCACCACCTGCTGAGGCTTAAAGATGGCTGTTAAGATTTCCACTCAAAACATCTCCCCCTCCCACCCCCCATCCTCTCCACCCCAGAGTGAGTCACCCCCTTAAAAAAAAAAAAAAAGGCAAAAAAGAAACAATCTCCACAGTTCCTTTTTGTTAACTCCTTCCCAGCTAGAACTGGCTTAGGGTCACAGGGAGTGCTGCCCAGGATGGTTGTATGTTTGTTTTCATCACTCCTGAGATTGAAGGGAATCTGATACATGCACCAAAAGGCACTTTCAAATATATATATATATATTTTAAAAACAGTGCTTCTGTTCTAAGAAATTCAAGTTAAGACAGAGTGCCTTTCACTCTCTTTAGTCATAAAGCAGATAAACGAGCAATATCCCAGCTGACATTAAAAAAAAACAAAAACAACAACAAAAAAACCTGCAGCAGAGACAAGTGTTCATGCGAGACAGCTCAATATTCTAAAAAAAAAATTGAAAAGAAAAAGGAAAAAAAAAAAGAAACCTCCTAAATCACCACTAAAAATAACAATACAGTCAGCAGGGGATATTAATTAAAAAAGCTGCCACATCTGTACAGTTCTTGCTTCTGCATCGGCTCTTTTCGTTAACGTTGTCATCTGTGGGTTTGTTTTTAATTGTTTTTATTTTCTTCTTCTTCTTCTCTCTTTTTTTTTTTTTAAATAAGTGAGGTCAGTTCAATCCTCCTCGCCTCCCCCGTACATGTCCGCCAGTTTCTTGAACCTGGGGCCCCAGTCGTTAAGGTAATCGTAGTCCTGGTCCCCGGAGCTGGAGGAGTTGAGGGAGCTGACGGAGCCGGCAGTGGAGCCGCTGCCCTCGTAGTCGAAGACCAGCAGGGAATCGTAGGGGGGGGCCGTGGGGTCGTTGTCTGCCGCACGCAGGCCCTTGGGGTGGCAAACAGACGGTGTTAGTGCCCGCCGTGGGGTTTCACGGCTGGGGAAGGGTGCTGGGAGGGTTGGGATGCCTGCAGCAAAGCTAAAGGAGGGTGGTTGCTGCATGAGGGTCCTGGGGCTCCGAGCAAATGGGGGCACAATGCGCCCTCTGCTCTGCATCCAGCAGAGATGTAGGGTGTGAAACCCTGGGCAAGAGGTCCTGGAGGGGCTGAAAAGCATCACTGCTCCAGCTTGTGCTAAGTGAGTGTGGTGTGGGCAGCAGTCTGGGCCAGCACCAGAAATGGCCTCGGGATACGGAGAGAAAGAATTGCTTTGCTGCAGCCCAGCGCTGGGAAAAGCTGCGTGGAATAGACCTGCAATAAAGAAACCTGATCTGCGCTCACACGTCCAGAAACTCCAGCCTCAGCGTGGGGAGACGGAGTCCGTCTTACTGCAGTGAACAGCAGCCAGAGCATGCACGAGAGCGAGCCTTCAAGTGCACGTATGTGCGTGAATGTGAGTGTGAAGGATGGGCAGGAACAAAGGAAGAAGGAATTTTAGGGAGGAAAATGAGAAAAAGCACAGCAGGAAATTGATATAATAATAGAAGTAAATCGCTATAACATTTATTTTTCTGACTTGCAGAATGGATGGTGGTTTTTGTCTCAGAGGAAATAATGCATTGATTGGCTTGTAACCACTCAATCACTCATTTTAATACTAAAAATGAGGTGAGATGCTAAATTGATAGATATTTGTACAAGTAGATAAAGGAACAGTAGTCTAACGTAAAATAAAGAAACCCTCTCTGATCTGTGATGAATCTCTGTGCTCTGCAAACTCTTTGAGGTTTTAGACCAAATAGAAAATATGCAGACTGATGAAATAATTGCAAGTCCAGAGCCACAAAAAGCACCTCTGGCTTTAGGCAAACCACCCGGCTGTCCGGCCACACAGCAAGGAAATTCCTTCTCTGTCCCCATCCAGGCAGTGTATTTACTGACAGCAACTGCAGCACTCAGAGCAATCAAAGGGAGAGCAGGAGCAGGTTATACTGCCTGGATGCTGAAAAGTGTGCTGTTTTTGATATCCACAAGCCAGAAATCTCGGGGTTTTTGTGTGCACTTTGGCTTTTATAGGCTTGGAGCCTTTCTTTGGCCAAGTCCTGCTTCCTTTGCTCATCGTAATCGTTCCCTGTGCTCTGATCAGACTTCTCGTGGGACGAATAGCATCACTTGGTCCATAAAGCAGCCAGGAAAATGTTGCACAGCTGATGCTAGCTGGCTGCTCAAGCTTTTAAGATGTGACACAGGACACCCTCAAGAACATACCTCATTTATAAAGTCACCAATATCCCCGGGATGGGGGATTACTGGTCTTATAGGATACTGCGGTTCAGCACCAATAGGCCTCTCATCCACCCTTCTGACTCCAGGTGCCTTGTTCAGCACGTGATCCATGGTCTCTGGCTGCTGGAGCTGGCTTAAATCGTAATCCTGTGACAAATGGAAATGCACGAAGTGAAACCAAGGGCTTTTCATTCAGATCACCTACGCTCCTGACATCGCATCAACATACAAAGAAGTTGAGGGGGCTAATCTTTTCTCAGCTCAAGTTCGATGCCAAATCTTGTTCCTGGGTACGTAGCATCTCTATCTAAATTACAGATGAACCTGACCTCTGAGTAGCTCATAAAATTGACTTCATAAGACTGTATCTTAAAACATAAGTTAAATCAAATATTTAAATACCTTTTGAATATTTAACACAGTGTCCAAATCTTTGGGATAAAAAATTAGCTTTGGTTTGCATGTGCCTAGATATGTGCATAAATTTTGGATGAAATACATAATATAATGTAAATACATAGTGTTGGTAGACATATTATTGCAATTACATTTGTACAGAAGTAAAAACATTAAAATGTGTACTGCATTTATGCATGTAGGCCTTTTAAAGTAATTATGTTCTTTCTGCTTGTGAAAAATCCCAGCAGAATAGGTTTCTATCAGGGAATGAGAACCAGGTAATATTCCATTAAAAATGTATTCATGTAGGTAATGGTGTTTTGCTGCTTTTCCTCTGCTGTTATTTTTAACGAATCCTTTCTAAAATATTTAAGCCTACAGTGTATTTGCCTGAAACCAGATACTTCAGCGAGTTTGAATGTTTATAACAGTACTTTGTTCTCCTGGTAAAACTGTTCTTGTGCTCGGATGGGGATGATTGAATCTCCAGGAGCAATATTTATAAATATCTTGTCAGTGACAAGAAAAAAGAAATGCTAATTGCAAGGATTTTTCTGTTGAATAAGAACTTCACAAATTTTGGGCGAAGTCCCTGCCTCGGATCCCTGCGGTGGCTCTTGCTACGCTCCCTCGCTTGCTTTTGGATGCTGGGGGGACCTCCAGGGCAGGACGTGCTGCGGTGGCTTGGTCAGTGCCAGCCACTGACCTCAGGACTCCCGGACACCAGCCCTGACCACTACATGGTCCATTTCAGCAAGCAAAAAGCTGTGACATGATGCAGAGACACATCGTTTGCATGAACAAAATATTTGAGAGTGTCCTGGGCTCTTCTGTTAGGTAGGAATAAAAGAAAAAAACAGTGACCTAAACACGAGAGGCCAAACTTTGGAATTTTAGCCAAGAAAATACATCCTTAGCAGAGGGACAGCACATCCCCAGAGTGCAGGCCAGGGATGTCCACATGCCACATCAGCAGCGCTGTCTGTAATAAGAAGCCGCTGCAGAAGAGCTGACGTGTTCGGGCAGATGTGGCTGATGGCTCTGTCCCCCAGCAAAGCTTTGCCATTATAAGCTCTGTGATGAGAAAGAAAATCCCCAAATGTATTTAGACATTTCTCACAAACTATGTCCAGAAATTAAAAGAAATTACAGGCACACCAGGGACAATTAAGAAAATACAGGGGAAGTCAAAAAAACCTTTATGCTCAAGCACACCAAGTCAAGTGCCTCCAGCCACAGGTCTGGGGTGGGCGGTAGCTGGTAGTTGGTTTTCATGAGATCTCTGAAGGGGTATGGGAAAATACATGACTTTAATGACGAAAACAGCAGAAATATTGTTCGAACATGACTGTCTATGGATTGATTTATAATCCATCCCCAGGAAGCTGGGCTGGGGATAGCAAAATCCATGTGGCACCATGCTCCTGGCACGGTCCTGCTTGCACAGGAGCGTGTCCCAGAAACAAGCTGAAAGCCCTGGACCTAAGGTGGCTCTCATCGATGCCCATGTCATGCTGGGGAAGCCAATAAAGCTGCCTGGGCATAAACAAGGGGGGACACAGCCCTTTGCAAATACACTAGTGAAAATAATGTGGTTTCTGCCTTTTTTTGAAAGTAGAGATTGCACAGCTATTCTGACCAAGACCTTCTCACCTGATCTTCTTCTCCACCTCCCTCTTCGTCATACTTCAGGATGTTGTCCCTCACGTCATCCTCGGGGTCGATCAGGAGCTGCTTGGTGTGGCGCTCCTTCTCCCGGCGTTTCATCCACACCACGAACAGCAGCACCATGGCTGTAAGAGTGAAGGAGCTGGGTGAGCTGGGATGTCCCAGGCTGCATGGGTCAGAGCGTGGTGGCACCTCCTAACACCTTGCCTGCGCTCTTCTGCTATGGAGGAGGCTGGCTGCTAGCTGAGGGGCACATCCTCCGGGTTTATGCAGCCACCAGGAGAGGAAATAAATACCCCTTCTGGAGTAGAAGCCCCATTTTATGAAGACAAAGCATACACTGACATTAAAGGGTAATGATGTTTTGAATAATTTCCCATGCAAGAATCCTCTGCACACGTCAGCGTGTGCTGAACAAATGTTGAATGAACTGCATATGGCACAACTTACAGTGTAGATTGCAGGCCACGACGAGTTTGGGGGAGAAACTTCACTGACTGCTAGTAAGAGGAAAAAAATGTTATCCTCTTGCATGTTCTAATTTGTAAGGGAGAGATCAGTGAGAGCTGTAAATACTATGACAGGCCTCTACTCCAAACAGTTCTTTAAGCTCCATCACGAATGCTGATTGAGCTGAAGTAAAACACACAATCAAAGGAAAAGCAAAGGAAAAGCAAATGGCAAGTGTGAAAACAGCAGCTTCCTGAAGACATTTGATCTAAATCCTGAGTTTTCTACAAGAAGCATAAAATAAAAACAAAGGAAAAAGAGTTGCAGAGCTGCTGAGAAGCAAACAGGTACAGGCAAATGAACAACACCTTTGGTGGTGGTCTTGCCTGCGTGCACACTGATGTCAGCTCAGGTTGTGGGCCCTGGCCTTGGCAGACGTCCTGCTGAGCTGTCTGTGGTTTGCTAAGGAAGACTGATTTGGGGAGGCTGGGTAACACTGGGTCGTGTAATTCAATTTATACTCACTTTTTCTTTGGTAAATGAGGGTGGCTTTCTAAACTTCTAAAATCATATTAGCCAGGACAGGAGCATATGCATTTGACCATCGACTTGCAAAGCAGATCTATGATCACGGGAAACCCTTTCAGCTTTGCAGAAGGGAGAGCAAATCTGGTAACACACAGCAAACCTCTTCAGCCATCAGCATTTGCATGCCAGGCCCTGGCTAATCTCTCAGTACACTAACAGAGAGAAATGAAGAGTTCTTGCATCATGAGTAAGTTTTCCCAGCTTAAACAGCTTTACCCAAAGGGATCTGACTCCCTGCTCCGTAACCACCTTCTTCATATGGCCACGGCCCAGAGGCTGTGGGCTCTGTAAGACTTTCTCCAAGTAAGTTGCTTTGGGAACTTAACTTCCCACTAACGTAAAGCAACCAGACCTTGTCTTCTTCAAGAACTTGTTGAGACTCTAGCTTTCATCCTCATCCTCAGTAGCTGCAAGACATGCAACAAAAAATGCAGCTACACCTCCTGGTGTCTGCTTTCCCCTCCGTTCTCCATCTGAGCTGTGATGGTGGCAATCAGCACAAGAAGGGAGAGACAGATGGACAGTGCAGGTGGGAATGGGTGGCTTGGCTTCATCTCACCAGGGTTAACCTTAACCATGCCAAATCAATGCAGCCAACACAAGGAAACCCAAGTAGGATGGAAGATCCCAGACCATCACTGTGCTTTTAGCTGCATGAGGAGAACAAGTAGCTGCTGTTTTTCTACCATCCCATATTTTGTTTCCCTTTGCTTCCTCCTGGAGCACGGAGGGCGAGCAGAGGAGAGTAGCTCGAGGCCTCCTGGACCGTGGGGGCTCAGGCGGGCAGCCCAGCTGGTGGCCCCCGCCACAGGGGCAGGTGGGTTAGGTGGATCCGAGTTTTTCCTCCCAGCACCGAAGTGTTTATACCCAACAGGAATTCACTGAAGAGAGCAGAAGAGGACTGGACAGCTAATTACCGCCATTGTGTGCCAACTGGCTGCCATCCTTGCCTGCTAGCTAACAGAATTGTTTTCAGATAGTTCAGCATTTCTTTAATGCTTATCCTAGACCTATTCAAGAGACAAAAAAGAAAAGGAAAGAAAATGTAACTCTTATCTGCAATATAAAACCTCAGCTATTTAGCAGACTATTGAAGTCCTTTTCTCGTCTTTCCTTTTCAAGTCTCTCACAACAAGATACCTGCCTAGCCCACAAAGACAATATTATAATGGTTACCAGTTTTTTTTTCCTTTCTTTTTTTCAAATGCTACTTTTTCATGCACTTGTGGAAAAAACTGTGCCATTAACGCCTTTACAGCTACCTTGAAAAAAACCAAGACCTTGAAAGTGTCAATAGCGGATGTAGTGCACTCTCCTTCCTTTTATTCACTCTGCAGAATGGGAAGTGCTATTACTGCTGTTAGACCCATTTTCACTCTGCATGTAGTTTTTCTTGAAATCTATTGTCTTCACCCTTCACAATTTTTTATTGCATTGCTCTTCTCCTAAATGCGTTATTCGTGCAGCTAATACATCAGGTATTAAGAAGAAGAAAAAACCTTTGAGCAAAGGTAAAGGCAGAAACTTCCTTCACCTGAGCAACCTCAGATCTGTCCCCTTGCTGCTCCTTTCTTTTAAAGCCATCAAACTTTGACCTGCTGACTCTAAAATGGACAAATAGCACAAAAAAAACTATCTGCCTTTTTGCAGGCTTTTGTTCAGAGGTCACGATATAAAATAGATACAAAGGAGGCAAAACACTAGAAGGATGTAGCTGAAAAACTCCGCTCATCGCAAATTACATTTTTCATCACTGATACAGTGCTTTGCAGCTCTTGAAGATAAAAAAAAGTCAATTAGAATTACAATGAATGTAAAAATAAGCTTTTGTAATAAAACCCATAATTTAAAAAGGGATAATGTATCTGCGAATGAAAAGAGGAATCTCTTAAATCAAACGTCCTTCAGCTGATGTTAATTTCAGTCAATAGGATTTTCAACTGCTTAAATCATATTTTAGGACTGGATTTAAACGAGAGAAGCAAAAAGAAGTCCTGTGTTTTATCGCCTCTGGGACTTGTGGTGCAAACTTTTCCCATGCCCTCATCTTCCATGAATGCAGAGTTAGGAACTGATCTTCCATGGGGTGGTGAAGCCTGCAGAGCATCAGTGCATAGGCTGAAGCATGCCTGCATGCCCTGCTGTAGAAAATGTGTTGGGAACTGATGAATGCCACTCCTTTTTCTAGGCGTGCAACTGCAGGTGCCTGCATTCACAACAAACGTGCATGGTGAGGGGACAGCCTCAAACATTTCGCTGCTGGGACCCCACATCCAAGGAAGGGCAGAAAGCGTGCATCAGAACTGTGCACTGGGATGTCTGCACCTGCTCGGATGGGCTGGACGAGGAGTGGGGGACTGCACAGCCACAGGCACCAGCTTTGCTGCTCCCTCTCCAGACTGGTAGGGTAAATCAATTATATGACTGTGTGTTCCATCGCTGGCCCAGGAGGGTGGATGTTTGCCCAGAGATGACCCATTCTCTTAATGTACCATATCGTATCTGCATTAGGTGACATTTGTAGCATACGTTGCTCTGTCTGTTCTCTGTTTAAACACATTGGGGGTAAAAATTAAATGTGATTTAACACCATAACTCCCATTAGCTTTAATGGGAGTCCCATGGTTTCATCCTGTGTTTCTTGATGAATATTTACCTCATTGTTCATTTCAGCGCTCATTTTTATCTATCCCTACTGTGCCAACTCCTGCTTGAAGTTATAATGATATCATTTTTATTTTTAAATGTGCGCACAAATGGTTATTGGCAATGCTCATGAAAGCCCGGGACTAATAGCATTGCTGGGCAATCGGGAGGGCTGTGCCTCTGCCTTGGCTGACAGCACCCCCAGCCCTTGAGTGCTCCCCACAAACCGGGGAGATCTTTCCTCTGCAAACGCTCACAATCCACCTCGATTCTCCAATCCCTTGCAATTTTACAAGCAATGGGAATAACTACCATTCTTTTTTTCCCTTTGGATTGAACAACTGGAAAATCACAGCTGTGCACTGGCTCCAGCAGGGACCAGCTGGACTCCCATAAGTGGTGCATCTGGAACTGGGAACCAGTATATCCACAGCCAGACAGGGACAGGCAGCGCCCTGAGATCTGTGGGGCATTCTGCCACAGGGCTGGGGACAAGTCATTCAACTTTTTTTCTGCAGAACGTGGAGAATCGTATCACAATCACCACCTACAGGATGTTGTCAGATGCAAAGAATGTTTGTAAAGCTCCTGGAAGTCCTAGAAAGAGAAGTCTGGCACACGCAGTCCGTGCTCTAGCTCTCGCTTTGCTGACACTGCACTGAAGGAGGTTCAAATGCAGATAAATGAATCCCCACCCACAGCACAAAGCTCACAGTTCTGCCCTTTTCATGGAGCTTGTGAAAAATAAAGCATATAATGGGACCAAGGGGAACAGGATGGGAAATGTGACACTTTGCAGCAGTGTCACCCCCTGCGGCACTTACTCAGTAAAATAATGATGCAGATCAGGATGGCTATGATGGCTCCCGTGCCCAGTCCCGCTGCAGCTACTGCCCCGATGGTGGTGCAGTCGCCGTTCTCATCACACGGGCACACCTTCACTTTGATCACGGATGTGTTGTACAGGGGGGGGTTTCCCGAGTCCGTCACAATGATCGGCACGTCGTATACACCGGCTTCCAGGTACATGATTCGTAAGCTGAGCTGGGCGTAATCGCCTGGAGAAACCAAGACAGACAGACAGACAGATGGCAGACATTGCGGGAACCCTGCAGCCATACTCATGCGGGCAGCGCTCCTCTGTCGGAGCAGTCTACGGAGTCCTGAAGAAGAGGCTGCCAATACCACACCTGGACTGGGCAGCTTCAGACATCTGCCCCAACGCCCGGGTCAGCAGTCAGCCTGTGCTTTGTAAAATAACGCGTGTCTCCACCACTACACTAACATACCTTGGTGCCATTTGCAAACCCAACCGCATGCATTTAAAATGGGAGGAAATGCCAAAAATGAAGCACGAGTGGTGGTCCCCTGGTCTGGCCTGCACCTGGCCTCTCTGCAGGCTCTCTGCTCACCCACCCTCCCTCTCTGGGGCTTTTGGGAAGCCCAAAACCCATGAAGAACATGCTCAGCCACATAATCCTCCTCGTATTCCTTTCCATTGCAGCACCAGAGCTGGGGGCTCAGCCCCAAACTGCGAGGGCACAAGCCTGGCAGAAGGTGCCAGCCCTCAGCGAGAGGGAGCAGCTTTGAAGACAAAACCAGCCCTCAGGCTCCAGGATGTTTTCAATCCTCTGCTGAAACTACCAATCAGAGAGGCAATTAGGGCCAATTGTGGTTGCATGCTGCAATATAAAAATCCTTCACATACTGGTAATCTTCACACTTACCTAGCCCTCCTGGTTCCATGGTAAATTAAAAGGCTGCCTTTATGCAATTATGGTCAGAGAAATGAACATTGATCCTGATTGTGGCTTATGACAATTACACTGGAACATAAGGAAGACTGATAATAGCTTTTTTCCCCTTGGCCATTATGGATGATTTATACTCCGTTCAGTACTGATAACCGTTCATAATTATGAACTGCATTAAAAAAAGCCAAGTGCCAAGGCTCTTAGAGTTATGCTGCAGGTCTGATACAAATCATTTCTGATTAACTATCTTGTCTATAATGTCAGCTATAATGTGCTTTAAAAAATAAAAATCAGATAAAAAAGTAGGAAAGTTTGGAAGTTTGAAACCACACGTGGCCTCATTAGCAAATCAGAGTCCAAATGTCCTCAGGATTGCCTGCCCCATTTACCATTCAGCCGTGTTATGGTCCAGTTCTTCCTCACCGCAGATGGCACACTTGGCAGCTCGAAGACAAAGGGCCCAACGTTTGGATCGATGTCAGCATCTGCGGCTGTTATGTTGATGACATTCAGGTTTGGCTTTTCACAGATCTGTGCCTCCTTTGGCAGGAGCTCAGGAGCGTTATCGTTGATGTCGATTAGGTAGATCTGCAGCGTGCCAGTGCCGCTGGCTGGGGGTATACCTGAGCGGGAGAGGCAGAGCCGAACAAGAACCGATGACCATCACCTGGGAAGCAGCGGGTACAACAACACCATGGGCCAGCCCCCTCTCTGCCTTCCAATTTTGATAAATCAGGATTTTCTCCCTCCCTCCTTGGACCTTACTAGGGACATGCTGCACTTTCATGGTCCCTTGCTTTAAGAGGCATTATTAAAACTTCCCCAAGCCTCCTAATGGTGCTGTTTTTTGCTCCAGCAGAATGTGGAGGTTCAGCTCTGCAGATTTGTAGCCTACAGCAATGTCTTTACTCAAATTCTAAAAATAAAAGGAGGTGACGCCAGACTGTTAGTGTAAATTTTGGTAACTGCTGCTCTGAAGAGGAAAAAAACATCTGAAAAAATAGCTAAAAGGAGGAAGAAGAGGGCTTGGAAGAAAAAAATAAATAGTGTAATCCTTTAGTCAACATTTACTGTGGCACTGGCTAGCCAGTTTGTAGATTAGCAGACTACTATGCTGCTTCAAAGAAAGTCCAGCTCTACAGCCTGTCCCATGGTCAGTCCTAGCTGTAGTGAAAGGTCCTTGCTCAAAGCCTACAGAGTGAGCCATCACCAAACATGTTGGGCTGCTACTAACCCATGGCAGCAACAGTACGTCCCAATATATAGTTCTTCAGCCTCTCTACATCTGTCCTAACCATCAGGGATGCCACAGCACAACAATTTTGGTCCTCCAATCTCTTGCTGGTGAAGACCCCCATTTGGCTGACTGGTGACCAGTTACACAAAGTAATGCCCTCCCTGGCATGAAAGGACAGCCTTTCCAGAAATGGTGTGGTATTTTTAAATTTTCTCCCCATGCATACATCCAGCAGCTCTGCTCAGGCTTGCCCACTGCCTCCCTTCCCAGGCAGCTTTCCTTCAGCAATTCTTTTTTAAGTTTGTATTTTTAACTCTGGCTCTTCGTCCCAGTGCCAGATACAAAGTTACCCAAACCAGCCCCTCACTAGACTTTCAAACATTGCTTCTGCATCCATGGGCTTTCCTGCCTATATTCCTCTCCTTTCTGCTTCCTTTTTTAAAGGAGCCTTGAAAATGCTGAAGGAGCCCTGGAAATCCTTCTTTCATGATTCCTACATTAGCTCTTCACTCATTGATCTCACCCTTTCATCTTGTAAGCACTGGGTAGGTCTCCCTCTAAAACAACGTCTTTGATCAGCCTTGAAAGTTTCTGGAGAGACAGACAGCTCACCAGGATACCGGGGCTGAACAAGAAAAGAGACTTCTGGGACCAAGAAAAGTGATTGCTCTATTTTCATGTTACCTAGAGTATCTTCTGGGATGAATGCAAGGCCCCCACACATCCACAGCTTCTGAGATAGGTTGAAAGCAAACTAGCAGTCCTGAGAGACACTAACTTGCATGTGGCTGAAATACCCTACAATCTCTTCACATACAAATGCAGTTTTGTGTGGGTGTCTGGGTATTGCTGTGTTCAGGTTCTGGGTATTTTTGGTTCTTCGTGTTCCTGAGTGCAGCTCTGGGGCAGGCTCAGGAAAAATAATAAAATAATAATAATAAAAAAAAACAAGCAAAATTTTAATGTCCGATTATTGCAAACCATGTAACATTTCATATAGTTTCAGCTGTCTTATGTGGAGAGAGCAAAGGTGTGGACAGAGCAGGTACTGATGTATTACAAAGGATCCTTGGACTTTATGCCGAAGAGAAGTAAACTAGAACAGTGCTACTGGCTTCAGTGGAGAACTTGGTTCATTGCCTGGAATTAAGATTGAAATAGTAACGAGAGTATTTTTTTTTTAAAACAGGGAACATACCACTGCTACCTCTACACTTAACTGCTGTATTCCAGGGAGTATTTGGCTAAACTGCTTATTTATCACATACTGAAAATAGCAAAAAGAACTTAAGGAAACAAGATGTTGCTGCTGCAAGAAAGAAAGAAAAATCCCCACCAAAACACCCAAACCAAAGCCTTTCTTTGATGAGTACATGATGCCGGAGAAGCTGGAACTTGGGAGAAATGTGAAAAGAGTCTGTTAGTCTAGATGAAACTTTTGCTGTTATCCTAAGCACTCCAGACAGAATTTTAAATAAGGTGTTGCTTTATGTGCATTTTAACAGCTGCAATATACCAGTGATAGATTAATTTTTCAGAATAAGAGATTTATCTAGGTCCTCACTTTCTGAGCTGCGGAATGATGGATGTGGAGGTGCTGATGCTGAAATGCATTAGCACCGAATCCAGGGAAAGGGGTTAACTCCACATCACCTTGTACTAAGTGCCCTGGCTTTGCGAGGTCCGATGCTGAGGATTAGTTTGATGGGTTCAAGCTCTACCACTGCTTTTGTGTATAGCCTCAGCCAACTCATTTGATCTGTTTTTCCCTGAGAATCTTGCAGACAAACGATGCCAGAACTCGTGGGGCTATTTTGGATTTCACTGCCCCAGCTGCCTTCACAGGGAGGAAGGTTAGGATGGGACCACACCAGCCCTACCACTGATAGCACCAAGGTGGAGTAAAATTTGCTGCTTGGTACTGCTGCTTAGCACCCAAACTCTTCCATGACTTTGCCTTGCCCCAGTGACTCAAGATGCAATGACTGAAGTGAAGCTGGAAAATCCCAAACGACCAAGATTTTGTTAGCCCTGAAAGCATCCCCATACCTACTTAGAACAGACACGGCACCTGCCAGCCTGAGGGATGGCAACAGCTAACACAGAAACCAGCCTGAAAGCACCTACAGGGTATGAACAACACACTTAGGTGCCCACAGCCAAGCCTAGACTTAATTCTGTTGCTGAAGCATAACTCAGGTTTGGTTTGAGCACCCAGCACCCCGAGGGGAAAGGCGAGGGTGGGAAAGTGGGAAGAAGGCCTTCTGTTTGCCCAGGGAAGCTGCTGCGGCAGCAGTGGACTGCTTGTCCTTGAGTGAGGCCAGCGCTGAGGTTCACAGTGCTAATTTGGCCAGAAGTGCTGTGTGATCTTTAATGAGTAGAGAAGATCAAGCCTTAACTTCTCCGTGAGAAGATCTGTATTGGTCTCGGTGACTTTGATAATAAACTACACCAGCATCCAGATGCTCTGATGATGGCTGGACATTTCAGAAATGGTAACAGACAGAGAGAGACTAGAGCTGATGACAGATAGACACCTTTCATGAAAGCCATAGCAGTTCAATGAATTGGCTTATTTTTAATACCCTCCTGCCATCCCCTGCAATTATTTCTGGTTTCCCGATGGAAGGCTTCCTGAATGCTCTGATCAGTGCCTTTGGGACGATTACTAGGACCGGTGTGTTCAACAGCCCTTGGAGATCACATCCCTTTGATATTTTTTTAAGTTCAGGCTACACCACTACACTGAACTCCCCAAATCGATTTTCCATTTGCCCTCCCTTTCCCTTAATAACACTCTCTGTATACTGTGCACATTTAATTTACTCCAGCAATTTCCCTTCCCACTTTCACATTTTTGACCATAAAAACCTGGGAAAAAGATAACTTATACTGACAACTCTGTCAGGGCATCATTTCTCTTAATGCATCACATTAGAGTCTTATTGAAGCATGAACAATGTGAAGCCTGGGCTCACCGTTGTCAGCCGCCAAGAATGTGGCCTCGTAGACATTATTCTTAATGTAGTCTGACTCTCGATCAAGGACAGCAGCGGTAGTGATCTGACCATTTGTGGCATTAATGTTCAGCCAGTTTGCAGGATCTGACAGCTTAGAGTATCTACAGAGAAAGGAAATAAATACATGGCAGTCTTTTCACCGACATATCCTTAATATTGCTTGAAATAAGGTTTTTCTGGACTCCTGACCCATGATTCAAAGGACCTTTAGATAACTGGTTTTGTTGACAAACAAAATGCTAATTGAGTATCTGGTTTTTGACCTCTACAATTATTCAATTTTTCTATTTCTTTCATTTTAAAGGTTTTCCTTTCTGCTAAGTGCCACTTACATGCCAGCTTCCTCCTACTGGGAGTGGATGTAGCCTGAGGACTCTGCAGCCAAGAAGAAACGGGGTCTGCAATGACCACTGCATATGTTTGCCTGAGTTAGAGGACAGATTCCTGCTCTTTCTCTTATATTGCTCTTCCTAAAATAGCTCGTGCTCTAAATCCATGGACATTCTTGTTTTCTGCTGCTCACAAATAAACAACAGGTTGGGAAATACCATGTGGGAAGAATGGCAGTTTTCAAATGTGTTAAATATTGTTTTGGCCACACCACTCCTTCATATCAGAATCACATCCTCAGGAGTATAACGGGAACTCACAGCTCTATTAAGGCATGGACCAAAGGGTGAAGTCTCTCCTGAAATATTTTATACGGCTTTGAAACAGCAGGTGAGGTGATGCTATGCACAAGGGAGGTTTGCAAAGAGCAGCAACAAGGATATGGCTGGAAGGGCCAAGGGACACATTAGTAAGAGCTCTCCCCATGGGCAGCGACATGGGCTATGAGCAAGAACAGACGCATGAAAACAGAGCCCTTATTTGACATCAGTGATCTCAGGATCAACAAAGTCCAAAAGCACAAAGAGAAGCCTTTTGTGGGACCAGGGAATGGAGAGGATGTTGGTGATTCTTGCCCATAGAGACGATCTACTTTCTGGACCAACATATTCTGTTTACCTTTCTCATTTTGCTTACTTTTTTGCTTCTATTTGCTTCCTTGCTTTGGATTTCTACCTCTGTTTTATAAGGCTTGAGTTAAGATGGACACCTGTGGTTCAACTGGAAGCTAATAAATGGCCATCCTATAAATCACTGAAATAAGCACACAAAAGATGAGCTTATTTTATGAGTAACTCAGACCTGCTGATAGTTTGATATTATTTTTTTTGTCTTTAGATATGCAAGCAGGAGAACCTCCAGCTGCTGGTGAGTAACCATTTCCAGAAATGGGCCATTTGAAGCTGAAACTCAAGGTGAAACTTGAGATGCGTGAATCCATGTGAGCAGGAAAGCAACAGCACAGCTGCACAAGCCCCTGCCAAAGGAAAAAATTACATTTCATGGAGCTAGACTCTTTGGGATGTTTTCATTTCTTTTTAATATCATTGCTGTAAGTCTCTTGCCCTTTCACTGCTAAATGACCAGGGATCCTGTTTCAAAGCTGGCTTTGTGAATGCATCTGTGGCTAATGAGGATAACTTGAGGTGTGACATTGGCCATGCCAAGCTGTGCCTTACTGGAGATGCTCCTGCTTCCTTACCTTGTATTTGTAAAAACTCTACTTTATCAAAGACTATTTGAAGCACAGCTCTGAAAACAGTGTGCAAGGCTATAACAGCTGGACCAGCTCTCTGAGAACTGCTCACCGTGGATCCATAGGCTTAGCTTTTAGGGTATCTTTTTTTTCCTAATTTACCAGTGCCAATGATGAAGGAAAAACAAAGTACCTTTGGATAGCTACGGGACACTAGCAGCATCCTGCTGCCTCTTGCAAAGCCTTGGCATCAGGCTGCCCTGATGAAAAGGTGGTAAGAGAGACTGTGCTTTTGTTTGGAAACAAAGCGCTCCTGGATTCACAAAACATGTGTCCTGGGAGCATTAGGAAAGATCAGCTCAAGTAATTTGCTGTTCGTATTTACAGCAAGTCTTACAAGAGCCTGCACAGGCACTGTGCGATCCCAGGAAGGGCTCAGCAGAGCCAGTCCTCTCCCCTGAAATGGTGGATGCTCATTCGGGCTTACAGAGCGACCACCTCCGGATCAGGGGAGCATTCAGCCAGAAAGGAACTGCTCTCTCCTGCGAAGAACCAGACTTACTAAGGGCATCAGGGAAATAAAGACCCTTCAAAGGCCAGTATTCCAAGAATAAAAGAAAAACTGGCTTGTTAGTTAGGAGGGTCTCTCTCCTTAGAAGTCGCAATACCTGTCTAAAGACAACAAGACGAGGTAGTGAATAAACAACCATTTTCTAGACCAGGCAGTGCTGTGGCAGGTGAAATATTTCAAACTCTTCCTGACACAAAATGTCACAACTGATGTAGGTTTAAGAGGCCTCTGCTGTGGTCACATAGTATGCTCACACTGTGCTTTCAAAGCCAGGCTGAAGCTAAACCCTCCATAAGCAACACCAGACATAATGAAAAATCCCAGTCATTGCACGTGGAAATCTAGCCCTAGCCCCTTCTGTGCCTCAGTTTCCCCTCTGTAAAACAGAAATAACAAAGCTATCTTTTCCCATATTGTGTTTAGGAACTGCAAAATCAACACAGGTCAACAATTTTATGACAAGGTAGAGAAAAAACATTTCATACAGTGCAGCTCTGATCCCTGTCTTTGTAACGACACAGGGACCCCTGCTAGTTACTGAATTCACTAGAAGCTGAGAACTGCCCCTTTGCCATCCAGTAACACAGGATCCCGTTCTGTCTGCCCTCCTGGACCAGAGCCTGGCTCTTAGAGGGAGGATCGGGTGTTTACCAGCTTGTGGGGTGTTCTGCGAGCACTCAACTGGGGCTGTAAGTACCTGTAAGGCATTTAACTGATACCACATCAGTTAGTTCATAAATTCGATTTCAGCTCCTACTGAAATTCCCCCTGTGTACGCAAGCTCCTGTGGCTGCCTGGTCTCCCACCTTACTGCTTGCTGCATGAAGCGATCAGGATCCACAGCGGAAAACGTTGTCAGGACCGTCCCTGTGGGCACTCCTTCCTCCAGTCTGATCAGCTTGTGGTTTGTTGGGAAATACGGTGCTTCGTTGACGTCTGTAACTGAAATGGTGACTCCTGCTGTCGACTGGAAGGACATCTGGATTCCACTGGCCAGGGGAGCTTGGTTTGATACCATCACTGTCAGCATGAAAGCTCTGTTCATCTCGTAATCGACTGCCTAAAACAAACAAATAAGCAAGAATTGAGCCAAGCGGAGAACAAATTCTACCTTCTGGCTGAAAGCTGCAAGATTTAGACGGCGGATGACATCAAAGTCATTGCCTCATCTCATTTCCTTCTGAGCCCAGTTCTTTTGAACGGGTTCAATCCAGTGAGGATTTGGCCTTCCAGTATTTGGAGGACCAAATAGTTAAAAACCCACAAAGTAAAAATTGCAAACACCAGGGAGGATTTGTGTTGTGTTTTGCTCCAGTGCTCTGTGCTTTCCAGAACAGAAGCTGCCGGTGCTAGTTTAGCACTGGATGAACAAATCCACCGAGGGCTGCCATAAATGCAACAGGCAGAGCCTGGTCAGAGGAACCGGACCAGTACTTAACGGTTCTGTTAGCACTTAAAGCTGCTGACTAAGTAGCCAGGACAGTCTAGGTGGACCCACGAGCCTGAATTGCTTTTCATTTTTCCTCATAAGTGAGATTATAAGCAAAGGTTGAGCTGCAAGGAACCATGCCTGGTCCTGCTGCTCAGGCGGCCCTTCCAGTGGGACCTCTCGTCCTTTTGCCTTGTGATCTCTGGAGGTTGCCTGCAGGCTTGCACACTTGTTGGGTGGCCACAGATCTCTTTCAAAATGCACATAAAGGTGATGTGCCTTAAGAGCCAGAAGGAGTGAAAAGCCTTTGCTGGCACAACTGACTGAACTGCAGTATAATAATAATTTCTAACCCATCCCACTAATTATTATGAGGGAAGTCACTAATCATCTGCCAGGGACGCTTGAGTTATGCAGGATCACACCTCTGCTTCTTAAAAAGTGCTTTGCTGTAATTTACGAATTTAGAAGCGTAACATCTCCTCAGTGCTGAGTCTGCAAGGCGTACCCTCACTGGTGTAAAACGCCATAGTTACACTGACTTTGCTACAGCTATCCTGATTTACATCAGCAGGAGCTGGCTTCCCTGCTCTGTTTAAAATACAGTATTATCAGGAGAGAAATCAAATCATAGGAGGCTACAAGAGAGAAACAAATTTCAGGGGCAAAAGGTAAAACAGTGGAATCTCTATTCAATTGAAGTGCAAATGTTCCTATTGCTAAACGGTTTCCTGACAGGCAGGGCCAACATTTAATAAATAAAAGGAAGCATAAAGATTCCCAATACACCCACCAGCACTGACTCATGGACTTCTACCGCATTCAAAAAAGATGCATGGTAAAAGTTCCCATTTAAACACTATTCACGGCCTTGAAACAATTTGACTCATGCATTTCCTCAATTTCTTTCATGTGCCTCTAATTTATATTCCTCCATTCTTTATTTTTTTAATGTGTGCTGGCCTGTTTGTTAACCTTGCCCACAGTCTGCACCCAGTCCCTGCAGAGGCTCTGCTGGGGCAGGCTGGGCAGCACCCAGGGGCTGATCTGAGCAGCCTCTTTTGCCTCTTTTCTGGGAAGTCCAAAACCAGGGATGCAGAAACGCAGCACAGGGACTGGACAGCCCATTTACTTCTCTCCCTGCTGTGCCCGGTAGGGTCCCGTTTCACATCTTTTCTTTTCTCTGAAACATTTGCCTGTAATTCCCCTCCTTCACGCCCATCTCCTACCCAGATGCAGCAGAGTGAAGCCGAGGGCTTGCCACGTGTCTTCCTTTACTCAAGGTACTTTTAACTAAAGGGAACAAATTTGCCTTATGTTATTGTTGAAGCAAATAATAACTGAAGCTTTGGAAGCATCTCCATTATAAATTCACAGCTCTGATCCATGCAGAGTTTATAATAACATTTTACTCAGCTGGCTGCCACAGGGCAGCCACTGCTGCTCTTGGAGATTGTTTCCAGACTGCGATGTCTCAGCTGTGTGCGAAGTTACTCTCTCCTTGATCAAGGCTTTCTTTGAAGATTAGGGTCTTGCACAGATATGGAAATGGTTTAGAAAAGGCATGAACAGAAAAAGGAAATGCTACGCTTTTGGTGATTGGGCTGGAGCAGCAGATGAAGTTTTGCTGAGAGAAGCTGCAAAACAGCCATCATGAGCATCGTGTGAACTCCAAAGGGCTTCTTGGTCTGGAAGCATTTCTGGCCCCGAACTGCTGCCGGAGGGGTGGGTTTCTCCACGACATGCCCTTCTCTGCACTGTGTCTGCCACTGCTGCAGCCTAAACACAAACCCCTTTGCTTGCAGTCATGGGGACTGTGTTATTACCTGTGTTTTCAGCCTATACAAGGGATTAAAACAGCAAGGGACTACTTCCACGCCACGAAGAGCAAGCTCTGGCTGGCCACCCGGTTTGGTGTGCATACATTCCCCTAACCTTTAAGCATATTCACTTATTAACGGAGAACAAAATATTTCAAAGAAGAAGGTGGAATCCTAAGAGTCTTCCCTTCTTCACCATGAAAATTTAATCACAAGCATTTTCACTTATTCTCCTTGCTGAAAATACACCAAAAAACCTCTCGGCTTGATAAGGGTAAGAAACTCTGGGCAGCCAGGGGGATAAGGTGAGGTTATACAGTGAAGACATTCAATGCAATTTCAAGCTCTGAGCTCAGCTTGACAAGATGGGATTTTCGGGTGGTTCTTTGCATTGTGATCACTGTGGGTTACACAGCAGTGGAAAGTCAACAGCAGCATCAGTGGTGCCTTGACAAATCTGCCCTGCTTTTTGCTTGCAAGTTCTGAATAAGGGACGGTTCATTATGCAAAAGTTCTTGTGTGGCAGCGATGATCTTGTAAATCCCGTTCTTCACTTTGATGTGGCTTTAAACTACAGTCGTGACACTTTACTAGATTAAGACTAAGGAGTCCTCCCCTGCTTTCAGTCATAGTGTTGGCATTTTGATTTCAGACTGGCTGCTGATGTCAACAAAAGTTAAATTGTTCCATTTTACTCTGTTGAATGTTTTCTGTTTAAGCAGAAAACACGTACACATGGATATGTGCATACTTACACGCATAAATGCATCCATACACATGCATGTCCAGAAATAACTGCTAGGCCTGAAGATGTTTTGTAACGTTGCAGCAGATAAGGCTGTCAAATGTCATTACAGAGCAATAAAGAGTGATAAATACAAGAACCCTGCTGAAATATCATCTAGCAGGTAAGATGATGTCTTCCTTAAAGTTTCAGCAAAGTGGCATCTGCAGACACACACACGTAGCCTAGGGGCCAGGGAGCAGGACAAACTTACGCGCTCACACGTTCCCACCAGTGTAACCTCATTGGCATTTCCCTGGTGCCATTTTTTCTCATACCCAAACTGTAAGTAGTAAGAACGACTGCAACTTATTAGCCACAAGGGAGTGGGGCTCTTTTTTTCAACACGGAGGTATTCCTTGATCAGGTTGCTCTCTAAACATCAGCGTTCCATCCTAAGTAGTTGATTACAACTTTTTGTTAGGTAAGGCCAGGCTTGTCAGAAGATGCAGCCTTTGTCCATCCCAGCATGTATTATCCATTTCAGGAGCAGCGCATGGCGCGTGCAGTGCAAGGCCCTGCTGATCACAGCAGCCTACTCGTGATGCCTTCACTTTCTTGGTAGTCAGTGGGAGCATCCATAGGCATCTTATCTGGGAAGAGATTCAGGGAATGTTGAATGAACCTGGTTAGTTTCTGACCGTGTGTAATTACTGCAGAAGCATTCATTGCCTGAGCTGCTGGTCTGAGTAACTGAGGGGGAGCAAACTCTCAAACGATGATAAAGGCATGTTCTCTGGAAGCAATAAAAGAAACAGAATTTGATACTTGTGGAAATACCTGGAGGGTCTGTGATCTCCTAATGTGAAAGGCAATGGATGGAGGAAAGAAGGAGTAGTGAATATTTACAGTCTTTTTTCTCAGAGCCTTTGGACAAGATCCTCTGATGACTTAACATGTGGAGCAGCCTTCACTGAGGACGTGGTCCACACTGTGTATTTATTGCTTGATACTAGGAAAGGAACATTTCTCCAGCTTTTTTATTTTTTATTTTTTTTTACGAATAGCTCAGAGGAAAAAAAGAGGAATATCTTCTCTCTCCTTCCCTTCTGTTACCAAGAAATTCTCTCCTCCTGAAATGCCTTCTGTACTCCCCGCAGATCAGTTGGCCGATCCCCTGCAGTGAAGTGCCACCCACAGCTTCACAGGTAGCTGGCAAATTTCTGGCTCAGAAAGGAGAATCACAGGTTCTGCCCTGAACTGCCAAGCAGGGCAGGACTGGACAGCCCAGGCACCAGTCCCACTTGAGCTCAAAAAGGAGCAGGTCAGGCTCTGATGCTGGCAGCTGCCTTTGGCATGTGAGAGTTTATGAAGGCTTATGGCGGGAGAAACCCAGAATCATTGCCACAGCTCAAACCAAAAGTATTCAGGACACCTGCACAGAGAGAGCGGGTAAACAACCGCTTGAAGCACTCGTGCTCCCAGGTAGGGAAGGCATGAAATAACTGCAGGCCTCTGGCAATCCTTGTGGCCTTAGTGAGCTTAAAGGGTGACAAATACGTCTTTGCTTTGGCTTCCCACTTACCTTCACGACAGTTACCATGCCTTCGTTGGTGACAGGGTCTGTCCGGATGGTGAAGTGGCCAGAGGGGTCCCCGCTGATGATGCGGTAGATGGCATTCCAGTTGGGGGAGTGAGGCTGGTCCCGGTCCATCACCGTCAAATTTGCAACCACAACCTCCACTCTGTTCTCAGGAACTTCCCCTGAATACTGCAAATAAAAAGATAGGAGCGGTCACGGTAGAACCCTTCTGTCGGTCCTCGTGGCTACATCCCCTTAACCAGCACACCAACAAGGACATCAGTCCCATGAAAAGGACCACAGTGAGCAACGTGTCCCTTTCTCACCTCTGCTTTGCATATTCTTATTCTTTGAATATTTTCCCAAACCTTTTTAAGTCTAGCCTCACGTTTTAGCCCAAAGGAGAACAAGCCCGCTATCACCCAGCCACTGCCCACATTTTAGCAAATGCTTGAAGCAAACAAACCGAAAACGTTCCTGACACTCTCATTCACTTACAGCAATTGGAGAGTTAATTCTCGTTAGAGGGTAAAATGGCAGACTAAAATGTGCTGTTTCTGTGATGACTATGTCCCTTTAAAACAAGGTATTTTGCCTCACTCAGATTCCCGTCATGGCATTTGCTTCTTCAGCGATTTTATTTCATTTTCTTTCTTTCTTGCATTTGATTTGATTTTTGTTTCATTATTTAAAGTGTTTCTTGTGATTTTGCCACAGCCTTTCCTGGTGCTTAATTCTCTCATTTAGCACTGATTTTCATGGAGCATGTCCAGCTCAGGCATATCCTGATGCATTAGCTGCATTCTTTTCTGCTTTCCAGTCCTTGATTTATCATATGGCTGATCAGGGATCCTGCTCTGCAGATACTTCCAGTGTTTGGGGCTCAGAAGCTGCCAGTAAGACACATTCCCAAATTTTCAAATGTGCTCATCCCTCAACATTGCCTATTATCAGCACTTGCAAATCAACACTCTGATTGACATATGGCAAATTAAACACTGGGGAAACGATGGGAGCGGCTGGCTCTAAGTCTGCAACTGAAAGCCTGGCCCCAAACTGCAGGAGCAGAGCATTTGGAAAATTTGGCCTTTGGTGTGCACAAATGCCAGGTTATGTAAATGATAATAAATCATTCCTTTGTTAGCACAAGAGTCCCTTTCCAGTACTAACCCATACCCATCCTTTGGAGTCCTTCAGCTTGTCTGCTTATATTTAGTATACATTATTGCACTTCTGCCAGGAAAAATATTCAATCTGCCCTATGTTAATGTAGATTTAAATTTGCCCTTTAGTGGTATCTTGAATGGCATTTTGCCCTCTTTTCTGGTATGCACCTGTCCTAAACAAGTTTTTGCTAGCGAATGCAGATGGCATCTCTTTCCAGCCATGCTGAGTGGTGGGGAAGAACAGTGGGAAGCTGCGAGATAATTCTAGTTCCAGCACATGCTACAGTTCTTCTTGTCTCTTTATTTCCCATGATTTCACTGGTTCTTTACCCATTCTCTTCACCAATTTGGAATCTCTGTGGCACACAGCTTAAGCAGGGGAAAATTTATATGGAAATTTATCAAAAGCCTTTTGAAAAATCCATTAGATTATGTCAGAGGTACATTTCTATTACCATTTTTTTTCTGAATCCTGCTCAACAGAACTCAAGGAGATTAGTTAAGTAGGATTGTCTCTTACTAAATCCACGCTAGTTATTGCCTATTACACGAAGTTTATGTTGTATAGCATGCCAGCAATGACAAGTTGATGAGCCTCCACTCTCTTCTAGGAGATGGTGACACTGCTAACATCAAGGTATCATATTGGTTGTAATTTCAAAGGATTTTAGCACTCCATGCATCTATCTCAAATCTCTGACCTTGGCCCACAGTTCTTTGTCCACCACTGCTAGGCTTACGTCTTGCAGAACCAAACAGGATTAATTCGTTAAGAGCAAGCTAAAAGCTCTACCTAAGACGTTTAAGAGGACCAGACTTGCAGGCTGCTGAACACCTGTACTAGATCATAATCCAGGTGTTGCCAATGAGTTTGGGTCACCTGGAAAAATACCACACATTTGCCACCAGACTTTAGAGCAGCTTTTTGTAAAAGCCATCACAACACCTGTATTTGGCCTGTAGCAATATAGTAAAGACATATTTTAAATGTAGGAGGTACAAAACCGAAATTATAAGTCCACAAGGACATCTCAATATAAAGCCTAGAGGAAGATCATAGCCCTCTATAAAGCTTTTCTATTAGTGTAAAGATCAAAATGCTCTGCATATACTGAGGAATCCAGGAGCTGATCCAGTTGTAATGCCTACTAGGCATTAGTTAGTTCTTTTAGTTCTATTCAGCACTAAGGGTAAATATTGTCTATTATGCTCATAAAGCTAAATATTTTTCTGATGACAACAATACCTACTCAAGAATCAAAAGACCCATCCAAAGCTATGCACGTCAAGAAGCAAATCTTGGAGAGATGCACCATAAACAAGAGAACAACTTTTTATCATCTTTGGATCAGCAGCTACTGGGAATCCAAAATGTAGCCCATCTTTCCTCCTGCTAACACTCCCCCACTATCATTAGTGTAAGTAAATGCTGTAACATGCATTGTCCACAATTGTCTTTACCGTTAATAAAATTAAGTAATGACATTAAATTACATTTGCTAAAGGAAGGATGGCAGCTCAGAGCTACCCACACTTCTTTAATATCATTCCCTCCCTACCTTGGAGTAATTTAGGATAATGAACAATGCCATTTTTCACTGTGCTGCTTTACAGCATTCCCTCTGCTGTAAGTTTTCTTTCATAAGATTACAATTGATTTTAAATAAAGGGAAGCATATCTATTCAAACAAGGTAAAACAATGGGCAACGCAGGAGCTGCTGGAGTAAACACAAGATTGATAAAACACCACTTGACCTATACTTGTAGCATTTACTCGTATTCCCCTGTAATTCATTTGGCTTCACTTTCACTTGTTGCATTTGAAGTCCTTAATTTCCAGAGTGCTTTTTTAAAGACCATTCGCAAGGATTTCTATGGCTGATTGTTACACACTCTGTTTCCCTTCTGAGATAAGAATTTGTTCTGAACTTGTATGCTTTTAAACTCTTAAATTCTGTAGTGTCTTTTTTGTCCCTTTTACCATAAAAGCATGTGCTGGCAAAAGTCTTTCTCTCATTCCTCTAGAGCTGACCTGTCTGAACTCGTGTCTTGCTGAAAAGGTAATAATTCATTCTGATATTCTGGTTGCATCAGATTCTACTAAAATTGTTTAATTCCTGAGTTTGTCTTTTGTCTCACTCAGTGTTTGACAGCATATAAACACACAGACCAGTATCACTCAGGAAGAGACAGGGATTGATGTGGGGGGACAAATGATGAATTCACACAGTGACTTGACTTTGTGCTATAAATCTGGAGCCTGGGTTGTGAAGCCATGCACAGCAGAGTAAAACCAATTAGCTCACTGCAGCCACTCCTAGGAAAGGTGTTGAATTGAGATAGACGAATACAGAGACAATTTTTCAGGCTTTCTTCTAAAGGAAATTCCTTTTTTTCCAATGTTCATACCTTTTCCTAGCTGTTTTTGACAAAAAGCTGTGAAAGCAATGACTTGTCCATATAAGCAGCTGCAAGAAAGATTTTTTTTGTTGCGTTTGCTAATGACGACACAAAATTTGTTATAGGCAGAAGCAGGTTATGAAATCTGGATTGCATAGAAGCATAGAGTGTTTTGTCACTTATAGCTATGGATTCACTTAGAAGAATAAGGGCATCTTCATTCTCATATAAGATTATGAGTCCTTCCCTGGACAGCTATAATTACCACAAAGTGTTACTTCTTCTTTCTGGGCCCCCTAGGTAGAGAGAAGCCCATAGGAGAGGGCACAAGCACACGTGGGCATGTGGCACTGGGTGTCCATCTCTCACTGCCTTCTGCTGCTGGGCCACCCCATAACACAGCAAGCCCTTGGGACCTGAGAGACCTTTGCGAGGTGCAGCTGGGGAACCCAACACCCAGAGCTGCATGCCAGGCTGCATTTGCCTACGTAAACTGTGACATACTCCCATTGAAGTGTTGGTGTGTGAGCCAAATGTTTACCTTTTCCACATGATATTTAACAAAGACGCTTGAATAGCACGCAAATTAATAAGCCACTGCAGTCTGGTTGCAGCAATCTGTGTAAAATGGAAAAAAAGGCGAAAATCTCCTAATAAATCATTAATTGTGATGTGCCTGCCCAGCTGCAGCATGGAAACAAGCAAATGCCAACCTAATTGATTGCTTCTTATTCCATCTTTATAGGCCTGCATTTTTTATTGTGGGGGTTGAATAAGCCCAGAGGTGTAAAAAACCTCTAGATTGTACTCTGTGTATCTGCCAACTTGATATTTAGATCAATAATCCTCTTTTTTTTTTTCCCCCTACTCCTACTACTGGTAATTTAGCTTTTCTTCCTAGATGCCTAATTGCTGTTTTCTTAAGCCTTTCTATCAATTCTCTGACCTTTAATTTCCAATATTGTTTGCTGTATGGATGACTGTACTAGGTCTGCAAGTTATCCTGCCCAATCTACGCTGCACAGTCGCATTGGGCTATCAGTTTCTGTGACAGCAATACACCGAACTCCAGGTTCTTCCTCCACCTTGGCCATGGTGCAAAAGAGGCAACAAATGCACTTGAAACTCCGTATTCTGAAAAAATGATCTGATACATAAAGTCAACCATACTTCGCATGCAAATTGATTTTGAAATGTGAATTTCTTAATCACATTTCATTAAAGAACTACTCTTGTGTGCTCCTGAATGACGATTGTCTTCTAAGTGCCGAAGTCTGCATGGTTTTCTGAAGCAGCTCAGTGTCCGGCTCTGCATTTTGGAGGCAGCAAGCCCCTGTGTTTGCTGTTGATTTTTTCAGGTTCATGCCCACAGCAGACCCTGCACCGCAACATCCCTGGTTCAACTCCATGCTCATTTGGGTCTACTCCACAGTCAATCCCCGCACACATATATAACTTCAGACTAGTTAAATGCCATGTGGCAAATGTTTCCCCAAACGTTATCTATAAAGCCCAACGCACTCCTGCCAGCTCACAGTTTTTCTCCACTGGTATGAGGCCCAGCAGTCAGAGCTCAATCAGAAATGAACTGCTGAGGCTGTAGGCACTGGTTTGTTGTGGTCTGGCAGGAGTCAGCCTCATGCAGCCGAGGGCATGACAACCATCTCACCAACTTTTGGAAGTTCTGCCTTCATCTTCAGCAGCTCATGCCACTAAAATGCCCCCCATGCCTGCAAAGGAGCTCTCCAACCTGGGAGCAAGGCTCTACACATGGTGTGGTGGGGCCAGGCTTGCTTACCAAAAGGTTCTACAAGAACACTTGATAACAGATCTTAAAAAAGAAGAACAAAAGGCGTTAGAAACACGAAAGCGAGCCCTAAACTTTCACACTTCTAATATGATCCTATGATGGGGTGCAGACAGCATCCACTTGGTGTCTGTAGCTGGCAACAACCACTAGCTTTGGGCTTTTTCTTTACAGGTGTAATTTTTTCAAAATCATGAGTAATGACTAGTTTTGAATTAAACTAAAAGATTTACTCTTTGAATATGAAGACAATGCAGCAACAGAGGAGAAGAGAGTAATATCCTTTCTTTCAGAAGCAGCAGATGAAAACCCTCTCATTTCAGCATCTCTGGCATGAGGAAGGAACGTGCAGGTCTAGCTTTCACCTTGGTTCAAAGACTCTTCGAGTACATGCCAGCAGTTCAGAGACAAGAGCACGCAATAGTAAAAGGATATTAAAAAAAAAAAAAGTTTGCATGTCTGACAATGAGCACTAATTTTCTTCATTATCAGATGTTACATTCCTGTGACAGTCTGAAAAGATGCCAGAGAAATGATGACACAAGACACTACTCTGCTGTAAGATAGCCATTTCCAGATAAATATATCTTATGGAATGAGGCTCGAAGTTTGCATAGAAATTTAGATATTTTATAAAAATGCATTACAACACAAAAGAGCTTTTTACAACATTCTTATGAAAGGTTTAAAAAGAGATTAAAATTAAGTCCTTGGAAAGGCATATAGCCTTGTCAAGGAAAAAAAAAAAAGTACATTAACCCCGTGTAGGAAAGTTGTACTTTATCTGTATTTCAAAGGCTATAAAGAACCACTTTAATCAACCTACTTGACTTTTGGGACTTGCATGTCTCACTGAAACTCATGAAATCTGGCATAGTGTGGTTTCCAGAACACAAAAGCCTTTAATCTGTAACCAAGCACTCTTGTACATTCAAATCCTGATACTATCTCCTTGTTAGGAAGAAAAATTGTGAATTTATCCAAAATGGGATCTCAACTCATCTAAATGATGTAGCCTTTGCAACAGTGACCTTTAACAATGGTTATACTCAACCATAAAAGATTTTATCATCTCAGGAGCCAATGGAAACAGTATATGTTAAAATTCTGATCTGATAGCACAGCCTTTTATTTTCAAGTTTTAGACAAGAATCCTTTGAACATTTAATTTGCTTTCTTGCCTAACATACTTTTGTTTCTTGCCTACAGCATGAACAGTAAGAAAAGGTAGCTGATACCTTTCTGCAGACTATTTGATTGTCAGGCGTAATTAGCAATGCTATCTTTTAAATAAAGGCATAGATTTTAAAACAGCTGGAACTGCCTACAAAAGGTGCATTCTTAAAGAAATGCGTACTTTTATATAATAAAACAGTTTTGCACAGATACATCAGTGCTTTACAACAGCCGACAGCCCTATGCTTCCCTTTAGCAGCAGCACTGCAGGCTACGTGAGTTGCCTGCGTCTCATGGGCATAAAACTGGTGCTGGAGTATCTGGGCTGGGTCGGGATCCTGAGAACATCATGAATTCATGTGCCACTTGACAAGTCCATTTGGTCAGCCCAGATCAGTCTTTTGGCCTCCCCCATTGTGTTGTGTCGTAGCTCTATGATATCTGCTGAGCTATGGAAAAGCTTCAAGAGAGGAGGGCTGGCAGTGAACCCTGTGTGTGGTGGGCACCCCATGGGGGATGAGCTGGATAACCAGCGCTGCTCTTCCCCAGGCTCTGCAATGTGTTGGCTTCAACGGAGGAACCCGAACATACTTCATATGTGTGAGAAGAGACTTGCAGCCATACAGGAGTAGCCAGCGTGCTCAATTCCCTGTGCTCGCAGTTAGGCATGTAACTATGAACACTTCTGAAGTGACCTGATGGTCATATGTGTCCAAATTTCCTGCCTAAGTTCTTTAAAATAAAAAATTTCCTTAAAAGCAGGTGAAATTATTTAATCTGTTGGAATGTCAGGTCTCAAATGTCTTTCTCTTTCTTCAAAGCCCAAAGCAGAAAATAACTGCACTGTTTTGAACAAAACCTTGAAAATGCATTTTTCCCAATTTACATGTGAACCAGACTGACAAAAATGGCATGACAGCATTAAGCTTCTAAGTGAGCAAAATGTACTTCACAGGCCTGACCTGTATTTTTTGGTGAAATGTGTATAGAAGAGAATGTTTCAATTCAGGCCCCTGTAATGAAGTTTCATAAAGAAGGGCCTTAAGCTGATAAATCTGGTTTAGGATTTTCTTATTAACTGTCCACTTCATAATAAAATAATGAGTTTTTAATTTAATTTTTTAAATTTAATTTATTTTTTTCAAATTTTAGGGCATATAAAAGCTGCTCTTGTGCCTTTGGGATCTGAAAATGGATATTTGGGAGAGAGAGAATTTTAAGAGTACTGAAACTGAATTTTTTATGCACACCATAATCCTGGTATTGAGATTTTTAACAAGTTTCCTGCGTAGCACAGCTCAGTCAGACTGCCTGATGACTTCAGCTCAAACCTTCTCTGTGTTACAATTGAAATCTCTGTTGTTTCCAGATTAGTCTCAGAATTAGCATACCAAGGAATTTTTTTTTTTTTTAACTTTTTAATGACTAGCGTTGAACTCCACAATCAGGTGCTGCAAAACCCACAAGGGCTGGTCATAAACAAGGTTCCTGATCAGACACAGCATCCCTGTAGGAGAAAGGCACGGAAGAATGGGTTTTATTTTAAAAGTGCTACTACTGTGGTTTAAAGTCGTGACTTACTGAGCTGATGCCACGGATGGTCTTTATATTGTTACTGCTGAGTGAAATGTAAAGGCACTACCTATCAGTGGGGCTGAGAGCTTCTGCTCGCAGGGAGATTTGTGGGTCCCCCATCTGCTTCCCTGTGCTGTGCTTTCTAGGGGAAGGTGACCAGGAGTGGAGGATGCGCTATGCTCTGGTCAGCCCCGTGGTCTGGAAGGCAGGAGGTCGGAGCACACCCCGAAATGCACCATCTCTGTGCTGCAGGGGTTGCTGAAGGGTCCCTGCAGTTTGCAGACAAAAGCTGACAATTGCAGCAGCAGCACAGCCCCAGAGTCACTAAAATCAGGCAGAAACAACAGAAAAACGCATGCCCGCCTGCTTAAAGTAATTCAGAGCACAGAATGAAGACTAAATTAAATGCTGTGTAATTCATCAGACTTGCCATGAGAAAGACTTCTCACTGGAAAAGAGAGGAGAGCTGTTCAGTACAGGGAAGTCGAAGCCTGTGTAACAGAGAAAAGGAGGTGCAGTGAGAAATGGGAGGATGGTGGGTCCTTGTAAATTTAGGAAGGAAAACATTATTTCTTCTCTGTTATTTTTTTGGCAATTAAAACGTTCCTGCACAAAGCAGGAACAGTTTGAAAAACTCCATGATGCTCAAAAAACTGCATGAAATCTTTCAAACTTCCTCTGTTTTTAATTCTCGCTTCAGTCTGTGTTCTGACCCTTTCTTCTACGGCTGGAAAGTGTTAAGGCATCCTGGACAGTTAGAAATATTTGATAAGAGAAAACTCACAGCACTGCCAAATCCTTTGCTAAATCTCCTTTTTTTTTTTTTAGTATGTCACTAAAGATTTCATAACCAAAACGTGCTTAATGAAATTCCAGATACATATCCTCTTAAAATGACACCCCTTGGAAGCAACTGTTTTTAAGGCAACAGAGTATTGAGGAATTAAAAACCTGCCGACCCAAAAAAGTTAGCCAACTCCAGAAGGGGATTTATTTCAGCTCCTTGCAATGACGGAGTTACAAAATGCGTTTAAATTTCTCAGACCTGCATCAGTGCCTGCGACGGTGTGTACTTTTAAGATATGAAATAATCCACTTCCAACAGGTATTTGCCTGGGACACCTGGCAGACACGGAGGTGTACCTGGCAGGGCTGCCTGGATGTCCTGTCTGACCAGGACCCCTGGGTGCTGGCTGGCTGCACTCAGGCAACCGAATTGTGCCCTCTGATTTCAGGGCTGGGCTCGGGAGGAGAATTAGGATTTGGGTATTCATCCCAAGGCAGAAAGAGGTACAGAGTCTATGAAAGATCCTTCTGATCTGAGAGAGACATTACAGATAGATTTTAGGGAAAAAAATTGCTGGTACGGGTAGATATAGGAGCATTAATGTCTGATTTTCTCCTTGAAGTTTTAGCTTGACTGATGCACAGGAATGGTCTCTAATCAACGTGTACGTACCAGGCAGCGGAGAACACAGGGATTTCCAGCACGGCACAGAGCAGGAAGGGTAGGTGATTTTCTGCAGAGATGTTGCTTGACCCTGCGGATTGTGTCATGCCCGTAATTCCTGGTACAGAAGGCATGGGTTGGGGGTGCGGTCTACACCTTCCCGCTCCAGACCCCATACACATTAAACAGGGAGGGAGAAGGAGGAGAGAAGTCACTGCTGAATGAGACACCCCACCAGGAGATACAGCTCTGCCAGGTGCGGCAAATGAAGGGGCTCATGACAGATGGGTGACGGCAAGGGAGAGCTGATGTGTGGTGTCATACCGCATGGTTGGGGGTGCTCTTGCCAGCGAACAGCTCTTGCTTGTGTTTTGACAATATTAACCTGACCGTACGAAGCAGCAAACAGCAGGCAGGAGGCTTAAACGTCCAAACAAATTATTACGTATTACCACGCTGCTGCTGATGGATATGCATGCGCTGCTCATCCCATTAACAACAGCTTCCTACAAGAACCACAATGAAAGGAAAGCGCAGAGCCATATATTACAGGTGGGAATATATTTACGAGGTATGCAGGCACAGAGGCTGTGCCGTAATTTCTGGATTTTGACCACTTACGTGCTGGGGAGCAAAAAACGAGCAGCACCGTGGGCTCTGCCCCCTGGGTACTTCTGTAGCTGTAATTGGCTGAGATTGTGCTCTCTTGTACAGAGAGCGGAGGTGGCATTATTCTTGATTTTACACCAAGCAGTACATGTGTCCAATTTGAGAGAGACCAATAGAGCGTTTTTTTTTTTAATATTCCTTTTTTTTTTTTTGACAGAAAATTGAAATCTGTAATGAAACTATCGTCCCCATTTTTTAACTCACTGGTCGTTGGCAATTTAAACTCCAAGGTCTGAAAAATTCATTACTACTAACTTCCATCAAGGGTGTTCCTGAAACCAAAATTACTTAATCAACTCAATTTAGCTTCTTGTGTAGACCTAATTCAGAAAAACTTTATCTTCTTGAATTGTTATTGCAATTAATTTCCCCCCCTTCTTTTTCTGCAGCAGACGACATTTCAGTAATTAGATATTTTATAAAAATGAGTTATTCATTCAGGGTAGCTTCACTTTTATATTTGATTAATCATATTACCACTGAGGTCTGGGGCTTGTCTCCAAGGAAAGTTTAATGACCTCATTTTAATCCTTCTTTTAACCACCAGGCAGGTATCAATGAAGAGAAATAAAATTATATTCTTTTTTTTTCCTTTTTCTTTCTTTCTGTCTTTTTTTTTTCAATCTTAAGATTACATTGGATGTTTTTTCTGTGTAACTGACCCATTTACAAGGAAGAATCTATCTGATTTCAGTTAGATTCAGGACAGAATCAGGCTAAACAGAGCCTTGAACTATGCCTTAAGAACTAATGCTCAGTGTAATGGAGAAGAACCAGAACTGTTGCACCAAATGGCAGTTGGTTTAAAGTATTGTAGATGATTAATCTGGTGATAATTTGAAAATGAATGTACTGAAAGGAAATAAACAAAACAAAAGCCACTGTAAATTTAGGTTTTGATTAATGGAGTCTATTAGTTAGAGACTTCTATAAAGGAGACCACATTCTTTTAATAAATGCATATATACCCCCACAATGTAATGGAATAATTCACATAACCACAATTTATTTGGGAGCAGGGACTTGGATTTCATTGATGACTGTTCACATCATATCAGTATCTATCTATGCTTTGAATCTAGCTACATGTATATTTATCTCTGTGTATCTGTATACATACATCTTTGTACCTATCTATCCATCCTGTAGACTACCCTAAGTAGTCTTAAAGTTATTTCAATCCCTTCTGTCATATGCTATGCTGATGAAATCACAGAAGAGGCTGATGTTCTTTTCATTAAGACACGGGGAATTACTGTTTTCTCATAAAGTGAGAAATGACTTTCATTATAGATGAAAGGTGATAAAATAAAGAGCAGAAGTTGAGTATCCACAACAGAGTATGCAGCATGGTTTGTCTTCCAGAGCAAGGCACTGAAAGGGTCTCCAGGCACCTCAAGAGGGTAGAGGGCACCAGCAGCCCTCTGCCCTCGGCTCCTAGCACCCCTGGACCCACCCAAGGGTGCTCAGCCCCAGCAGTCACAGTTTGCACCTGTGCAGAAATCCGAGCAAGAAGGAGGGGTGAGGTTTCAGCAGGACAAACTACCAGGTTTCCTGAAACTGTCCCAAGGGATTGTGCCAAGCTGTAAAACCTGCACCCTGAGGCGAGGCTCTCCCTCAGTCCTTATCAGAATGAAAACCGTGTGGCCATCACAGCTCCTGGGCACTGATGGGCAGGCTTTGCAGTTAGGTTGGGACTCACATCCGAAGGCCAGGTGATTCAAAAGGCAGGTCATGCTGTCAGTAATTTCCACCACAGTGTTACTGCTTTCCTAACCAAGGCTAAACTGCCTGTCTGTGGCAGCAAAGCCTCCTGACATTAGCGTGGTGAGTCCTGGGTAAGGCTGAGACAAGAATCATAAAATCATAGAATCAGACAGGAAGAAAGAACAATTTTTGTTTTTCTGTTTGTTACTGCTACCTCTTGACCCAAAATCCTTATTCTAATTCTTTGTTTTATGACAATAAGCAATGGCTTTCATCAGGACCCAAAATGTAATGAGAAGCAGAAAGCCCATTTCAATTTATGAACACCGAATTCTTATTTAGGAGAAGCAAACTGATTTGTAGATTTTAGACTTCACTGACTATGTATTTAATTGAAATGCACACAGAATTAGGTAGATACTCATGTACTCAAATGCTACTGGGCATATTGGATTCACTTGAATATAATAATTTATTTCAGTTAGAAGATGACAGTTCTATAACAGCCCAAGCTTTACCATGTAGTTCGGCTGAGCTTCATTTTGATTGGAAAATAGCAAGCAAACGGCAGTCACCTGGGATTTTCCATGAAAGCACAATTGATTTTTAACAATAAATCCTGTCTGCAGGACTGTACTGAACTCCTGGGTTTGTTTTTAGCTGTAAAACAACGCGGTCCTGTTAAATTTTCTCACCGTGGTATTAGGTCTTTCCCCTTGCCAGCCATGACCTGTGCTGTTCACCTTGATTTCTGGCTCCTGTGACAACTGCCTCTAAATTATGCCATGGGCATTTTGATGATTTTAAAATACTGTGGCGTGCAGGCTAATCTATATCCAAATGTCACCGAATGGCACAGGTGTAACGACAGGCAGTGCGTGAGCCAAAGGGGCAGAGGCACTGGGTCCCTGCCACACCGGCAGCGTTAGTCCTTGTGCTGGGAAATCGGTACGTGGTGCTCAGGATTTAAGCCCTTGATCTTTTCCACATCTGGACACATGCCCAGACCGTGGGAGGTAGTTAACTGCCCAAGTCCACTGATTTTCCCTGCATCGGGTGTGTTAAGACCTCTCTTTAGGATGCTCCTTGGTCCAGTTTGGACCATCCTGGTCTGTTCTTCTCTCTGTGGGAACCTACCAAAATCCCGTTCCTACTGGATTCTCCCTTCACAGCATAAGATCAATTTGTAAAACACTAGCATGTATGTAAAAGGGATTTCTCATAATGCTCACATGTACTGAATGCTTCCTGGTACATCTGGCTATAAATGTGCTTAGGAAACCCCAAACCACTAGCAGGCTTACTTGGCTTCCTGTTCTGGTTTCCTGTGGCCATTTAATATTATTTCTCCAAACTAGGGCTATTTACATTTTTGCACTGTAGCAATTTGAAAATCAGGATTTTTTTAACCTGAATGAAAAACTGAGGGGTTTCTCTGGCACTTGCTATTTCTGAAGTCACTGTTAGAGACAGAGCTCAGCAGGATTCAACTCAGGGAGCTAGAGACCAGGTGAAGCATTTTCTCAATTCTTTGCCACTTGAAAAGAAGTCATCATATTTTTACAGCTCAAGTCAGCAATTTCTGCAATATTGGACAGTGTTGCTCTTTCTCTGGTTGATGCATGGCTGTATTTTGTCTTCAGTGTTAACATGAGAACAAATACACATAGAGGAAGGAATGAGATTTTGGCTTGCTTTTGTTTGCTTTTCCAGAATTTTGGTAAGTTTGCAGAGCAGAAGAACTCTTGTTTAAGACACTGAAAATCTCATCTGGACTATTATATACAAATCTGGTCAAAAGAAAGAAATAAGAAATCTGAGCAGAGCCTGGTGCACAGCAGGGTTGCTGAGATAACCATGGGAATGGAAAGCTGTGATGTAAAAAGGGTCTGGAGGAGCTTGGCTTGTTTAGCATCACAAAATGCTGTGCACTAGTGTATCAGGGTGCAGACCGGGGACAAAATGGGAAGGAAACATTGAAACGGGAGAAGGAAGAACTATTTACAGTAAAGGACAATGTTAGTGCACCCACTATGTCCTGAGATCCTGCTTCACTTTCAAATTTCAAAACATTTCCCAGAGTGGGCTCAATAACATTTTCCACAGTGCGCTGAGGAGCCAAAATACCTGCAGAGACAAAGGTCAGAAATTTTTGGCAGTGCACTGCCAATAACAGAAGCCCTTTCAACTTGGGACTCTCTGTCGTTTTGCTCATGAAGCACCGAGCTCATTGCTGACTGATCCCGTCCTGGGTGAGCCAGGTTACCACCTCCAAGATCAGCCTGATCTGACACTAGTAATTAAATAGCTCAGTTAAAAACTGGCAAGGACTGCTTTTCGTGATGCACTCGCAACAAGTGTTTGTTCCTCCACTGATAAGCCAAATCCACTTTGCAAACAGATTAACCTTACCCAGCGACATGGCCCCTTCTGTTAGGAGATGAGCATCTCTCTGAGCATGGAGTTACTCTGTACTGGCTCTTCTGCTTTCATGCCCAGCCTTTGACCAGACTGCCTGCCCAGGCCACAAGACTCACCACTGCCTGACAGTCCGGTCCTAAACCTTCAGACCTGTTCCTAATGGGAGATGAGCCCGAGAGGTGGCGTGGCAGTGAAGGCAGTCTTAGAGAGAGGATGCTTTAAAATATGCGCCACTGGGTTCAGCCTTGCAAGAGAAGATTCTCAAAGCAGTGCCAAAGGGCAAGTTTTAAAGTAGCTTTAAATAAGACCTCCTAAGGCTCAGGAGCTTAAAGAACTTGAATAGCCCAGTTTCTTTTTTCCCCCTTTTTTTTTTTTTTTAAAGGAGAGGTTGATTGCCAGCCAGGTTTTCCCAAGAATCCACAAGCTCAACTAATCATGAGCACTTCAGCCCTGTGAAATAATATTTCCCTTACACGGGCTACTATAAAAACAAGTTCTGCACAGTAGGCAAATTTAAAATAACTTTTAATTAACATTTAAGACACAGAAGTCTGATCATGCAAATTCATCTGCGTCTCCTCTCTGTGCCTGATTGTTCCTGATTGAATACGATAAAAATAGACTTTGTAAGAGTCAAGTGTAGGCATGGATTCCTTTTACTTCTCCTCCCCTCTGATTATACATTTCCTTAGATAAAGTGGAAACCCTTGGATGGCTATTAATGGTATGATGGGTCAGACTGGAAAGGGCATCCTGCTTGAGAGGAGCTAAAGATTTCATTGACATTAAAGGTGTTCCTTCCACAAGCCAAAACATGCCTCCCCCTTGCATAAAATCTCACCTGAGTATCCAGCGTTGTTCTGTCTCAGCTGATGTTTAATCTTTGAAACACCAACACTAATTTCACTGTGCCTTCTCTGTATCTGAGGCGAGCATCTGGCCAGAGGCTCAGCCATGGATCTATATTAATGTGGAGAAAACGCAACTCGCCTGCACACAGGAGATAAATATTTGAAGGGAGGCAGAGGAATTTCTACATCGATAAGTGTCAGAGGACATGACCCTGTTATGAGTAGCAGGGACTTTGGGTAGCGGAGGGCATGCTGATACCGGTATCTTTATCGTGTAGCAGTTAGGGAGCAAGTTTCCCAGTGAAACTTGCTACAAGGTCTTTGCAATGCAGACCAGTTAAAATTTTACTATTTTATACCAGCTGATGATCTGGGAGGTGCAAACCCATCAAAAATGCCACAAGAATGAATGAGTGCAGCGAATCACTCCAAAAGGAAAACTTGGTCACGGGAGGTGAAACTTTTGCAAGGCGTTCCACCCAGAGCCTGGGGGCGCAGGCTGGTTGGGCACGCCGAGGAGAATTAATGTCACTGCTCTTTGGCAGAGGGAAGAATCGACTCCCTCCATTTATTTTTGCAAGCGGCAAAGTCACATGAAGAACACAGCACAAAGAGCCGGCTGCTGAAGTCCCTTAGCTAGCCAGAAGAGCATTCCCTGGGTCACTGTCCTGCATTAAATCATTAAAATTGCCCAAAATAGCTGTCTATGATGTTTACAGCACCATAGGATGCTCCACTCTTCTGGCACAGATCTGTTTCCCACTCTGTGGCAGTATCTCATGAGACATTTCCCCCCGTTAGCTGCTCTCTGATGCTTCTCAGCATGGTCAAGTAGCAAGGCAAATTGAGGACGCATTCACCATCACAAAAATCAGAGCTGGAAAGGACTAGGGGAGGTCACCTCATCCTTGCCATTCCCCAGTGCCTCATGCTTTGATGCTGGTAGGCCAGGTCACGATGGCCACAACTGGTCGTGAGTCCACTTATGGGGACTGGGCTTAGTGTTAGCAGCAGACTTCAACTCAGAATTATTTCCTTTACAGACTGTGATTTTTTTTTTCCGTCTTATAACTTCAGAATCCTTTGTGTGAGATGGTGAAGATTCTTCTTCCCCTGGCCTTTCATGTAATGTACTAAAGGATATGAAAAACAGATCAATCCACTTTCATGTAAGCAAACAATCATTTCGGAGTTTTATCTGAGTATCTTTAATTCGTACATTTAAGGACTTTCTGGGTGATTTTATTACTCATTTTTGACTTCTCCTCCAGCACTATATCATGATCACTGCCCAGTTGGTATTTTGGATGGCTGTTAAACAAAACACCTGGGCAGGCCATCCCCTCTCTTGCATGTGTGATGCTGGCATTCATACGCTTGTGTCTGGCCTTCTACCTGGTCCATGTGTGCAGCCTTCTCAGCCATGCCTGACTACCAACGTGATCTGAATTTCTTGACCATCACAGGGGCCGTTTTTTCCCTTTCCTGTCCCGTTGTTAAGTTTTACACAGCAACATTAATTCCTGCTGCTGAACACATGAGCTGTGACACCAGCATGGAGCAGTGTCCTCCCGAGCGACATTCTTATCCAGAAACAATAAAGTCTAAAACCACCCTGGCTGAATGACAGGTAATTTAGGAGCACTATAGGGTTGGCCTTTGTGTGCTTCAGAGCTGAATATAGTTGCTCCAGTTCTTTTCATCTGGCAACTTTCCAAGAGCAAACCATTATTTCAGTTATTCAGCCTATTTTGTTTTTACAACAGCATCTCAATACAGAAGTATTTTAAATAAAAATATACTGTATCTCTCCAAACAGTCTCCAGTTTTAAAAGACACCATGGGTTTTCTTATCCTCCGAGAGCTGTAAATTTTCTGGAAAGAGATTTTTGCCTTTTTTTAGAGGTGTTAAAATGCAGATCAGACTATTTGAGGACAGCAAAGAGACTCAGCTTAGGTTTAAAGAGACTGATTAGCCTGATGCTGTTCTCTATGCCAGTCAGGGAAAAACTGTATTACACTTTCATACTCACATGAAATTCATCCTGACTATACCTGGGAGTATATCAAAGATATTTGTTTCCATAGAATCAGAAAACATTATTGTAAGGCATACTTGGTTTTCAAATCTTTATCAAGTCCCCCGTGCTACTGTATAAAGCCCTTTGGCCTTTGCAGAACTCTTTCTTTAGTGATTAAAATTAGAGAAATAATGGTACACATCAACCCTGCTTAGAGGAAGAGTAACATTTTCTGATCCATTTAACACAATCCTATGGGTAATTCTCTTGATGCCTTTTATTCCTCCTAGGTCTTACAAATACTGAAACATTAAATACTTAGAATTCACCTGAAAGCAAATTGCCACTATCTTAACCTTCCACCAGACTCAGCTTTGGAAAACATTTTGGAGAGACTTCAAAATACATCCCCTTCAGACGTGGATCACTACCTGAAGGGATACTGCCCTGCAGAAGGCACTACCCGAGACTTCGCTTCCTACCTTTCATTTGGAGCCAAGGATCGGTCAACCTGGGTCATCCAGAACAACCTGTGCTTAAATGATGTGGCCACTAGATGTCATTCCTTTTTCACTCAAATGAAGGTTAAAGAGATATTTACCTGGCAAAATAAGCCCCCCACCCAACATTAGCAAGCACATGTTGTGGTAGGAAGTCCCATTGCCCGGGAGATGCCAAACCGTGTAAGACCAGCCACTACAAAAGTTTCCAGGGAAAACAATCCCATACTGGCAGTAGAAAGGACCACATGGCTCAAGATCTGCATCGCATTTTTACGGCTCTCCACAACCATATGTATCATATGTAAGGAGATATGTAATGACAGCTTCACAATACAAAGCTCTCTGTGTTCACCACAACAGATAGGAAGCACATGTGCTGTTGTAAAACCCAAGCTCTACCCACTGGAACAGCAACAGACTGGAGGCTGAGGGCCAGACCCGAAAATGTGTAGGGTGCCCATTTCTCTCTCATTCAGGAGGAATTTAGTGCTGCTCTTTTTCTGAGAATCTAGGACCTAGTCACTTCATCAGAAATGGCTGGCACTGCTCAGGAACCGAGCACACTATGACCAAGAGCTCAGATCCTGATGGTGATGGGAGGGAAGGATCCCAAAGCTGGCATGGAACCCATCTGGGTCCATGGTGGCATCAAGTTGGCTTTTGCACGACTTCCTTGAGTTCTGCTGCGCATTCATAGTTTGTATGGGTGTAACTAAGGGGAAACTCTGACACTATGTGAATAAATATTTGCATATCCTGTAAGATGGAATGAAAATTCAGAATAATATAAATAATAAATGCATTCCTTAAAGGATATTCAGTGAAATGAGCACAATGCAGTTTTGACTTCCTGTATTTTTAGCGATCTGGTATCAGTTTTAGATACATCATTTACCACTCCTGGTTGTCCCTGATATGAATATAGACAGTGGTTACACAATGATTTCTCATTTATTAGCATGTAGACCTCTATGCTCCTTTGTGGTTACTATCCATGTTTCGGATGTCTATCTCTATGGATTATGAAGGCTGGAAAGAACCAGACCACATCATTTCTCCTTCTGTCTTTTTGTTTTTATCTTAACCAACTCTAATCATTTGTCATTTGCAATCTCTTTATCTTTTCCACTTTCTCCCAAATAATAAAGACTTGGAGCACGTAAGAATGGGATAGAGAAATACTGTACTAATTTCAGTAAGATCTTACACTGATTAAAACCAGATGTACTGAAGTATGTCTGCTGGCACACACAAACACATCTGTTAGAGCTATCAGTGTAATACAAATTTTACCAAATAACTGTTACCATTTAGAGTATTTACTGCTTCTTTGAAATCGCATCCAAGCTACTAAACCCAAAATATCTCTTACTGCTCAGGATTTCACTCATAAGTAATAATAACTCTGAGATATCTACAGCCAATTGCTGTGAAACAACTGTATCCTCTTCGGAGCAATCAGACATAGTCTGTTTGCCACATTATTTCAGCTCCTTTAGTACCTCAGTGAAATTGGTTGCCAAATAGTTTTGCTAGTTCATAGATCATTCTTTTTTTCCTTTTCTTTTTTTCCCCACTTTTTCTTGCCCCTGAAAGTCTTTGTCCCACAGATCTATCAAGTTCCTCCTATCTGCCAAACCAGCAAAGGGAGACGACTGATACATAAATCCATGAATTCCAAACACACTGTGTGTCCACGCATTGCTGTGCTGATATATTGATACTTACAGTGCTCGTAGTGAATTCGGGTGGGTTGTCATTCACATCTGTCACTGTAATGATTGCAGTTGCCGTGTTTGAGAGACCGTAGTTAAGATTTCCTTCCATATCTGTGGCTTGAACAATGACTATATACTGCTGAACTTTCTGGAGCAAAATAAAAGAAGAGAAACAAAAATACAGCCTGTAAAATGCCTGGGTTTATTTTCCATACACAAGTGCAGTTATTATGAAGTTAGTTGGACTCAAAATGTTAGTAAGAAGACAAAATTTTCTATCATATTTTTGAATGGATTTTTGCATAGATTGGAGGTTATCACAAATTCTATGGGAAAATAAAAATCTTAAATACAGAAATCATTGGTTGAAACAGACGTTTTTGTTAATTTTTAAGCATTTTCAGCAACATTAGTTTGTGTCTTCTGAAAACCAGTAAAAACTTGGCTGATGTGTTTCATGTGTTTGATGTTTCATGTGTTTGTTTGTTTCATGTTTGATGTGTTTTCTTCTGGAAGACACTTAGACTGCATGTTAATGCAATAGGAAAACAAACCTGAAAAAATAAAATAGGAGAGAGCAGCACCTGATCTTGCATGTTTGTACATCTCCCTGCAATGCCTCTTTATTTGTGAATATCACCTGAGAAAAGAGACCAACACCCTCCTCACTGCAACCTCCTTTCAGGTAGTTGTAGAGGGCAATGAGATCTCCCCTCAGCCTCCTCTTCTTCAGCCTAAACAGCCCAATTCCCTCATTGCTCCTCATAAATCTTGTTTTCTAGTCCCTTCACCAGCTTCGTTGCTCTTACGGGCAGATATGAAGGCAAAACTCCCGTCCTCTGTGGGCAGCCAGAGAGACGTGCAGAGGACCAGGGAGGGATCCAGCCCAAATCCATGTGGCTGGGAGGAAAGCTAAACCCCCCTCCTCCCCCAGGACCTTGCTCGTGGTAAGCCCTGCAGTTTGTGGGCTCGCAGAGTGGATAAGTTTTGAGGGGACAAGCAGGAGAAGCTGCAGGGTTTGCTTTGGATGCCTAAGGTGTAATTATGGCTGCGAGCTGGGACACGGGGATCAAGTGGCTCTGGTGGAGCAGTGGAGAGTCCAAAGGTGTGAAGATGAGATGGAAGCACAATGTTATGCAGGAAAAGCTTTTTGCAAAGCCAAGTGGAGGGACTTCGATGGGAGGAGAGACCTGCCCGGAGCAGCCGCATGCTGGGCTGCTTCCTGCTGCTGGAGTCCGGTTCAGCTACTTGAGTGCTGCCCTTTCCTTTGCTGATGTTACAGGCTCATGTAAAATGTCAGACGTCCTTTGAAATTCCAAAGGGTGAGAATTAGGTCAGTTAGGTCTGTTTACTCCCATACAAACACTCTTGAACTGCTGTAACTGCTTTAATTCTTGAATTCTTCTGAGTTGCTAGAATAACAGAGATCTGAATTTTAGCTTTATCTTGATTTCAGCTCATTTAGTTGACAGATATTAATCTACTAAATTGACAAGACATCGCACATAAGGATCCATCAGCACCTTGCAACTGGAATATATTATGGAAATGTACTTTCATTATTTCTTGCTACCTTGTATAATAAAACATGAGGGAGAAACTATTGTTAGCCCTTGTTTTTCCTCCTGAAAAAAAGTTGCCATTCATTGCTCCATTTGTAAAGCACTGAGTAATCATAAGGCTGAAATGTCCTTATTAATGAATGCAATTTCTATTTCATATTTTGCCCTGCCTTCCTTCCCTCTTACAGACAATTTAGGAGACTGACAGAAGTATTCCCAAACCAGCCAAATGCTTGCGAGCCAAATTAGGTTTAAATCATAGAAAGGGGAAAGATAGTTAAAAAATAGTGGCAATCAGATTCCACAGAAATTAGAAAACCAGGTCGGAGGCCCACATTAGAGACCGCAATTCAATAGTACATTTAAATGGCAAAGCCACCTCTAATGTTCCTGGCTGCAGTGAGACGGAGCCGTGTAACACGGCGTTTCCTATCTGATGGCATAGCTGTTGCCCAGCATTTTAAAAGCTCCAATGTTTCCGCAGCCTCCGCAGGAAAAAAAACCACACCTTCCTTCTTCCCATCAACGAGGGCAAGGAAATAGCCTCCAGCAGTGGGGGCTCTTCGTTTTTAACCTTGTGGTTTTCAGTTTTCCCCTGTCTTCAGACCGAGGTTGCATGGCCAGGTCCAGCAGCAGAGCGGGGCTGTGGGAGCCGAGGCAGCTCAGCTTCTGTGCCAAAAGCGGTCCTGAAACCCTGCCACTGCCAGGCAAACTTTCTTCTGAGCTCTGAGAATGAACTGCAGACCTTGGGTAAGGTCGCATGTGGTCTGTACAGAACTGACTCGTATTGGGACCTGGGCTACAAGCCTCCCGCTGCCTTCAGCTCTTTTCTAGTTGGCTTCATTTGGCCCTTAACCAAAGCTTCCACTGGAAAAAAAAATGAATCCTCCCATACACGAGGGGAAAAGGGACTAGAAAGTCTCATTTAAGAGTTCTGTTAGCCTCACCATTATGCTCCAAGTACAGATATTAAATTATACGCACTCTGATGACATGCTTGCATGTCTGTGTACTCAGAGACTCGCTTTTATTAATCTCAGATTTACAATCTTTTTTTTTTTATTTAACAAAATGCAGCTCACCAAGCATCATAGCACAGTGTTCATAAAAAATCCAGAAAAATTCAGAACACTACATTAAAGAAATTTTAAAAAGAGATTGTATCTATCAGATAATACAAACCCAAAAATGAAAATGCCCAGAATTTAGTAAGGTACTAGCCACAACGAGCTGGTTCATGTGGATGGGAAGAAGGAAGGAAAACACAGGAATGCTGCACATATGAAAAAGCACAGAGAGTCCAAGCCTGGTGAGAAAATGTGAGGAATTATAGCAGATCACAAATGCATGGAGGGATCGGGCAGGATTGTTATGGGAGCAGAAATGTTTAAGACAGGCACTGCATCTCAGGGTTAGAGGCAGCTGCAGCAATCAGGGACCCAACCAGAGCTAAAATCCTGGTGCAAACTTCACCAAAGGTGCTCTGATTTTCCTCAGCTGAAGACACAACTATCCTATTTAGAGCAGAAGTGTGGTCTGACAGAGAGAAAGATCTTGGCTGGCATGTAAAGTTGTGTCAAACAGGAAAACATGTAAATGAAAGTAGACTGGGATTTGTCAGACCTTTAGGCACTCGGTTGCCATCCACATCCACTTTCATTTGAAAGCCTCCAATGTGGGCATATAAAGGTGGCACACTCAAGTACCTAGTTTAAATTTATAACTAATTCAATCTTCAGTGAGATTGGTCCCAGCAGACAAGAAATTACTGATTTTTTGTTTTTCTGTAGCTAACCTTTTTGCTTTTGTGCATTAAGCTGATTTTATTGAACTATTCAATCAATTTCAATTTCAACATGTCTTTCCAATTTGTCACCGCATCTCCAGGGGCATCTCAGTTTGTTGTCCTACTATTATTATTATTGTTACCACTATTAAAAAAAATAGACAGCCCCGTGCCCCCAAGCATACGAGACATTTTCTTGATGGGGTTTTGATCACACAGAATAATTCTGATATCCCCTTTCTTTGCAGAAGTGACATTTTAAGTAGCACAGGGCAGAAACTACAGCATGGATGTAGCACTGAATAGTCTTAACCCAGAAAAGTGAAATAGTTCCTCTATGTTTGCTCTGATGGTGATGCTGTGGAACAGAAGAAATAAGTTTCTGCCCTGACAGGGGCAGACTGAAAACCCAGCCCCAGTGAAGTCACTGGGAGGCCCAGCGGCCGGTATTTTTAATAAATCTAGCAAATCTTCATGCTAGATGAAGGTGAATGTGCTACTTCTACTTCAGTCATGGAAAAAAAAAAAGCTGATCTTTATAAGTGCTGAGCTTTTAGTCTGACCTAAAAACTAAGAAGGGCTTTTGAAGGAAAAAAATTACAAAGAAAAGAATAATTTAAGCAGCTGTGGCAGATCTAATCTGTCCGCTCTTCTGTCAATCATCTGATACAGAGCCACAAAGACATACATCAGCTAAATTCCAGAGAATGGGAATTAGCTGAAGAATTAGTTTAAGCTGGTTAATGGGAAGTTGTTTCAGGGCTTGGTAAAAAAGTTAGGAGCAACTCGTGCAGGAAGAGGTAACAGCTTGGAAGAAGGGTAACCAGAGATGACAGAAACAAGATGGGATTTCTCAGTACAGAACAGAACATAATGCAGCAAGGGACTGACAACATGACTTTTGTGGCAGCTGGTTTAGTGGACGTGAGCAGGAAGGACTGGCACTGCATCCCACCAACTCCCTGCTGTGCAGCAGGAGACAAACAGCATTGTTGAACGCACCGTGTACAGTATTAGCCTTGCAGATACAACGATAGTATTTCTTTGTGCCAAGCACTGAGGACTCATCTGGATGCTGAGCACAATCCAGGTCACTTGTATTCACCGCTGAGCAACCCGGATCCGACCAGGTGCCGGGAGTGAAGAGCCCATCACCGGAGAAGAGCCTAGAAGAGCTTGGCTTGTTTAGTCTAGCAAAATGAAGGCTGATAGCAGATATGATTGCTGTCTATAAATACATCAGGAGGATAAACACTAGGAAGGCAAAAGAGCAATTTAAACTAAAGGGCAATGTTGACACAAGAACAAATGGGTATAAGCTGGCCCTGAATAAATTTAGGCTGGAAATTAGTAGGTCCTTCACCACTAAAGCCGTGAGATGCTGGAGGAACTATCTAACACAAGGTCTGGGGAGAAAAATGTTCAAAAGAGTATATTAAATTAGGGGTAAAGCCTTTTTGGTCTAGGTAGAAATTACGACAAATTGAGCTAAAGCAGAAATCAGCTCCCTTGGTATTCTCTCGGCTCAAACAACTTTTGAAGACAAAAAGAGGAAAGCCCTTTCAGTCCAGATACCACAATCCGTTTGGGTGAAAATGGTTTAAGACTTAACACCGATCAATAACATCAAACCAGCATGTTACACAGGCACGAACAAAGGAATAGGTGCCCCCCTAAAACTGCAATTATTGCAAGCAGCTCTGCCCATCGTGGTGCAGGCTGGCACCGCAGACAATGCCTCACTTCCCCTGCCTTGCTATTAGAGTTTAGAAACCAAAGTAAATCACACTCAGAGAGACAGTCTAAAAGAGCAAAGTAGTTTCTAAATGAAATTGTAGTAATGAAATGCTATCTGTGATCCCAATTTCCAAGTCTGCATGCAGAATATTTTTTGGAATATGGCTGTTCCTGGTTTACACATGCAATTATTATATACCATACACGTGCTGGGTAACTGTGGAAGCCAAAGTCCAGAAATGCGGTAATTATGTGATTGAATTAATCTGCATTATGGACAAAGGGTTTGCAAAATTAGGACCTACATTTTCAAAGCTCTGTACAAATATTGTCCAATTAATTACCACTTCCTGAGAAATGTATGACTAATTAAATTTAGCATCCTGTCTGTTAAAGCAAATAAGGTTACCAGGATGTTGCTGTGGGATTTATTGAGTTGAAAGCTATTGGTGAAGGAGAAAGAAAATCTGAAGTTGGTAAAAAAAAAAAAGGTTGTATTTCTTCTCTTGGCTATCCTTATATCTTCTTCTTTATATTTATGTTTTTTTTTTTTTTTTCATGTCCCCTAACTTGTACATTGCCAATGAGAAGGGTATGGGATGTTCCTCTGGCTTGTTTTCTAAATCATTTTCTTCACATGCTAGCGAAATTTTGATGTTTGCTTTTTTGGTATAAGACAGTTGCCCATGAACACATTAGTACTAAACAGTGTAACATGGCAGGGAAAGCCAATTTGAAAACAAACAAATACCCCAACAGTCACTTCACTCTAGCAGAAATGCTTTATCCAAAAAGATCTAATTAGCCATTGTTTAAAGAAAGCTCACAGGCAGACCTTTTCAAGTATCCGTAACGCTCCCTACTTAGCCATGGCTAAATATGAACACAGATTCCCAGAAGAAACCCCTATTCTGGGAGCTCGCTGCAGAAGGCAGCTTTCACGGAACAACCAGAACGCCTGACACCTCCGGCAGCCCCCTCAGGGACTGGTGGACAGCAAGCTTCGTCTTCATGCCTGAGCCGAGCTGAGCCTTTGATAGAGCTTGACGTTTTCCTTCCGTACATGTGGTGCAGCATCGTGTCATGTAGGCAGCACCCTCAGCAGACTTTAAACCCTGGGCCGATGAATCTTAATGCACACGCTGCTGCTGCCTGAGCTAAAAGGATGCAGTTTGCTCCATCCTGATGTCTCTATACAGGTCTGGCTGCTATCAGACGCATTGCACGTTCCCGCTAGGACTGTAACAAGGGAGAGGATCCCATCTTTAAAATGAAGCAGGGCACTCGCTGCTGCACAACCATGAGCAGGGAAGCAAACAGACAAGTTTATTTTCTCCATTTGGCTGGGGTTGTGTTTGCTTTTCTTCCCAGCATGGCACAGCATTCCCTGGCCGTGAGCATCTGGGCATGTTTGATTTTACAAGCTATCTGCAACTGCAGAGCTCTCGGGCAGGAGTGGTGCCGTGGTCTAACTCTAGTGATGCTGATGTCTCCTCTCCTGGAAATGGTGGCGTGTTAATTAAGCTAGTTTTCCTCCGTAAAAAAAAGGTGTTGATGAGAAACATCCTGGCTTCTGACAAGAAGGTCAGAGCCCTGAATTCCTGCTCCCATCAGACTGACCTGCCTGCCATCCTCATATTGATAAATGCCTCCAGCTCCTTCCCTCCTGCAACCTGGGCTGCTCGAAGCAGGCGAGAAGCAGCCTTGCATCTGGAGTGCTGCAGAGTGGTGTTGCTTTTCCCACCTCGTTTCTACACCCCTGCAAAAGCTCAGGGCCAGCCTCCACCACCTGCAGCTCTCTGAACTGGGCTTTGCAGTGCCTTGGATGGCTCCTATGCCATCCAAACCACAGCTCACAGCCATCATCCAGCCCAGTGGCACCGTGCAGAGACTGGGAGCATGGAAACGCTGGTGCACATTGGACCAACTCCAGCAGATTTTCTCTTCTCTTCTCAAAGGGTGAAGCCCTGTGCCATGGCTCATCCCCTTCCCACTGTGCTGCTGCCCCATAAGACTTACTTAACTGGGACTGAAAGAGGAGGCAGGCAGTGGAGGCCTTCTCCCACTAACTTTGCACCCGGTGGGGGATTTCTGCCTGCAGAACGGAGTTGCTGTGACTCAAAAAGAAGGGCAGAAGGACAATATTTATTCAGGAGTCATCCCGATGAACAATTCCAGTGTTTGCTCTGACTCACTGGCTGAAACAAAGACGGCTTTCACCCACGAAACCATGCTGGGAGAACTGTCCCACAAATCTTTATAAATCAGTCTAACACATGCCAATTTTTTTCTGAGACAAATAAAGGTCCAGAGGCCACAAGCTAACCTCCAGATTTTCATTTGGCACTGCACATATATTGACAATCGACCTTTAATAAGCAGCTTTCATCTAGCAGTGTGATTAACAACCGTGAGTTAAGCTTTTTTTTTTAACATTTTTCCTCGCAGCTTCTGGGCCCTGTAACCTGGGGGATCTCACACCTTACTGATCTCTTAAGCTACTGCACTTTAAGACAATATTTTAATGTGTTGCAATTTGCAGATTTTTTTAACCTGTTCACAACCAGCAGGTACACAATCAAATCTTTCAGCTTTGACCAGGGTGGATGTTGAATTTGAAGTGCAAATGTTCCCTGTTCCATCTCAGCAGCTATTTTCTGTGTGATGGCTTCTGAAAGCAAAACAACGCCTGGTGGTGTGTGTAACACCCAGCGAGAGCTACCTTAGCTTTCATATGAAAGCACAAGGAAGTGTTTTAAAAGTCATCTGAAAGAAAGTGAGTGTGATCACAAAGAGGTTATAAAATCACAGAGAGCTGGAAAGCCCTTTGGGAGCCTACTCTGTTTGGCCTCTTAGTAGTGTTAGACCGAGCAGTTCAGCTTCTGTTGCCTCTGGCTGCTTTTTTTTTGTGTTACTCAGGCAGTGGAAGTGGTGAGTGTAACCTTCCCTAAGCACACCTCAGGTACAGAGGAGACCCTGACAGCCACACAAGAAGCCTTCCAGCATCCTGGCTGTGTCCACAGCCCCCAGGACAGAAGGTATATGAGCCAAACTGAATTGCTCACCTACCTAATTTTATTGCGAGAGTCATGATTTTGCTGAAGAGCCAGCTTCAGGAGTGGTGTTATTGAGTGAGAATCTCATCTCTGAAAGCGATCTGCTAGTTGTCAGGGATACAAAGGGAAGCTTAGAAATATCAACTCCAAACACTAAAAAGCCCCGAAACAAAAACAAGTAAAAAAAAAAAAAAAAAAAAGCAATAGCAGACATATCAAAATAACTGAAAATGGTAACACAGACTGGTTGTCCTGGTGGACCATTTTCATTATTTTCTTAATGCTTTGTGCTAGCAATACTGTGCATAATAAGGACTGTATTAAACAAACAGAGATGAGTGTGATCCATCTGATTTTTTTTTTATTTAATTATTTTTATTCCTTGGGGATCAGGCACTGAGCCTGGGCTATCGAGGTTTTGAAAAAACTCTCAGGTTGAAACCTCATTGTGTTGGAACACATGAGGAATATCAATGCAGAGATTTCTGTGCGAGGAGAGGGACCTACTGGAAAATGCACCCAGCAAAACAGTCAACTGACCCAAATGCATCTTGCAGAGGGTTCCCCACACTCTCACCCCAGCTGGCCCCCTCTTAAGGCAGTGGCACGTTTTCAAATATACTATATACAAGGTTAATACCAAAGTAGGGGCTGTTTAACCTGGTACTTATTCTAGATTTTGAGTTGCAAAGGGCGGGGATTGGAGGTATAAATTTTTTATCTGATATGTCAGCATAGGAGAATATCAGAACTCGAATGCAGCTGTTTGAAAAACTTCAGCCCACGCAATATTTTTGGATCTGAAATACTGCTTTAAAATCAATCTCATTCTTTGAAGTTCACTCAAAATCTAAATGGTACCTCTATTTTGAAGATTGTGACAGCATTTTCCGGTTTTGGGAGGTTTTATAACATGGACACAATATTTGTTGAGACTTTTTTGTTTTTCCACTCAGCCTTGGCAAATGAGACACCAAGCCTGAAGCAAATAGAAAATAGGGACTGGGCTTTTTTCAGAAGATAAGTATGAAAACAACAACAACTTCAAGCAGTAGCCACTGTTCTGCAGCATTTTTTTTACCTAGTCTTGAAATGTTTTATTTACTGATGCTGCTACTGATGGACCTAATAGGTTTCCATGCCTCCAGCAGTCCTATGAAGGCATCTGGGTTGAGTCTATTAAAGATGTTCAGGCATTACAGACTTACCTCAAAGTTATTATCAGAATTATTAACAAAATTGTTACCAGAAAACCCACTGTAAGAATATCTGTAGTCCTTGGACAGTATTGACTTTCCTATTTAGAAAGACTGTCAGTAAATGGGCTTCTTATATGGTTCGTATTTAATGCATAAATTAGAATCACAGGATCATTAGAAATAGGTTACATCTCACTCTTTGGTGATCAAAACTACAGATCAGACTCAAGTCCACAAGGAATTAGGAGCGGAACAAGGAAAATAAATTATATACTTCTGATTGTCACCTCTGATAGTCATGTAAGGGTGTGACAGTGAGCTGGTATGAGCTACAAGTAAATTTCATTTAAAAAAAAGAGATATGACGAATATCTATGATAATGTATTTTGATTATGACTACAGCCAATGAGTTGGTGCCAAAAAACAGTAGGACTGTGATTAAGGCTACAGGCTGCAGCTTGGATTTCTTTGCATTTTCCCAAACACTCCCCAAGTGACCTTTAGTAGGTCATTTAATTTTTCTGTGCCTCAAAGAAATTGAAAATAACACTTCAAAATGAAATGAAAACACTTTCTTATCTTACAGTGATATCGTGAGAATAAAATCCATTAGTTTGCTGAAGCACTCAGACACTCCGATGAGGAGAGCTGCAGAAGGACCCAGCACTAGCACCCTTCTGCTGGAGGTAACTGCGCTGGGTATCGCTGCAGGAGCTGGTATTCTTTTGTATCTCTGCATCGACAGGAAGCAACTCAGACCTAGCACACACTGCTTTCAATTCACATCAATATTTTGCAGGCTTTATGCCCCAGAGATGCCAGGTCATCTTGCAAAGCACTTAAAAGGAGACCTGAGGAATAAGCCTTCTATCTTTTGGCTGAGGCAATTTTTGTAAAACCATGAAATTACGTCCAGCTTTTCTTGGACAGGAAGAGACAAGCAATAGTTCAATGTCTAGGTGGTCACACAGCAACTGTCGCTGCTGAGAGGTGCTCTTTGGAAAATCTGCCAGCAGTAAATTGATGCTGCTTCCAGTTTGTGTCTGCCACTTTTTGACAAAAGGAGTGAGTGTTGAGAGAGAAGGAAAAAAACAAAAACCCCAGGCAGACCACAGAAAAGGGAAAGTAAACAACAAACCAAGAAACATTTTTGAAAATAAAAAATAACCTTCTTTGGACTTGTGCAAAACCACGTTCTTCCTCTAGTGTGTATCTTCTTGGTGCTTACCCAAAGGCCAGGCTTTAGGAAAAAAAAATCCTAGTTATGTCCACTGCACTTTTATAATCTGCAAAACCTTTTTTTGTCAAATGCTGCCAGAGCAATTTAATAAACAGGGAGAATGCCTTAATGTATTCTGAAACCTGAAAACCACCCATCATTAGCCCCACATGCTGTTTTCTTACTTTCTCTGCTTTAAGCCATTTAGCTGTTACAGCTCTTTTTCTTGTAAGCGTCACTTCTGTTTTTATCAGCCTGATTTGTTTTCTGGTATATCTGGCTTGATTAAAAAGAGGAAAAAAAACTTTTACAATCCAGGTAAAACTGCCTTCTTCTTTAAGCTGTGTTGGGCTGGAAGCTTGAAACAGATCAGCAAGAAGATCAGTGTAGGTCAATAAATATTCATAATATTGCTCATAATTTATACTTGGACTCATTTTTGCAGATAGGCTCGAAATTCTGCGCTCATGGCACTTCTGCTGTAGTCAGAGCTTTTTATTCTTAGCAGCATGAGGTTTTGTAAATCCTATCAATGCAGCAATTAAAAAAATAAAATCAATGTAATATATATTCGATGTAATATATTCAAGCCATTTCTCTACTCCTATGTGTTTACACATGGTATGTACACCATAACAAGGATCCTGGATTTTAAAATTTATGACAGTCAGGAGAGGAACACAAGTCTTGGGAATCTGTATGGTGTAGACTCTGTATGGTACGGATAAAATAAATGAATTTGGTGTTATTCATTATTCACTGTTGAGAATTATTCCCTCACTTTTAAGAAAATAGCTTGTCTAAGTTCTTGCTAGCTGCATATCATATATGCCTTCACCCTTATGAACTGAAAGGAACATCCAAATAATGGAAGAACATGTTATAGTTGGAAAAGCAGCTGATTTAATTAAATTTGGCAGAATGAAAGGTCAGTGAAAAACAATCAAATAACTGAGAAGAGATTAATGTGAGATGCTCCCTATTGTATTTCCCTTAAGAGCTGCTTTACACAGTATGTGTAGGGTCATGTTGTGTCGATTTGCTGAGAGAGAATTTGATTGACAGAATTACTGGAAGAGAAAGTCGGCTGGGTTGTGAAGCTGGAAATACTAATGGTGGCTTCTGTCAAAAAGAGCTCTGGCTGCAAATGGCCTCGCTTCCCTGGCTTTTAAGAGGGCTATGCTCTTCCAGGTACTGTACACAAATACTCCAGATTTGACCAACTGAGCTAGTTAAGTTAGTGGAGGCAGAACTGGAAGACCCCTGTTTAAAGGCCATCACAAAAATTACACCTTGGAGGAATACAGATCACTATGTTCTGTCTACGGGACCGGTGCCGGGGACTGAGTGCCACAGCACTTAACCCAAAAAGTCCTACCTGCCTCCACCATTTCTCTCCTCCACAAACTTTGATCCCCAAACCCATGAAAATATGTCAACCTTTTAGTTAAAGCAGCAACTGTTGGGTTGCTTTGTATGGCACTGATCCAGTCCCTGCTCCGACTGCAGCATGGATGATCCTTGAGCTAACCTGCAAGCCCTGCTGGGTGTGGAAAAGACAAATTTTATGTGAATACAGGTGCAAAAGAGAAGATCCTCAATGCTGTGGGAAAGGTGGCCAGAAGCTTATCCTGCAAGCGGAAGAATTTTCAGCTGGCTGGAAATTGTGACCCATGCCATGAAATGACGATGTTTGAACATGAATAAGATTTGATCTTGTTCACTTTGTATATATTAATCACAGCAAAGATGTAACGTGCAAGAAATGAAAATGTGCAGTTGACTCAACACTTGATGGTTGTACTCTGTCTCGGTGTAGAAGAAGGGATACAATTCAGACTGAATCTGATAGAAAAAAATAAGCAAGAAGAGAGCAAAATACGGTAATAAAGTTAGGGATAACTTACAAAATCCAACATAGCTACGATCACTTAGGTGTTACAAATCACTCACTGAACAAGATCTAGAATTAATGAAGGATAAAATGCTACACTTTTTGAAGTAACGCATTTCAGCAGTTTTTTAGAAGCTAATGATCCTAATGTTTATATGTAGATGTACTAGATAAATATAAAAAGGTTTTTTTTTTATTAAACATTGCATTAGTGAATTTGAGTCAAGTCATGAATGAATATGTGTACTCTTACAAAAGGCCACCAAAAAAATAAAATATTTGCAGATAGCAGTCAATAGTGCAGCGCTTCCCATGGAGCTTGCTGATGTTTGCAGCACTCCCTGCTCTCTGGGATACAACATTTGGGGAATGAGAAGCAGATAGATCCCAGGAAGATATTGATTGATACATTGACCATAGGTTTGCAATAGAAAGTGTCTGCAGGACATTTGAGCAAACTTAGATTTTTGTTGAAGATGTCTGCAACTTTTGTGTTTTGGTTTCAATTGGGCCCAAAGACTCAGCAGAGAAACACTGCAGTGAGGTCTGAAACCCAGCCCCTGTTGACTCGGAAGCTTTGCAGACACCTATGGATGTCTATGATGGACACGATGCCGGCTCTGCAGGAGCCCAGCTTCAGTGGGACTTCAGCACTCTGCAGGGTGGGTGCTTGCTGCTCTGGAGAGTAACAACCTGTACACCTCAAGGCACTGCCTGCTCAGGAGGTTTCAGATGAGAGAAGGTTTCAGCCTGGGGAAGTGAGGAGCTGGAATGAACAGCTTCATGATAAACTGGGAAACTGCTGATAAACTAAATGACCGAAAAGCCAGGCTGGCACAGCGCCACTGCGAGCGTTCTCTGAGTTGAGCAGGACGTTTTCCTTTCCATATTGGACCTGTCAGCCTTAATCAGATCTCCTAGAGCGGAGTCACCGTATGTCCAGGTGAGACTACAAAAAGAGCGATCATTATCATCCTGGAAACAAACTGCTCAATGTCAACCATGGGAGGAGAAGCTCAGGTCAGAAGAGCTTTTTTTTCATAAAGTACTCCAAAAGAAGTGTTCTGATGTACAAAGTGTGAAATGTAAAGGCTGTTTTTATTAATTTCATATAGGAGCGAGTAGACCCTCAAAGGTCCCAACTGTAAAAGAGACCTTTGGCAGGGTAACTTGGGCTCTTTCTTGTGACTATATGTAACATGAGGATTGCATGGTAGCCACAAGCCATTCCAATAATTGAAGGCAGAATTTAATTTTCTCAGATCAGAGCTTTAATCAAGCAGCATTTAATTTCAATGCTTTTTGTCATCTAAGGGATGCACGGGATCTTTGCAAGTGTCAAAGGCCTTTAAGTGACCAGGAGCTGGTTCCATCTTATCAGGGGAAATCTTATAAAGGAGTTAGCACCACAGAGAACCACTTGACAACCTCCCAGATTCTTGCAGTGTGGAATTAACTTCACCTTGCTAGAAGGTATGAAAGAGGAACACGCCAACCATCTTTATGTGATAAAATATAATTCTTGCGGTTATATAATTGGAGAAATGTAGCAGTTTCTTGGCTAATAGCTGCAAGAGGGAGTTTCAGCATTTCAGTTTTTTCCATTTCTGGCTACATTTTCTCTTAAAAAATATATTTGTATGGAAAAGCTGAATTTCATACAAGAAGCAAAATGACCCTGAATTTAGTAGCATACATTATAAGACATTCAAAACTAACAGACTGGAATGAAAAATCGCAATGCATAATTCTGCCAAGATAATTAACCCATGACCTGATCATATATGATGCTGTTCTGATGAGCTTTCTGATATGCTATAAATAATGCTGGCATATTTTATTTTCTTTGTAGGCATAAATATTGACAAATTCATAATCATTAAACTTCTGTGAACTAGGAATTATCCCTATTTCTCAAACGAGGAACAGACAGAGGAATTAAGGCTATTTTTTCAGTGGCATTCATCAGTTTGGGGAGCCCAGTTTGGGATACTGAATACAGTTTCAAGCCGCCTTTATGCACAGAAGTAAAGCTATATTGATCAAATCCATCCTGGCAATGTTACTTCCTTTCTCCTCGCTCTCAGCTGAGACCTGTTTCTATGTGCAAGAAAAGTCCTTTTGCTGAGATGCACCAGTTTCCTGAGCAGAATTACTTACGGCAGGGAGAGACTGTTTGCCATTGTAACTAGATCTACTGTAAAGTTTTGGCAGCAATTCATCGCTTTATATTCCTAACTGACAGAACTAGCCCAATAAAAGTTAACTGCAGACTAAGGATATATAAAAATTTTATTTTGAGACAAGCTGTGGTATGGATATACAGCGCTTTTGTCACTTCTCAGGACCTGCTTCCATGCACCCCTTCACCTACAGAAAGTCTGGGTAACTCATTCCACTTCAGGCTGCCACGCATTAGCTGTTATTTGTCCAGGCTACCTTAGCTGCAAATGTTAGTCCTTATTCCAGTTCTGATACTTCCTGACAATTAGAAAGGAATGGTATGTTGTGGTATGAAGAATTCCTGGTCATGATGGGGAATTCAAATAAAACCATCTCAGCTGTAGGACTACCTGTGGAGTATCTGTGTTCCCATGCTCTACAACCTGGGCATCTTGTGGGACCATCCTCTTCACGCAGGCTGTGCAGGGATGGAGGGCTCTGGTCCTTGGTTTCTCCTAAGAAAAAGCTGGAGGCTGTGTAACTATGTGCCAAGGTTTTTGTGAGATGGATTAACTCCCTATCGGGAATAAGGTAGGATCATGAAATATATTTAATTTTATCATAAGTTGCACTCACATTTGTGTCCCAGAGGTGAAAAGGTTTTATCTCATCCCACCAACTGCTGTGTTTACCTTATGCTCAGTTAATGGGAGTAGTATAGATTTTTTATTTCTCTTTTCTCATAGCAAATGTCAGAACAGTCCAGGTTTAGAAACATTATTATCTGACAGCAGAAACAAAGCGCTAACTCAAACCAGCTGTAACAGGTCCTTACTTTGAGTCCTTAGGGTCTCTAACTAAACCATTAGCTCATGGAGTCATTGATTTAGATGATAGATCTTGCCCAAACAAAATCAGTCCTGCCACTGGGAAGGGTAGATGTGGAGAACACAACGCCCATCACAGAGAAGCTATTTTCACCACTCAATTTGAAACGCATCCTGGGCTGGGCACGCTCCACCCGTCTAAGTGCTGAAGGCGTGCATCCGGGGGGGACGGAATTATCCAGGAATTATCGAGTTGCCTGTAGAGGAGACACGATGTGAGCTCAAGCCGAGGCCCTGGCATGCTGTCAGCAGGCTAGAGTGGGCATGAAAGGGATGAGCGGGGATGCAGGGGCATCTCCTCAGGTAATCTTCTCATTTGCTTTACTGGGTACATAAAACTGAGCCTGCAGTTCCCAGATGCTTGGAGGCCAGGTTGCTGCTCTCTGGGGCCGTGTATACAGCATGCAGCAGAATTGGGCCTCGATGTTTTTGTAAAAGGGAAAGAAGCAAACAAACAAAACCAACAGATGGAAATCCTCAGATGGAAGGGGACATACTGGTTATTTATTAAAGAGCTGCTGAGGTCTAATGGAAATTTTCAAGAAACATTCCATTTAGAACTAGCAGAGGTTTATTTAGCCCATATTTTCTGTTTGTTTTCAATCATTTTTCATAGCAAAGAACATTTGCTACCAATGCTCTTTCCTAGCATCTTCAATTGTCTGTTCCCCAGCATTACCCTGGTTGCTACGGAGACAACTGAGATGTCACAGACAACAGCAAGGCTCTTCAGGTGCGGAAGCAGCGCGCAAAGGAGAGAAACATCCTTTGGAAACAAGAGACCTCCCTGCCCTTGGGCACAGGCATGGAAAACGGGTGAGGACTATAGGACATACGATATGCTGGACCCTGCATCTCAGCAGTGCTTCCCCAGTTGCCTCCCCAGCGCCAGCTGTTTTTCAGGCTGCACAAAAGCCACGAACCATGTAATTCCAGCCTCAATGCCAAAGAACATTTTCTACCTGGATTTGAATAATGTGAATATATTAATTAAAGTTGATAATGGCTGGTAATGATTTCCATCAGCAGTAGAATGATGCTATATTTATCATTATCTATGAGATTCTCGTACCTAAATAATTTATACAGGGAAGACTTGAAGTAACGTGACTTGCTGTCTTAACAACTTTTCTGACAACTCCTTTAAAGTAACAGAACATTGTTTTCTCAGACAACAGAGTCCATTTCTTGTTACGTGAAGGAAAGGAAATAGAGAAGATCAAAACCCCCAGGTTTTGCTGTGAGCAGGTTATTCTTGAAAAAGAACTGATTTTCAGACTGGCCACAGCATTGGCAAGAATCTATTTCAGAGCAATTTAGCTTGTATTTATTATGGTGACATCGTTTTCAGACCCAAGTAAGGCTCAAAGTAAAAGGAGATGGAGAGAGGGAGAGCTGAAACTGCCTTTTGGGCTGGAAGATGCCTTCTGCAGCCCAGCTCTCAGGCTGGGATGGTGGGAGTGCCTGGACCTAGCCTCAGGGACGAAACGTGGAGACAATCAGATTCCACTAGGGAAGCATCTGCACCCTCCAGTGTGGATCACAAAGGACTACAACCCAGTGGGGTAAAATTCATGGCTCAGCTCTGGTACGATCTTGATCTGGATGTGGGAAGCCTTTCAGCTGCTGCTGCTGTGCCAGGGCTCAGCAGCTCCTGGTGGGAGAGCCCCTTCGAGGAGTCTGTACAGAAAGACAGCCAGGCACTGCACGTCGGCCAGTAACTGTGCTCTCATGGCACTGTAACTTAAAAACAGCTAAACCATCCCTGACTTTAGAATTATTATTATTATTATTATCTTATACCAAGTCACTGGATATAGCCATGCAACTGAAAATTCTGGAAAAAAATGGAAATAAGCATTTGCTATTAAATATATCTCAGTGATATAATGTCTTTCAAGAAATATGCAAAACAGATTCACTTTTAGCTAGTAAGGACAAGACTCAAAAGCATCGGCAACTGACAAACAGAGGTCAGAACAGTTTGCAAAATAAACTAGGAAAAAACCTTCCTGGAACCTCAAAATCCCTCAAAGCTGATGACATAACTGCTCTTGATTTCAGCAGTCTTAGACTCAAAGAGAGAACAACAACAGGAATCTTCTTAAATATTTGTTGTTAAGGTAAATCTAAAATGATTGTCTAGCACAATGTTAATTACATTGTACAGCAATCAAAACAGAGATGCTGAGTCTAATGAATCCCTACTCTCACCTTTGGAACAGAACTGGAGTGTCTTGTTCACCTCCTTATTAGCCCATAAATATTCTAATTAGGAAGCAACTCCAGATGAATAGGATTAGCAATAAGGACATTTTAGACTAGGTACACAAGAGATACTCAAAACTCTCATGTCTTATCTAAGGCTCTCCTGACATTTATAATCATGTAGAAACGCTAAATTTACATAGCTCTGCCTAATTAGACATGGTTGCAATTATGTTTGTGGGCTTTCTTTTTTTCCTGCCCAAGTATAACTTACCCTGTCAAAACAGGAAACAGGAATTGAATAGAATTCTGCAAGAAATAAAAATATATTCTATTTATTTTTTGGTGTTTTTTATTTGAAATTCATGTTTCAAACCCACTTTTTAGATCCCAGGCGAAAATTGGCTATTATGGATCTAAGTCTGGATCACTGCTATTTTAGATGTGAAAAAGAGCTTTTTTTAGATCAGCAGCATTTCAAGAGCAGGCACCAAAACAGGCCAAATTCTGCAAAAGGTCATACATGCTCTGCATGTAGTCAGTGGGTTGCTCCTGCTCTTGATGAGAGGAGGAAGCAAAGCTCCCTGAAATTCTCCCCCGGTCTATGAATTTTTTCTGACTGCCCTGTGGTTTTCAGATTTAGCCCCTCTCTCCAGCCTGAAAGAGCCTGAGCCTGACATTTCTGAAAGAATTCTGTGTTTGCCTTTCTTGGCCTTCAGTACGATGGTGAGAAGCAGACAATCCATCAGGCTATATTTTCTGTGCAGCAATTGCTGGCATTATTAGGCAGGGACTTGATAAATGATGTGTACATTATAATAACTGAATTTCAATATATTGTCTTTGATGTCTATAATCACAGAGAGCGTTCTTTCACCTTAGCTCAAACATAATTCAAAATAAGAGTATGCACTCAGCTCAACATCAAGCTGAACCATCGACATCAAAACTCATCTGTGTCAGCAGACTTCCCCTGCACGGAGCTCACACTGGTGTCAAGGTGGATGGAGATGGCCATGCACATGGACAGACACCCTGGATTAGGGCAGTGCTAGGGCAAACAGCCACAAATTATATTGACTGCTTAAGGTCTAATTCTCTCTACTCCTAAATACCTTGTTTATCAGAAAACTAGTATCCTATTTGATTCACATCGTGTTTCAAGCTCCATGCAAATGATGCCAGCAGATTTACAGAGCCCCTGCAAGGCAGGCTTCCTGGTGGCAAAGGTCAGTGGCCCGAAGCACAGCAGCACTAACGAATACTGTTTTTAATAAAGACTCACGAGGAATACGAATATAACTGAGAGATGGTATTGAAAAATCTCCTGTTTACAGCTTAACTGCTCGGGGTGTAGGAGAGGTGGAGAAACAACAGTTCTGCTTGTGCAAATTTGCAAAAGCAAGAAGTAATCAATTAAGAAATCAAATTACCTCCTTTTACCAACCTGAAGAAAAGAGAATCATGCAGTAAACTGATTCACGTGAGCACTCTCAAACTGTTTAATGCACAACACAGGTCAGTAACACACACCAAGTCTAGGGTCAACCCAAAACCTGCTGAAGCCCAGCTGCAGTCTTCCAATGAATTTTACATTCATGCTCTACTGAAATAGAAAGATCTGGCATGCTTCTGAATATCTCCATGAAATAAGGACAACAGTCTGCTTCTAAAAGGATGTAACCGGTATATTCTCTTTGGGTAGGACATCAGTCTGATGTCTGCTTTCTTATCAAGCTTTCTAATCAAGAGTTGCATCAGTCAGGATAGTTGGATCTGAAAGCTTATGATGACAGCCCAAGGAGTTGAAACAAAATCAATAACCATACAACCACTCCCATCCTCTGCTCTGCTATATTTAAGATCAATCAATATGCATAAACGACTAGCGCCAGGCACATCTGCACTAGTCTAGCACATAATCAACTTTGTCTTGTCTCAGCTTAATATAATTTTCCACCATATTAGCAGTCTTTATGATATCCTGTCTTTTCAAATAGACATAATTCAGAATCACTACATAGTTCAATTGGATTATTTTAGTTGCACACAGACCTGCACTTGCACACACACAAATCTGCCCTTCAGTCTCTCTTCACTCCACTGCAGTCGGGATTATAGCCATGTTTAAAGTGTTTGCAAGGAGGTGACATCTGAAGTCCCAGCCACCTTTTCCCGATACCTCTGGCAGAAAAATGTATGTGTGGGTATACATATGTATACTTAACGGACTGGGAAAAGAAATGAACAAACTTATCAAATGCCATGCTGAAACATCCATTAAAAATTGCACACACTTTTAATGACTTGGGTGAGGGTTGCTGTTGCATAAATTTATTTAACGTTAATGTCCCTTGTTTGCTGTAAATTCCACACTGTGAAATTACCAGGGCAATTCTAATGGTGCTGAAGCCTACAGCTGCTCTCTATGATAAAAGAGGAAATAATTATGAATTCCTCTGGGAAGCCAAAGAAAGTCAAAGATCTCCCTCAAAATTGCTCCCCGATGAGCTGCTCATCAGCCAACTCATGAGGTGCAGAGCCGCTCTCCAGAGCCAGGGGAAGCAGGGAGCAAGTGGGACGCTCGTGCTGACAATGACTGCGCCATCAAGTGACATTTACTTTGAAAGGATTGAACGCTGGTGTCTGCAACAGCTTCTGCCAAGAAACGTACGAACAGTCAAGACAGAGCACGGAAGTGGTTTTACATTCCAAGTTAGGATGATACAGTGTAATTTTACATCTAATCAGCTAGTGAGAGACGTAACTACCAAGCACACAGCTCAAAGGGCTCATGCCTGAAGTGCTGACAGATGCCTATATCATAAGAGGATGCCGAATTACATGGGTTGTCCCATCTAGAATGGCATTTCCTATAACCCTCTGAATCCAGAGCTCATAACCTTTGCCAAAGTTCACATGAGGAGTGGAAAAAGGGCAAAAACAGTGACTGCAGAAACTCATATCACTATGCACGAAAGACAGGGAGCTTCAGCTGAAGCATCCCAGATACGCTTCATCCTTATTTGATTTCTTTCCAAGCCCGCAGTTGTGAGTATTCACACCTTTCATGAGATCTAAGCTTTCCTCCTTCAACATAGGACACCCTACACTACCAGCACCATTTATTTATTAACCAGATTTGATTGTTTTCAAGGCTGTTTATGTCCCATCATCACTGTCACTAAGCACTAGGATAGCTTTGGTGAGATGATCTGAAGCCTTATTAGGCTTTGCTAGTAAGCCCTTTGTGCCAAATTCCTTAATCCCTGCAAATGTCTACTCCTCCTCCTCTTCCTATTCCCCGTCCTTGTCCTCCCCTGCATCTCCTCACCTGTGGAGCAGCGGAAGGGTGCAGAATGGATCGTTTCTCCCTTCTCCCTTCCTTCACATCACTGTGGGATCTCCTGGCTGCAGCGCTCTGCCTGCAGATGAGCGGGGAGCCCTGTACTGGGGGCACAAGTGGAGACCCCAGCCCCAGCATTATACCCTGTCTCCCTGCGCTGCAGTCAGGATCCTTCCTTCGGCTGGCTTTGAATTCAGACCCTATAACAAACGACTCAATAAATGGTCAGAGTGCACTTCTGAAATGATAAAGCAACTCATTCCTGGTAAGGAAAGAGGAGAAACATAAGAAACAAAATCACCTAATGGAACAGACAGGCAGAATTTATTCAGTTGCTCCCTGTGCGTCACTCACAATAACGTGTTGCAGTGCACTTCAGGCTTGTTTCCCGAGAACAAATATAATTCTTATTTATAATGCAACAAAGGATAAAGCAGGTTGCAGGTTTCCTGATTCTGATAAGTGACTCTCTGATTATTTCTTCAATAAAAACCACCGTGTCTTTCAGATTATTCTTTCATGTTTTATTCTTGTTTGGAACAGAGAAGTTGCAGACAAGCCTCTCTGCGCCTTCAGTCACTTCATTTATTTTCTCATTTATAAAACCCAGGGACCCACTGGAGAACACTTCAGCGGTACTTAAGAACTTTTGAGCACTGGATTGAACTTTGTGGACTGGACTTGCAGTGGCGTGTAACCAATGCATGGCTATGGAAAGTGTTAGTGGTTATCAGGTAATTGCATCCTGTGAGATGATGATGCACCAGCAGTAGGCGGGTGGTATTATCACTGTGGATCATGACAGAGCACTCTCCTTGAATAGCAATAATCTGGCTTTCTGAATACACGGTGAACCAATATGCTGCTGGGAAGCCTGTCAGCAAAACCCCCATACTGTAAATCAGCATGCTCCAGGCATCGTCTCGCTGTGCTGAAAGGGGGTGAAAGATGTTAAATGAAATGTAATCACCTGCTTGGACTTTCTACTTACATTCAAATTTCTCTAGCAAAAATGTATCATGTTATTTACTGTGTCTTCTTCTAAGGTATCTGTTACCATACCATTTAGAAACACAAAACACACCAAGACTAGGATTTTCTGTGTCAAAGTGTCCCATTGAAATTCAGACACCTCCTTCTCACAGTCTGTGCAATGCTGCGAAGTAAACAGGGCCTGGACCTCATCGGAAAAAAATCCCTCAACAAACTGCGTGTTTATGTAATGGTGCATGTATTTAGGGCCACTCCAGAGAGATACAGCTGGTTAGACTTGAAACTAACTGCCTGCGAAAACACAAACAATAATTTATGGAACTTCAAATGAGTTTTTGCAAGATGTTTTGATGCATTTTATCTGAATGCTCCCTTGCACATCTAGTTATTAACTATGCCGTTTAGCTACCTTATTTCCTATGGACATTGTACGAAAAGCACCGTGCCTGTGCTCCTCTCTAAACATGCCCTGGTACAGCATCTGGGGTCAGCGCAATAATGCAAAATCCGTTTTTCAAATCTGTCAGCCTTTGAAGATGCTAATACTGCAGGCGATGGTCACTCCGAGTTACATTAATAGGTTCTTATTGTGAACAGTGGAATTAGCTCTCAGAAGAACATCCCTAAATACCCTTTTTGATATGGTGGGATGACAGTAGTGGCAGAGACCATACAGAGAGCTGAAGGGGCCTGAGGATGAAAGCTGGTGGAGAATATTATGACAAAGTGGTTTTTCATCAGAAGTCACTAATGGTGACTGCTTCCAAAGAAGGGCGTTCAAAATCTCTCTTTTACTTGAAATCTATTTTTATGTTGCAAAATAGTCTCTTTTTTAATGATTTGAGACATGTTTTTAAAAAATTGATCTTTTAAAATGTCAAACATCATTTTAGAAGACCGATATCAATGTGACATTTTTGCAGCTATTGAAATAAAAATCTTTTTTTCTTTTTCCAGATTTTTTTCTGATTGGTAATTACAATTTTTAAGATTTATTATTTTGCTCTAGTCTGGGGGCTGTGGAACTCTTATGGGGGCATTTCATGCCTAATCAGGACCATTTACATAAATGACTACTGCTGCTTCAATTTGCAATCACATGGATATAGCTGAGAGACTCTCCAGCTCTCCAGTCTGTGTGCTCACAGAAACTTTGCCATGACAAAAGCAGCTCCAGGTGGGCCATCTACCAAAGATCCATTCAATGTTCTGCAGATTTTCCTGATCTTCAAGCTATTTTATAGCACTCATAAGGCTAACTCATGGAAAGGCAGTTTAGATATGTCTATGTGAGCCACAACCAGGGCAGTGATTGCTTTGTAAATAGATGGTATGTTGGAGTCACGCAGTCATTCAGTGCCTCTCCAGCACATGCTGAGGGAAGGTGCCTTCTCTTGTCATCTGTAGGGCAGATTTTGGGATAGTGAGGAGCCCTGGTAACCCTTTCAGATTTTCTCTTTATGCTTAAAGATGTATTAATTCAAACCACATCTAGTTGCTGATTTACAAGCAAATACTGTTCATTACCTTTTCTGCCAAACATCATGTCTTCTGATATCAAACATCAAGGGGGGAAAAATGCATATAATTTACAAATCTAATAACGCATTTCCCATCACACTCCTCTGCATTGCCATGGCCACAAAAAGATGGAATCAGCCAAGATGAAAGCATTTTCAGGGCTGAAGCTTAATGGCTAAAATAATTGCAGAAACATACACATCTCCAAAACAAACCACTTCCAGAATGAATAATGTGTGGAGTAGCCTCTCATCTACTACTCCACTTCACCTCAGTACAAGCTCCCCTGTGAGCAAAACACATACAATATATTGTAGAATATTTCCGACCCTGCAGATCTCTACAGCTGGGACAGCTCTAAGCTGCTGCAAACACACTGCAGGGTTTGCAGAGAGTTAAATAAAAAAGGATGTATTGCTGCTCTTCTTATCTCTTCAAAATCCACCTTCAGAAGGTGAAGACAATTCTTTGTAAATAACCAATTTATTTTTAATTTGACACGTTTGCTTGGGTGGTACAAAATCCTCCCTTTAGAAAAGCAAGTATCCACCAGAAAAGTTTTACTGATTCTGCAAGAGTTACTCACAGGTGACTTACAGACTCTGCTTCCTCCTCAGGCAACAAAAATCAGCCTGGCCAGTCTGCCCATCTGAGCATCTGCCCAAACTTTGAACCATTAAAATGAGATTCTTCCTTTCAGACTGATACAACTTCCACGTTGGTATGAATGTGAAACTGCAATCTATTTATTTTTCATAGACCTATATAATTAAGACTGTAAAGGCCAACTTATTGAATGCCTGGATAATATGAGTCACCACATTTTATCCAGTTAGTTCCCCTTCTAAATTTTAGCCATCAGATTTAAGGTCTCTCACTATGTGACCTGTTTATTTTAACTGAAAACTACATTTATTTTTCTAGAAAGTCATTCAAAAACAGAAAGCATTTTAAGTGCGAAAAATGAACTGCTTGAATAAAACATAACTGTACTGACATATACTTTACTTAATGAGGATTTCTCACATTAAATCTCCACTGCTTTGTAGAATTGGAAAAAAGAACAACAATGAAAAGGAAAATATTTACCCTAAAATTTAGGGAAAATAAAGCGAGGTTATGACAACAAAAGAACAAAGTGCCTTACTACTCTGCTACTACAAGCTCCTAGATGCTTTAACGTGCAATTCTGGGAAAGGTAATACACAGCTCTTCCTGCCTGCACATGACACCTGGTTGGCCTTATCCAAGAGATCTTCTCTCAGTCTGTAGTCCATGGAGAATATTCCAAACGTGAAATCGTGTGTGATTATTTATAGCCACTCCAGTGATGCTTGGAAGTGTCTAACAAGAGCAGTTGTTCTCTTCAAAGAGCTACCTTCTGCCACCTTTTTGGTACTAATTAGTACAGAACTCAAGGAATTAGACAGTATTCATGGTGCAGAATAACGAACTCTCACATTTTTGTCCTTGTTCACACATTTCTCTCTTTTTGGAAGTACTACCTCCCCAGCAACTACATGCTCTGTGATCCTGACACTATTCCAAAGCTCTGATGAGATGCACTATACAGACGGCAGATATATCAACGTTTTAATTCCAGTTTACAGAGCACATAATAGTCTCTCCTTTGTTTACACTGATAACTTTCCATTTTAAGAATACTTTCAGAATACAAGACTCTTTATCTGTCTTCTTACAGTTACATACCTTTGCATTTACACTGCCTTTTTCTTATGCTTTGTTAAGAAAAGTAGCTGCTGCAGACTGAAACATCCTGTAAACTCATTCATGCTCTAGGAAATGTGTCAATGCTAATATTTTAATAAGAAATGTAGCAAAAGATGCTCATAGGAATGGGTTGTATTATTAAAAAAATACTACTATGTCTACAAAGAAGAAGTTAACAAAATCTCTCTTTAAAATGCTAATAACAGACAATGGTCTGTGGATAAGTTAATTAGCGGAGCCAGCTTGTGTTTAATTATTTCACTTGACCTGGTGCAGATTTAGACAATAATCCCTTTAGAGAGGGGAAGGGGCTGTTGGAAAGTATGTGATGTATCAGAGAAAAAACTTCAAATCTGCCTGAGCTGAGCAGGTAGTCTTCTATCTAAAACTGGCATGATACACTATTCTCTACTGTAAGACAAGCTCAAATGGAAAAAGAAATGCAGGTCTGAACTAGAGAGATTATGCTAAGGACCTGGTGAGCTTTCCACTCCGATACTTAAATTTTTTTCTCTCCCCATTCAGCTGGGATTTTACTACTGAATAATGTATAAACCAACTCACTGTAGTCAGAGGTGGGATTTTACGAGCAACTTGAAACAAGTGCAACCAGACTGAACCAGAACTCTCTGAACATACTAAAACGTGTGTGAAGAAAGAAAAGGGTCTACAGACTATTAGTATATATGGAATTTTCTTATAGGAGAGGCTCTGAAGATTTCCACATTTTTTTAAAAAAGAACTGATTAGGTTGGGTATCCATCCTATTCTTGCTCAGACTCTATAATCGGATCCAATTAAAGGTTTGTTTTATCTGAGTAGGTCAACCCCAAATCAAGTAGCTTTTCAATTTGGTAATAGCTCTTCAGTAGCTTGCCCAAATATGAATAAGAAGCCATTACAGTTTAAAATGTGAAACGGTTACAATCTCCTCCAGAAGCTATAGCATCTTAATGCCAGCAATACTTAAAGAAAGCCAAGTGTATAAAAGAAAGTACAAGCCAAATGAAAAAAAAAAAGAAAATAAAATACCCACATACTGGGGAACTGCTCTGGCAGCCAGTAATTTGCTTCATACACAATGTGCGAGTGGAAAGAAACTATTCATTTTAGCCAAAGGGTAGGACTCATTCGTGGCGGAATCAGCTCCACAAGAGATGAAACTGGTTGTATGTTTACTTTTATACATTAGTTGTCTCTGTTTTGTGGCTAGAGCATCCTCCTGCATGCATCGCCAGACAGGACATTCAATGCACAGGGACTTGAGATGAAAAACTTCACAGAACAACTAGACTGATAAAAGCAGCACCGTTGCTCTGTTTGATCCTCTTTATTAAAAACGTAACATGATGGGGAATGAAATACCCTAGGACAAGAGCGAGGCCAGACAAATGCAGGCCACGTGTGGTGTATCACCTTGCTAGATACTAACTGTAGAAAAAAGAGCTATGGTGCCAAGGTGGGATCCCCATCAGCTCTTCTGACAGCCACATTTCGCTGGAGCATGGGGACTGTCAGCCTAAGGCATAAAACTCCTCATCATGAAAAACGAAGCCTCCTCAGCTACCAGTCTGCATACATGAAGCCAACCTCTGAAGCTGACCTGCATGGCAAAAAAATCATGGGTCCTTCCTCATCCCTCACAAACCACTGTGACAGTCTCCTTCCTCTAAGAAGCCATGGCACACCCCAGTCATGAATTAGGCACCTCAGCAATGCCAACAGCAAGGCAAAGAATTGTTGAAGACGAGTTCAAAATCAATGTTAACAAAATCATTAGAGCAGAGAGGGGTTTGTAGCACTGCTGTCCTGGTGAGATGTTGACCATGTTGCATAGATAAAATAACAGGAAGAGTGGGATAAGGTTTCATGGAAACTATCAGACCAAGCAGCTCTCTTAAACAAACAGGCATTGTTCAGCCATGTTTTTGCAGGGCGTGCAAAGCGCTCCTTCCCCAAAAGCAGAGGTGTCAAGGATTAAAAGACACACATCTATCAATACAGGCTGCCATAAAGCATGCTCTGCCTGTCCAGGCAATATGATTAAATGTGTGTTCTCTGCTCTGTCTTAATTCATTAGTGTTTATCTTTGTCAGTGTTATTAACTTCCTAAAGCCCCCAACAACAACAGGGCCATTAGTGTTTAAGCACAGAGAGGATAATGAGTGCACGTGTGCAGATGAAACAAGAGTTAGGCTAAGCTACGCATTTGCTTACACAAACCCACTCTTGAACTGTGACAACAGATCATCACCATTTGTACAACCAGTTAGTCTCCAACCCATGACATCTGTGTCCTGATCATCTTGCTGGCAAATTTCTTTTTTTTTTTTTTTGAGGTAAATACCGTGGCTATTTTCCTCTCTGCTCATTGGGCTTCCACAGATTCCAACCTATTTACAAGTTTTTTTTTTCTTTTTTTTTCTTTTTTTTTTTTTCCTAGAGAGCTGTTTTGGTCCTTAAAAGTTTCTCCTATCATCTCCAGAAACTACTTTCTTTTTTGGGTGTGTGTGAGAAATACATACTCATGCTATTGTCTTCCAGGCCCACAGCTCAGAGCCCCTGCTCTATCAGTCTTACCATTCTGCCTATCTATTAGTTTTTTATCAAGGAAAACCAATCAAAAATAACTATCCATACACACGAGCTGTAAAAACTGATCGACAGCATTGTATTCAGAGAGTTGCAGCAATCATGCATAAGACAGAAAGGTACAGGTGATTCTGGAACCAACTACCAGAGAGACAATCAGCCACTGCTCTTTGGGAAATGCAAATGGGGAGAAATATTCTTTCCAGGTACAGTACCAAGGTTTCAGAACCACTGACATAATTCCCTTCTCATTTAAAACAAAAGGCATTGTTCCTCTGATGAGGCTTTGCTCACATCTCTCCTGTACTGCAACGAGAGCTACCGAGGAATCCACTAAGCAATGCTGGGCCAACAGCGCGCGGAGCAGACCCGAGCCCTCCCCATCTGCTAACTTCTGGTAGCTCAAATTACTACAAGTGGCCCTCCACTGGGTGCACGATGCATTTCCAAAGGCACTAAATGGGGTTAATAAAATGAACCTTCTTCACTGATGAGTGGGAGTGCTCCTCACCATAATTTGCTGAAAAAGGTCATTCTTGCCTGTAATGAGAAAATGAAATGCATGCTGGAATGATGGAGCAAGCTCAAATCAGTCCTACGTACGATGTAGAAACATAAACCAGAATCAAGCATAAATCTACTGGCTAAATTCAGCTTATGGGTAATCAGCTCTTCCTTTGACAGGATCTGCTGCTGTGGAAATGGGATAATTTTATAACTGAATAATTTAACCGGTTTTATCTTTAAGTAACGATTTCAGACATATTAATATATAAAGCCTTAGTATTTACATTTTTGTTACATGGACCTGAAAAATTACAATGTATCAGGAATAACGGCATTTGGTGATAAGTGACACATATATGGAGTGGCTTTCATTCCCCAGAACGACTTTGTGTTTCACAAATCCCCAGGATGGCGTGTGGCAGGGAGGGCAGAGCCTGCTGGGTGGCAGGTGGGGAAGAAATGTCTCTCAGTAGCAAAGCAGCCAAAAAGGGACAAGAAGGGGCACGTAAAGGTCTCTGACCAGCTGTACTGAATATAATATTTTACCTGCTTACCCCTGTTAAGACTCTGGTAATATATGTCTGTCTACAAGATATATTCAAGAAAGACTTCCAACCATTATTTGAATACTGCTATAAGTGGAGAAGCCACCTACCCTTAGAGGTAACAGTCCTTCATCATCTCAGTCACAGGAAAACACTTTGGGAGCCCTCAAGTCTAGAAGCTAAATATGGAGATTTGTGGTCCAAATTCACAGAAATAGATATGCCTTACAGGTAAAATAATTGCTAGTCTCTCACTCTCATTCTCCTCCTGTGAGTTCAGCTGCAGATGCATTTTTCTGCATATGTTTTAATGCAGCGATAGAGGAACTTCATCTTTAAAAGCAAAATACTTGTCTTCAGCAAAATCAAACAGCCTTGTTTTAGTTCTTCTTTGGGAAAAATAATAGAGAGAACATGAAAACCAGAATCCTACTAAATTTACAGAACTCCTGCAATAGATACAAATAGCAAATGCTGTGCACACTAGATTGTGCCTGTCAGAAGGTGATATCCTCTTACCAGCTCTGCATTAGTCCTCACTGCTCCTTGGAGATGGCTAACTTGAGCATGGAAAATGAGAAACAGAAATTCTGACGATGCAGCCAGGCCATCTAGATGTCACTTTCCCTCACTCTTTGTATTTTGTCAGTACACATACACGACTGATAATCTGCTCAGATTCACCATGTATCACCTGCATGACGCAGAGAGCCTTCAGGCTTGTGCTGCACCAGATGTTCCTCCAGCCCTGCTCTGGGGAGGAGGTGCAGCTTTGCAGAACATCGCATTGACATGCAGTGAGGTGGAATAATTAACACAGGTGACCATAATTTAGAACAGAATAAATTCCTTTTGTTGTATTCCAGGGGCGGAAAAAGGATTAAAAGATGCTGCACTGTCCTGTCAGAGGAAAATTTCCTGGTGGTGCAAGCAAGGCTCAGCCTGTGTTACCTGTCTGCTACAGTTAGGGTATTGGCTGGCTGGCAAAACCCAGATCAAACCCAGATTGTATGGCAAAAACCAAACCTAGACTGGCTGGCAAACCCAGATAAAAAACACCGTATGGGATATTCCACAAAGGACAAATTGTAGCAGTCCCAGTGGCTAAACTAATTCCTATCACCAGTGTCACACCTTATTTAACCCTAGTCAACATTTGAAATCAAGTTAACAAGGAGATTTTGAAAAGATACTGCAATGGCCTGGAGATATAGGTACCCCAAATAGTTACTGCAGGTGGTAGACACCAATCACAGCTCAGTTTTGGAGGAGCAGAGCACCACTTTTTTGTTGTCTTTAACCTAACATTTAAAAATTCTGCTCTACAAGAAATGTCTAGTTGCACCAAAACCAGAGCACTGGAAAAGAAATCAACGGTCTCTACCAATAAGAAGAACTTTCCTCTTCCCCACAAAAATCCTGCCACTTCATTCAGAAATCGAACAAGGTACTAACTCAGTTGCTGGCAAACTCTCCCTTTTATCTTTCACTCACTTCAGGAAGACTAGCAACATCGCATTTTTGGAAAGCCAAGTTTAGTAATCATAGAATCGGATTGCATGCATTTTTAAAAACATTTGCAGCAGCAGAGCGCCAATCACCTTTAAAAGAAATACAAACATTCAGAAATTCAGAGGAAGCAACTTAGAGCTCCCGACTGTCTTCATTCATTTAACACCAGATGAACATGCTGGGAAGGGTCTCCTTTAAAAGAAGACCTCAGAAAGTTAGCAACATTACACTACAAGCACCACGGAGCCAAAATACTTATTATCTCATATAAGGCTGGATGACATTTGAGATATCTCAACGTTTATTGGCCTGCCAGTAGAATGTGAAATCAACCAGCCCCTTTTCTCTCCGATCTTTTTTCTCCTTTTTCCCCTGCTTGCTCAAAGTCTGCGTTCATCAAATATTTAGTGGAAGCTCTTCAGAGGATGATATTGCCTATACTATAGCCCCAGTGTGGGTTTACTGTGAGACAGATATTCTGCCACCAAAGAAATCAAAAGAGCTGATCTAGTTGAGCGACTGCACCAGGAGCTCACTGGTGGCTGTCAGACCCATCTTCTGGGCTTCATCCCTGCCCGTGACCCCAGCAGAGCAGCGGTGGACAAAATAAGTGAACTTGCATAGCAGATCTGGTCCCTTTGCAATGCTTATCAGGAGAAATGCTCCTTTTCAGAATGGAAAAGAGAAATATCAGTGTTCTGCCTGTTTCCAAGCCCCAGCTAGGGACAGCTGACCCTTTTTTACCCCTTGTTATTTTTTTCTCAGTAGAAAAGAGCAAGGACATCTTGAATTCAGATAAACTGCTAAATTAAGCTATCACTTGGTTAGCAATTCCAGGTAACCCATTTCTGCAGCAGCCTGCCATAAACTGAATTAAATAGCATGGTTCCCCCCCGCCCTGCCCTGAACTTTGTTACAACCTGCCCATTTTCCATGTTCGTAGCCTTCCCTATTAATCCATAAATTTGTGTTCCAACCACTACTTGATCTTTCCCTCCTAGCTTTAATAAACCAGCTACAAATTCACTACATTTTCTTGACATTTTCCTGTATTAGAGCAAGTATCTACTTTTAACCTTCTCATCTCAGCCTGGCTGTTTGAATGTACCTTTGAACCTCTGTCACATTCTAAATCCCTATGATTTTCCCTATTAGTTCAAGGGGTAGACATTTCTTTGTTTCACCTTTGGCATTTTTCACCCTTAGGCATCCAGGAGCTTAAATCAGACTGTTGCCAAACTATCCTTCTTTAGTAATTTTTATGAAGTGCAGTCCAATTATCTTTATCTTCCTTGGGGATCCATTCAATTAAGCACAGTCGTAATGAGTGAATGGACACAGAGCATTGTAACCATATTTACATCCAGATTAATGGGAACCAGGTAAGATAACTTTAAAGCCATCAATATTTTAATACCTTGGCTTTTCATTTTGCTATCTTCCATGTCAGACACATTTAGAGAGACCAGCACAATTTTAGAGGCTGAGTTTTTAATTTCCTCCTTGGTTTGTGGAAATGAGGGTTTAGAAACAGCAGTAAACTACATGAATTTGTCTTTAAATAGGTTTCTTGCAGGTTAACTGAAACACTTCTCGTGATAAAAAGCAAGCTGGAAAGCTTAGTCCAGCTTCTTGGACATTTCTTGAATTGAACATAATGGAAAAAAACAGTAAATAACCAATCCTTAAGTGGAGATGCTGAGACCACTGCTAAGTCTTGCTTAGAGAGCATGCAAGAGATGCTGAGCTAAAAACACCAGTTTTGAAGTGACTTTTCTCCCCACTGAAAGACAAACGTTGGATCTGCACTACGGACCTATCCCTCACATACAGAATAGCTTTGACAGTTCCTTTCACACCTTCTTTAAGGCACCTTTGCATCACAGGAGCAAGGTAGAAGGATCGAACTTAGACTGCCAACCGGGTTCTGTTTCGACACAGCTTACCATAACAGTGTCATAGGCACTGATAAATGTGTCAATAAGCATTTGGAGAAATATCTGGTATCCAGGGAATTTATATTGGTTGTAGTAGCTTCAGCTGAATAGGTCAGATTTGTTAACATTTTAATTTACACAAATCTGCATTCCAAATACTGCTCTTAGGCTCCTTTTCCTAACAACGAGAAAATGTCAGCAGCAAAACCAAATTTACTCCTCTAATAGCTTTCTCAAGATTTGAGGAAAAACAAACAAAAACAAAAAAACAATCTGTGATAGAGCCATGGTAGTGCTTAAACACATTTTTCAATTTAGCCCTAATATAATTTTATGTTAATAAAACAGAAACTTTTTGCCAATTCCAGGTGTAATCCTGAAAGGCAGCGGAGAGCACTGGGAAGGAGCATGTCCCATAGCTGCAGGGCAGCCCCAGGTCTGTGCCCAGGGCTGCTTGTTCTGCCTTGTTCCGAGTGTCCCTCGCCCATCCTGTGGGATGCTCAGCACTGCGTTTCCACACACAGAGTGCCAATTTACCGTCACTTCCCAGACCTGGTGCAACAGCGGGCCTAACACGAAGCATATGGTTCCCCTGAAGTTTTTAATATACTTCAGGCGCAATGAGATAAATCTGAAAAAATATCACCGTTCTGCTTTACCCTTTTCCCCTATTTATCGCCTGCCTCTTTTTTTTTCAGCTGATTTGCTGAGATTAAAACCTCTCGCCCAACTCGCTACAGCAATCCATGTCTCTGAAATTAATATAAACCTATGACCTTTCTCTGTTTGTAAAGCCCTACATTGCAGTGCTGGCCCCCACTGATGTCAGGGGGGCAATAAAAGTTCTGTCATTTCCTTAAAGCCAGCATTTTCCTGCCAGAATTCAGCTCCCTCCCCAAAGTCCTCTGCCGCCGTCTCCTGAGGGCAGCCAGCAATCTCTCTTGCAGCCTCCATGCAGCCCTGGAGCAGAAAAGCAGCCCCAAATATGTGAAGAAATGGGCACAAGCCACTGAATTTTTTATGTTGATGTAAGTGAAGTTTGTGAAGATTGTGTGATGAATGTTGATGAACGCATATTTTCATGATATTAATGATGTGCACAGCGACGCACATCGGCTATTGCTTGTCAGAGCGTTGCAGCTGGGCTGATGGTGCCACTGGGGCTGAACTGTAAGGGAAAAAATTTCTTATGTGCTGGGGGACACAGACTTCATTCCTTCAGGGCTGGTGTCCCCATCGGTCACAGGGGAGGAAAGGAGAGAACAGAAGAACAAAACCAATTTCTGGTGTTTTCTCTTAGAAATGCATACTTGATGCTCTCAGAAATGGATTTTGCAAGACTTCTTGTCTCTGGGGACTGCCTCAACTCAAATATCTCAGCTTATGGCTAAAAGTAAGTCCTTACTTTTGTGTATGTTGCATAGCAATACTATTGGTGGCTATCCGTTCAACGAACAAATGACCTTTCTGTATCACTTAAAATCTGATCCAGTTAAGATCTCCTAACCACAGTGGACAGGTGACATTCCACGAACCACACAGTCCAATGGGGAAAAAAAAAAGCAGAATTTAAGTTTCCCCTCTCACTTCACACCCATAGACTGCTGTCTCCTCCTTCCACTCCAACCCTCCCTCGAGTTTTGTTTAACGTGTGAGATGTAAATGCTTTCTCCTTAAGTTATACTCACAACCAGAGAAGGCAGAGCTCTATGAATCACACTACGTAGCTTACACTACCAGACCACGTTTTGGTCCTTTGTAATGGTATTTTTTCTGTATTTGGAAAAGTGTAACTTGTAAAATACCAGGAAGAAGGGCTATTAGAAACAGGACTGCACACAAAACCAAAATCACAGAGTTGATAACATACAACATTTATCTAGTCTGGAAACAATACAAGAATGCCATCATGAAACACTACATTTGTGGAATATAGGCTGTGTAACTGCTTCCAAAGATAACGTACAGAGAGGTCTAGAATGGCCTATAGTCATACACCCCTTTTTCTGTCCCATCACAGAAGGGGGAGAGCTGTCAACTTATTCATCCCCTTTTCCTTCTGAAGTATTTTCTGTCTTTGAGTTGTGCACACTCATACAAGGAAAATACCAGCATCTCGAGTCTGAAGACTCTCCCAGGGTTTCACTGACCACTATGAATTAAGACAACAGTATCACACCAAAGCCACAATGCCCCGCAGCCACTGCAGGAGCAAAGACCATGATCTCCACACTGCAACACAAACTTTTGGAAAGTTTGGATTAGAGAGAGGATTTGGACTTTGCAGGTCAGTAACCCTCAACAATTGGATAACCGGTATGACGGTTTTCAAACTCACCTCTCTGTCAAGGCCAGCAGCCACGGTGACGATGTCTCCCGTCTCGCTGTTAATGGTAAACATGTTTTGTGACGGACTCTGTGGGGTCTGAGTCACAATTCGGTATCTCACCATCCCGTTCGCTGTAGTACTGTCATCAGCATCATTCGCAGTCACTGTCATCACATAGGTACCTTGGAACAAGAGAAGACAAAATATCAGGACTATCGCATTGCACAGCAGATTGAAGTCTCATTGACTCAGGGTTGTGCATTTTACTCAGAAATGCACAGAGTAGATGTCCCATTTCAATCTAGACATTGCGAAGACTATGAAAATAGCAACACTGTTGAGACTAGATGATCTGTAAGGATACTGATTACATGTCACTGATATATGAAGAGAAGTTATATGAGGATATCTATGATTAACTACTAATTCTTCCAGTGATTGTAAGTCTAAGGGCAGCATTTTTGTCCTGTAATTTCATATAAATTCTACCAGGACATTTTTTTTTTCCATTTGCCAATCACTTCATTCACATATATTCAAAAGTATTTTCAGAGTTTAATAGAGGAAAGCCTGTCAGAGTTCTCAACAGCTTCAGAAGGATGCCACCAACACGCTCAGGACCCAACAAGATGCCCAGTGCAGCAAGGAACCTTCTGCTGCCTCTTGTTTTTGGAGAAACGTCCACCTTTCCAGCTCCTTCCAGAGAAAAAACAACATTTCTTCAGAGCAAATGGAACAGCTGCTGCCCAGCAGGACAGAAAATCAATGATTTGGTATGTGTGGCCAGTGATGTATTGAATCATTGGTTTGTTTCTTGCTAATCATCAGTGTCTTCATTTGCCTTGCAAAAAAAAAGAAATCCCTACTTTCTAGATACTGTTGGGAGCGCACTGATGCACTGACAGGCTCATTATCACTGGAGTTTGGCAGCAGGGTGTTCTGCTAAAGTGGGAAATTATCATTATGAGGGTAAAAGATGTTACTTGATTGGATGGACTCCTGCAGATGCATGGTCCTGTGACCCCCCTGAGCTCATAGGGCCCAGCTTTACACTTGTTATACCGGTAGGAGAGAAAGACTGAAAGGGCAGACACATATTGCCTGCAAAAAGCAATCTGCAACAGTGTATGAATCTAATGATATGAGACCTGAAAAGGAGGAGTAGGAGGCAAAGAGACAGTGAAACCAGACATAACCTTGCTTAACAACCATCAGAACCCAACAGCATCAATGGAAAGTACCGCTTGTACACGGCTCATTTGGGAACTCTGAACACAATGAACCCACTTATGAGCGTGTCAAGCTAGAGGAGATGCAAAGTGGTCCCAGCAAGAACCCGGGCTCAAGACACAGCCATGTGTTGTTTTGCAAAAAAAGAGCTGAGCTTGTTCTGCCCACTTGGTTAGATGCGAGCCGCTGGCAAACTTGAGGCCATGTGGCTACATCAGTATTGCATCATGTCTGACCTAATACGCCCAGATTCCCAGCTTGATCACAAAGTTAACCAGCTTCCAGTTCAGAGAAGGCACAGAGAACCAGAGGGCTTGTATTTGTTTGCAGGAGAATTAAAGAACTACCCCTTGCTCTAAATGGGCAGCTCTATCAACAGCTGCAGCATGCCCAAAATTGCAGCCTACTCAAGTGTCCCGAAGACACTCAGCATGCAGGCAATGCCCCCAGTATCTTCCCCAACTTTGGGAAAAAAAACATTTTTCAGTATTAGTGGCTTCCTAAGTTTGTAGTTTTGCAATGTGGAAAATGCTTTCCTGAACTCCTTCCATCTGGCTCTCTCAGGCTCTTTTTGTTCTCTGTGGTGATACATACCCCTGTGAGTTTTCTTAGTTCAATAAGAATTATAGATTAAAAAATAAATGAATGTGTAAGGCAAATTCTAATGATGAATACATTCCTATCATTCTGTGCTAATCCTGATCCACATTTGTGAAATGAAAACTAACTATTCAACAACTTTAACGTTTTTCCAATCAATAAACTTCAGGAGGAAGAAGGAGCACAGAATTGAAACAAGGTTGCACAGGCAATGGATTTTATCCTTTCTCTTCAAGCATTTTTTTTTCTCTTTTGCAAAACCAGTTATCATGAGACAACTGATACAAATAAAGAAGCCATTCCTTAGATAGGTACAGGGGAAACGTACAGGAGAAATTTAAATAGGAAATATGCTGAATGAGGAGACGTTTGATTTGAAATCTATGTTATCTTAATGCATTCTATACTGAAAATATCTCTGAACAGAATGTCAAAACCTGGGGCTAATGAAAACAGAAGTGGAAGAGGAAAACAGAATCTATTTTAGAACATGTGCAATCTTAGGACATACTCCAAATAACAGGTGGTATTTTGTGATTCATTTTAAGTGCAAGAAAAAGCTCAGAAAGAAAAGTTACTGGGGCTCCTGCAGTCCTGGTCCCTCCTCATTCAGGGTCTCTCAGACTGCACCATAGGAGATGGGGGGTTCCCAACCTGGCAAGAGGTTGCAGCTGTGGTGGGCATGGGGGTGACCTGACAGGAGCTCTGTCGTGGATGGGGGACACGTATACAGCAGGTGTCCTTCACTCTCACCCTCACCTTCTTGCTTGTTTTCTGCCATGTTGTATTTTGACCACTGGACTGAGCACATCTGCTCTAAAAGAAACAACTATTTGACCTACGTCTCCATAAGGGAGATGGGACTGGACAAATGTCTCTAACGTCATGAACTGACACCAGGGAGCTGTATTTCAAGGGGCAATCTGCTCCCTATCCATCTCATATTTTTAATTTCCCTTATGAAACCCAACCGCAGAGAAAATAAAGAGAGGAACTTGGCATTAATTACCAACTTGTAACTTAATAAAGCATCCTCTGCAAAGGGCCCTGTGTGGCTGCAGCACTCTGCAGCGCACGGTGGAAATCCAGCAGCCGCTTCCTTCCCCGGCTCTCTGCTGCTCCCTGGGGCTGTTTGTCTGACCACAGTCTGCTGGAAACCAGTTGCAAATTATTTCTTCGTTTTTGCAGTCTGGATGGTGGCTGGGAAGAGCTGATATGTCCGTTCCCATATTTCCCACTTGGCAATGCTGACCCAAGGGCAGCAGCCTGATGGCATCTCCTGTTCCCCTGCTGAGAGCCATTCCCAAGGACTGCTCCCAGGGGATCCGTTGCTCTAACCTGCACTCACCGTCAATGTTCCGCTCAGTTTTCTGTACATTTACTCTGTCTTTAAGCAAGACATATCCTCGAGATACCGGTGTGCTGCGGTGAATGACATAAACATATATCTGTGCACAACAACTGCAGTAGAGTGCTGTGGATATATGCTGCTACAGAGCCTAACATCTTCTGGGTGCTATAGAAAGTCTCCCACTATAGGAAGGTGGTTGGTGATGATTTACCTACTATAAAGTTTAATAATGTCATGTTTCTATGTTATATGCATGGGGGTATATCTTCATATACTTTATATTAAAATAAAGGAAATACATCCTCATATCTAGCCCCTGTTACTACACAAATTAGGCAAACATACACTGGCAGACTGTACATTTCTTACACACTTGAGGGCTGAGACTGGTATTGTTAGGATTCAAGTGAAAAAATCCTAAAAGTGTCCTAGTTTTGGGTCAGACCTGGCCACCGGTGATGGAGATAAAAGAGAGGTGTACAAACACAACAAGAGGGTCTTCATGCTTTTGGTGCGTGAAAGAAGCATTAGCTTTATTTTCTGCTCTGAAGGACTTGCTTACAAGCATGCTGACAACATAAAATGAATGCATAAAGTGCCAAAACTCTGAATTTTGCCCAAGTCTGTGCTGTGTATCAAATAATGAACACCCAGTCCAGATGCTGTTTGATATAACTGTATTAACCTACACACCTGGCCTGCTAACTCAGGTAGATAACCTGTTGAAAGAAAAACATTTCTCATCAAATCAGGCACATGGTATGTTAAATGAAATACCTAACCTAGTACATCATGTCAATATTAAATCACATTTGTTGCGTGTTGAACAGCTCTTCTAAGAAGCAGATTGAATTATCATGCACAGCTAGTGATGACAAGATTACTGTGCATTAGCTTTTCATTAACTAATGTGCCAAGTTCATATATCACCTGAGTTAAAATTAATGTATGGCACGGTGAAAGAAGTCTATCAGTAAAAGGCAAGACCCCAAGAAACTGAACTTCACAATGCATTCCCTTTTATTTCCCAGAGACTGCCATCTCCGAGATACTATTTTGTCAAATGAGATATTTTTGTTTCAACCTGACAATAGACATGAAAAAAAGAGAGATGCTTGAAAGCACCCCTAATGGAAAATATTCCCATTAGATTAATCAAGCATTCTGCAGGATGGGTAAAATAACACCTTACAGAAACTGGGGAGACAGAAGCAAAGGGAGATCATTTTTTACCTGTATATTCAGTTTTATTGATTTTAAAATTAATTGCATCTGTTTGTAAAAGACTGCAAAAAGATTTGATGTTCACTATATCTCATTCGATCTGTGTATGTTTGTAAAGTAAAAAAGGAGCAAAACAAGCAAGATAGCTTCCCTGTATATATACGAACAGATAAACATACAGTCATAAACAAATGTCTCCTGAAAATTGCTCTGGAATGTGAGAATCAGGGTGATTCTTTCTAGCTCAGATGCTCCCAAAGCATGCCAGACTGCTGATTCCCATCACATTGTCTGCAATCTCCACTCTCCCATCTATGCAACTGCATTTCTCTGTAAAGACTGGGCTGTCATGGTTTTAAGGCATACAAACAATATCTCAGCACAGTTGTGCTCCCAAAGTCTTTGTTACAACTGCTTTATAATTACCATTTTTCTAAGCTGGTTTGATATCCATTAGCTAGATTTAATGCATGTAAAAAGAAAGAGCTAATGGGCACTTATCAGGAATACAAATAAAAAAGTACAAAAAGCCTTTCACTTTGCCCTTTATACCACATATTACTATAAAAATACACAATCCTCGCTGTCTAATCCTGTGATATAAACAGAAAAGCTAAAACTTTTTTTTTTTTTTTTTTTTACTGATAACGCTGATTCTCTATTGAGCTTTATCTTACAATTTATATTTTTTAATGGCTGGTAAATGGTTGCAGAATCATTAAAGGTTGGTTAACCTTCTCAGTCTAATTCTGACCTACAAGATACTTAATTTAATCATTCCCCCATAGAAAAGGATTGAATCATTATGTGCAGACATGTGGTGATGGCCATATTACATTAGATCTTCATTAACCCAAGTTAATAATGGCTTTGTACTAATGGAAACCTCCCCTTCCTCCTAATTTTTTTTTCCAAGTCGAGAAGCTCACTTAGTGAATACTCTGTATCCGATGCTGGATACAGAGAAGACAATAATTGTTGAGGGGAAGATTAAATACTGAAAAGTAGTGTAAAATTTACAACACTTCCTAAAAATAAAATTTTCAGTGCAGAAGAGTTTCCTGATATTGGCTTTCTTCCCCACAGAGGACAAGATCTCATGGCCCTACTCACAACAGGAACACTTTGCCCATTAAGTGATTTCATGCATTGCAGCAGGGTTTCAGAAACAGAAAGACAGCACACTATAAAAGCAAAGTGTCAAAATCAGATTACGATAAGTACAATGGGATCCTGAACAAGTCCTCAAAGTACAACTATACCCATAATTACTTAAATACAATTTTTCTACAAACAATGCTATTTTCTTTCTAATGAGCACGTAGAAGTGTGCTTGTGGTATTTGTCTTTTTAACTGGCTCCAGGCATGCAGGTTGTGATGTGCAGAGTGGTCCCGAAGATACTTTTACTTGCTCTAACTCAGGTAGCAGTAGCAGTCTAAGTGGTACAGCACAGAGCTGCTCATGGCAGAATTTACCTTGCAGTAGGTATGGATGTTAGAGCACTATTTGGAGAACTGCTGTAGCATCAAAGACTAAAATGGCTCAGCAAATAAACCTGCATCCTCAAGTGAAAAAAAAAATCTATTCAGTGGGTGATTTGAAGCACTTTCACATATTCACTGTTAAAGATTTCAAGGGAAAAACAAGGAACAGACTCACCAAAGGTGTTCAGTGGAGTCGTATAAGCAAATAGGAACGTGTGCAAGACATCAAGATGACAAGTGCCTGAAACTCTACTGCAGATGTAATAAATTGCAAATATACTTAAATTAAACTGCATCCCACACGCTCTGGATAGAAAACTAAATAGAAACAGCACTTTCCTTCTAAATGATATTCCTTCAGTCATAACTGATAGCTGCTGTCATTCTCTTTCCCCATTATTTTTGTAATCACTGGCAAATTTTGACCTTTCAAGCAGCTAACCTAATTCATAAAGGATGCCACTTCCTAATTAGTGGAGACATCAGATCCTCAGCCTCAAACAATGCAAGAGTCAGCCTAATGAGAATAAAGAGAGCAAGTGGGTCTGGAGAGATGACTGAGCAAGATGAAGCAGCTGCTGTCACCCGGAACTGAAATAATGCCTTCTTATCATTAAAAATAAAACAAGTATCTCAGGAGAGGAAATGAAGCGATGCACCAAATACTATGCACATGTGAGCAGGGCCAGATTTGAAAATAACACCTGTACAGCAGTCTACGGCCTGCAGAGACCTCCAGCACCACAGAGAAATAACAGAAGCAAAACTTCAAGATGGGCAAAAGCACACTGAGCCTCCGAGCAAACAGTTCTGATTGCATAAATCGATGAGCCTCGGCTCGGCTGAGTTCCTGCAGATGAGACCTCTCCATTCCCATAGGTGAATTCAAAAAATGGAGAAACCATGACTTAGGATGAGACATCCTGAACACCACCACCAAACTGTGCTTAGAAGTACGGCTGGGTTTTGTGCGTAGCTGAAGGCATATGCGACCAGTGAAACCAGGCATATGTGACCAGGCTGAGCAAAACCTGGGGCTTAACACAAGGCTAGAATCCAACCCTTGAATCTTGACTGAGAGTAAGAACCATGCAGATTCGCAACAGTTTCTCAGCGTTTCCAGTGCACAGCAGGAAATCTTGATGGACATCTGTAGACTGCTAGTGCAATCAAGTATTTGGGATTTACAGTAAGCAGCGCTCTGCTTGGCTCAGCGTGAGAGCAGGAGGCAGAGGACGCGCTGCTGGAGCGCTGCTGCCTCCCCTCCCTGCGTCACGGTGAGACGCTGGCGGCATCGCAGGAGGTCTCTGGGAAAACAGCGAGATCAGCTCCGTCTCCTTCCAAACCCATCCAGAACACTACATGCATTGTCTTTTAAAATGTGGTAGCAATAGGAGATGAGGAACAAAAGAACAAAAGTTCACTGATTTTGTGGATTCACCCATCGGACCACAGCTGCAGTAAATGTTTGCTGGCTGGTGGAGGCTAGACTTGTGTTCATCGTGCGAAAGGCAAAAAAGGCAGTCGTGTACATGTCTGTGTACACCTACACATGCAGACACCTGAACACCTAAAACACTGGAACTACATTTTGGTATTATTACAGGTGGGCTAAATAGCATCACCCATGTAATCCCTTATCATCTACAATTTTTTGTTCCTTTTCTCTTGTATTAAGTGCATCTTTAGAACAGTTGTTTTGTAGCAATACATGTAATATAACGTAATAATAAATGTAAATATAAATATATATAGTATATATATATTACTAGATTGTTTGTAACTGCTGGTTAAAATGTAGTGGAGAGTGGACTACTGCAGAGTCATAACTCACTTCAAGAATGGTCTCAGAACATGATTTCCACATTGTTTTTCTTTATATCAACCTGGCCATTTTTTTTTTCTGGAGGAAAAAAACACCAGTCAGGGGATTTGCATTTTTTTTTCTCACTTACAGTCCTATAATTCACTTCCTTGCTATTGGGACTAGATGCTTCTGAAAAGGAAATTAAGAAGAGCACGGATTTCATAACCACTCACCTCGAAATAAAATGGAAAGCACTACGATATGTGTGCAGAAAAACAATTTCTTAAAATTGTGCTTGTCTGAGCAAAAGAACTTAAAAAGAATATTGTGTATCCCAAGTCTGTGTGTAATGTGTGAGAGAATAGAGTCGGGCTGGACAAAGGCATTTTTAACAGCACATGAAGTGCAAGGACCAGACTAGCATCTACCAAGAAGAACAAGATAGCGCTGCATTGGGGCGTATGTTCAGGCTTCTCATGGGCCCAGAAGTAATGCACCCGAGCTGTGAAGAGCCCTGGGAAGACTGGAAAAAATTGTTGAAGCTTATTCTGGCATGTGAAGATTTTATCTTTACATGGTCTCTCTGAAACACATCGAATTTGCATTATTTCTGGCTTTCACTGCTATCAGCAGGAAAAAGCACCTGACACAGGCCCCAGACTCCCCTGTGCGATGCCCATCGCGAGCAGCCTGAGCTAGCTGAGGTCTACAAACCTCTGTGGGTGCTCTGGTCAGCCAGAGTTTTCCTTAATGAAGAGTACCAAATTTACCTCCATGCTGGTAAAAGAATATTAAACATTTTAATTATGAGCAGCAGAACTATGTTTTTGCAATGATTCATAACGGGAGAAAGGGGTTTGCACTCAGCGCCCCATTCATTTTCAAAAATGAAGCTGCTTCTCTTTGGTGATTCCAGATTTCGGGCACTGCCACTTTCCTTTTCTCCTGTTCCAGCCAGTAACACCCGCCCTGTTTTTCCACTGTAAGAACAACCTGCAGGACACCAAACACCTCGTCACTAATTGTACTACCAGGATGGAAAAGAGGAAGGAGCTTGAAACGCAGAATCCAGATTGTTCACATGAATACATATATATATATACACATGCAACTATAGGCCTTAAAAGATTAATTTCACATGCCTTAAATTGCAGTTTAATTTGAAAACTAATTCAGCCTCATAATTGGCTTTCTGCTCAAATCACTGAGGCTAAAGATTTAAATTCTTAATATTCAAATGACTTTCAAGTTTCTGGCCCCATCTGTGCGTTAGTCCATGGTGTTAATCGCTAAGGGAATCTCTGCTAGCATAGATATAAAATAAACAAACTGGGACACTAATAGAATAATTGGCTTTTTAAATCCTTGTTTTTTTTTTTTAATATACTGCTTATTTTTATGAGATTTCTTTAACTCAATTTGCCACATATAGATTTGGCTCCCAGATATTTCATTTTTCACGTGGCATGCTATCAACAATTATTCTATCAGAGTTTCATGAAATCAGCAGCAGACGGGGAAATTTTGAATTACAGCATTTTTCATGTAAGAAATACTGATTTTCCTTTATTTTGGAGGGCTGTCTGTACTTAGCAATCTTTCACACCACTTGTAGGGAGGGTGGCCAGGATAAACCATCCTGGAATTAACAACACCGCAAGAAAGAGTGAGCTAGCTGAAACCCGAGTTTAAAAGAAGCCACTTGGACTTTTGCTTTATTGACTTGAAAGGGACCAAGATGCATCCAGAGAGTTAGTGAACTGGAAAGGATGAATGAGAACGGAAAAGGCCAGTCTGACAGGAACAAATTGTTTTGGAGAGATGTGTTAATTTTTGACAATCTTTCTGTTAAAACAAAATAGATACAACCCTGAGCAAAGCACTTGAGTCACCGCAGAGCATTTCACATTGACCTTTTCAGAACTGAACGCTTCAGTTAAGTAAGACATCTCCGTCCCACTGCAAGGTACTTTTTGCATCGGTTAGATCAAAACCGAGCTTCTGCAGCGACCAAGTAATTTTTCTCCATCACGTTTTGTTTTGTGATTAAATTCCTTTTTTCCTTTTACAGTTAAGCATTTTCATTTTATCTTATACAGCGTGATTTTTATTTTAATTTTTTGAAACTGTAGAATTTCATTTGAAGCAGCACTCCCCTCCCCTGGGATGCCGCAAGCCCAGCTGTGCCAGCGCAGTGGTGGGGCTCCTGGCAGGCAGTAATTGGGGTTGTACAGAGGGGGAAAAAAACACCCCAAACCTGTGCAGAGCCACAGGCTTTGAAAGGGCAACAGAATCCTGAGCCACAGAGCTGTGCAACCCGTCCTGCTTTATCAGCGCTTGAAAGGCAACTTGGGCAGCTCCAGGAGAACTTTGCTGATTAAGGCTGCCAGAGGGACCAGGGGAATTTCAGCTCTAGCTTGCAGCTGCATTTTTAAAACTTGTCTGTGTTCTTCATATAGAGGCAAAGTTCAAAGAGGCAGAACATTATTCAATATGAGTAAAACAAGGCCTTTTAAGATACACTTTCAAACAGTGGCTTGTTAAATCAAAACAACTTGTGGGGGAAAGAGACAAAGGAAGAAATATGGTCCTTCAGGAAAAGAGAATCCTGCATCGCTATTCCTGTTCTGCATTTTTGGAAGAGCCTGCATGTACACATTTAAATTGTCCAGCTGCGTGACCTTAGGCTAGATAAACTAGAAATGCATTAAAATGCTTTCCAGAGAATGTCAGAAAATGAAAAAGAAATGCAATTCGGTGTAAGAGCCAGCACACATTTAAGGATGTACACGGGCCACGTACACGTGGATGTACATGTGTTCACGCTATGGAAAACTTCATGTATTCCTGATTTCAAGAACACTATGCTGTGGTGCAAAACACTATTTCAATTATTATAATCTTAACCAGCACCAACAACCTATTATAATTAATAGTACTCGATGATTTCTCTTCTATTCCTGTCAAGGGTTGCTTCAAGGTGACTTGCACACCGCAGAGAGTGTGCTCCTGGAAGCTCAGGTGTCTGAGTGCCCTGCAGTCTGGGAAGCTGGGTCACTTAAACCCCAGTGACCATCTCCAGTACGTCTCTTCACACTGCTGCCAACTCTTCCAGCTCTTGGACAGTCCCCTTTGAAGGCTATTTGTATGCCTGAAGCAAAGCTGCCATGGGAGGTAACGTGCCCAGCAGTACCACAGCACACCGGAGGCTGGAGTACACAATCCTGCCTGCATTCCCATTTTCCTGGTTATCTCCTTTTGCCTTATTCAATGTAGTAGGTCACATCTTATTTGGCCACCTTCCCACCCCTGCAATGGCCAGGCATGATAACCAGCTATCCTGCAGGACCAGAGGAGGCAGGGCACCCTCCTCCAGCTTGCTGCATCCCAGCTTCTGTGAGGGGACCCGGCTGAGCATCCTCTGGAGGTACCGTCCTGCCTGCAGAGCCCCTGCACCAGATGCCTTTGCTTTGCCCTGTACTTCGGGGTGAGCACTGACAGCACAGCAGAGCCTTTCTTATTCCCTTTGAATGCAATGGGCTCTATTGATCCTGCAAATCAGCCTTGCAGGGGCTTTCTTTACAGCTCAAGGTCACTGCACCCTGCTCAACAGCATATTTTTGATGGTCTTGCCCTGGGAAATTTCCATGGGTAGAGTTCGAGCTCCATATGTCCCTTCTCCTTTTTTTAAAATCTGGGCAAAATTCCTACTGACTTCAAACAGACATTGGCTGCTCATACTAGCTGCCCTCAGAGCCAGCGTTTATCTGGGATACTAACACTCCAGTTACTTTTCTCAAAAAAGGTGTACAAAATCATGAAGAACTTTGCAGACACTATGCTAATCGAGGAATACTGCACTTTCAGTCACAGCCATTATAAAGGGGCATATGGAAGATGTGAGAAATAACAATTGCACAGGATGTCCAGGGAAGCATTTTCAGTCCTCAGGCATACTTCAATGCCACTGAATAGTAGAAAATGAATGCTGAACTCCTGTATCACATAATAAGATTTTTTAGTTTGCTTGAAGCAAATCTCTACTTTCTACATGGATATGCACACGTATGCATATATATTTATAGGTGCATATGTAACTTAATTTTGAATCAATATTGAACACATTTTGCTGCCACCTCTAAGATTACACAATGTCTTTCATTTGTTGACCATTGCCACAAATAATGTTGAATTCTGGCTGCCTATTTTTCCTTTTGCAAAGACTCCTTAGTTATTACAATACTCTGAATCATCTTGAACTATAAAGAAGCTTCTGAATCTCTGCAAGATCTATGCTTAGCTAAATACACTGTCTAGATTTGCGTCTACGCAGAACAGGGATACGTAACTTTGAGGTAAATGAGGAGTGCGCAGACTTTCACAGTAAGTATATAACCTCTCTATCATTTCTCTCAAAGACATAACATCATGTTTATTGCCAAGTACATGGAATGAAAGCCTCAGATTCCCAAATTCCCAGGTGGTTCTACAAAAGCAAGGAACAGAAATTCAATACTAATATAAACCTTTAAAAGAATACTGATTAAACAGGAAAGGGGAGAAAAAAACAAATACATCAAAGACAAATGTAATTGCTTTTGAATAAAACCAGATTGCTTTCTACCTACCTGCCTTAAAGGCAGACACACCAGCCTAGGATACAGAATACCAAAAATCACTGCTGGAAGCAGAGGCACAACCATTTTGTAGGCAAAGGTATCCTATTCTGATTTAATAGCTCAAAGGCTTATCTGGATTTCAAACAAGAGGATGCAATTTACTGCTTCTTTCACACAAATGAGCAGAGCTAGTTAAAACATCTGGGAACACTTTGAATATTGATTTGTCCCAGAATAAGATGTAAGAAATTTGATCTGCTATGGAAATGTATTAATCTTCCAACCTTGATACGCTGCAAAGTGGCCTTCAAGTGAAAGAAGGAAAAGTCCTCCTGGACGCTGCCATCTGAACATCACCTCTGCAGACACGATTTGGAGCAGCACTTTGAAGCCTGGCATGTCACCACCCAAAGCATATCAGGAAGGAAGCTGTACATATATTCTTTCCTCAAAAATAATGTCACACGCTGTCCCCAGTACGTGTCAGCACAACAGCCTATTCCTCACAATGCTGAAAGACAATCAATCACGGCTGCAATTCACCTTGTTAAAAATAGTGGCCACTGGAGACTTTTCAATGACACCTCAGGCAGTGGAGAAGCCATGACAGATGTTTGCTGCCACAAAACAAAGTCACGTGGCATCTAATCCCTCTGCTGAGGATCAGTTTATCTTGGAAAAATCTCACGCGGATTTCAGGAGATGTACTGAAGTACCGGTGACAGTTTTCAAAATATAATTTCAGCTTAAGTAATGAATGCATTCAGAGCAGTTATGTTCAGCAACAAGCTAAAACCACCCTGGTTGCCATATTGGTAACTGTACAGCTCTGCTGCACTTAAATAACAAATCAACAATACAGTTGAAAAGAAGACATTAAAGTCCCTTACAACTGTATTTTTCCAAAGATATAAACATATTCATGTAAAAATCATCGCTCGCATTCTGTGTATAGCTTACATCCTCACTAACGTTTCACTCATAATTTTTCTGAAAATCTGCCTCAGATTTTTTTCTACATTTTACCCTCTGTAAGAAAAATCCATAGGAATGGAGGACGACCCAGCAATTTCAGTGGGAACATTCCCACTTCAATAGGTCTGCATCATGCCCAAATAAGACAGTAATTCCTTCACACCCTGGGACGCAGACTGTACTGAAGGCTCTGGGTGTCAGATACGGAGTTTATAAATGACTAAATTAAATACCAAGGAGTCAGATATTCAGCATTTTGGGCACAGGGTCAGTGAACGGTTACGGCTGGGTTTGCTTTCTGTTCTTTGTAGTTGGAATAACAGCACTATGCACCTGCAACAAGCATATGGGAGAGGCAATACCAAGCATTACTCTACAGAACTGATGCTTTCGCAAAGTCCACATCTAGAAAGGGGCTACCAGGATCCAGGTTCCCTCTAACCCAAGTTTGCACTTCCTCTGCATCAGGAGAAAGAGATACCAGCTAAATCATTCTCATCTCCGTCAGTCTTCAACAAAGGAGCAAACAACAGAAAACCTCTCTTTTGTGTTCCCTCTACTTCAAGAGCAGGCAAAGCCACCAAGTCAGATTAATGTTTGAAAGCTTGTGATAACTTTAATACTTTTTTCAACCGTACCTGGTTTAGAGCCTTCATCAACAGATCCATTATAGACTTGGTTTATAAACTCCGGTCTGTTGTCATTCATATCAATCACATAGATGTAAAGGTCAATAGGATTCTCCACTTTGTTTCCATTCATATCCACTGCATGAGCCCGGAGCTGGGAATAAGCACAATGAAAGCATAATATCAGCAATTGGATTTGTTGCAGAATGAGAAACCATGCTTCGTAAGAATTGACTTCACTTCATAAGTACTTTCTCAAAATTGAACTAAGAGAGTATCTAATTCCAGCAGAAAGCACTGACGTGGTTTCCATCTGAACTTTACACTCTACAGCTTTTCAAGGCTTAACATAATATTGAAATAATATTTTAAAATATTGTCGGTAGAAACATGTTAAGTCTGGTGCAGTGATGCTATCCCCTTCACTGCTAACAGATCACTCTGTTTTAATTTTAAGACATGGTGAACCTTGTCTGACAAACTGAAGAGCAAATTTTGCTTAGTTCCAAACACAGTGAGGAAATGAGATTGACTTTAGAGGTTTCTTATGGGAACCTGCAGCCTTTCATATCCACAATAACAGGGATTAATAAACGAAGAGATTTCAGAATGGCATTAGTATTGTTTATTCTTTGTTTAATCACAGTCTCTAGTCTCAGCAACAGCAACCGACCCCATCACTTTATGCACTGAAAGATATAAAACCAGTTCCTTTCCCTCAAATGACGGGAGCCCCTGTGGCACTAAGAATGAAATATTTTCTCCAGCTTAACTAAAGTATCAACGATGAAGCATTACAATAACCAGAGCCACAGTGTTAAGTCCCCAGCTAAAGTGGAACTGCAGCTTTATCTTATTAGCAATAACCATCAGTAATAATGCTGGAAAACAAGAGCATCTGTTTTCTGAACAAAAGGGACAGCTACAGCATGTCAAAATGAGTAATTAATAAAACAAAGCAATCAACATTAGACTGGAACAATCGGTAATCAGGTGAAAAAAATGGATAGCTTCCTCATTCAAGGGAACAGATGGCTACTCTAAATGGTGTGAGCACTGAATGTCGCTGCCGGTTTCAGGAAAAAGAAGACAAGCGAAGAAAGAGCTCCGTGGCCCCTGGCTTTGAGTGGGCAGCGGAGGGACATCTGCCTTGGCAGGGGTGCTGCAGATGTTGTTAGTCGCCCCTCTTCACTTGGATAGTGGGCAGGGACAGGGGACCTTAAACACCTGTGTGCTCCAAGCCCTGTGAGCGTGGCAATAGCCAGCAGCCTGTGGCTGCCGAGCAGTGAGGGCTCTGGTCCCTGCCAGCACCAGCCCGGGCCATCGGGATGCTGCTGGCGTGGGAGCTCCTGTGCCACAGAGGTCTCCAGCTCCTCTGATGCGTGACGGATAAATGTGCTAATTGTATTAGCACTGGTTCCCGGCTTCCACTTCCCTGTGCCCGTGATTGATTCAACTTTCTCCTTCATGTATGGCATTCAGAAGTCCAGAGCTTGACGAAAGAAACTGCACGCTGTTATGATGGGCCGGATTAACATTTAATCAAGCAAAGAGAACAAACTGCCACGTGAAATAGGCTGAACGAAGAACATTTTTTAAAGGAAGTTAAGAAGCACTTTTTCTTTAAAGACTGAAGAAGTCTGGCTTCATTTTCAATACAGGATGTACCATTTGTATTTCTTGATTTGTAATGCTCTTAATATCTGCATTTCTTGCCGGAATATAAACTGCTTTGACTCCCACCTGTTGAGCTATCCTTCATCATGTCAGATGTAGCAATTCAATAACTTTACAAGTCAGAGGTCAGATTGCCTTTGAAAAAAAGTAATTCGGAGCTAAAATTAAAGTTATTATCTTCAAACTGAGGCAGCACTGGGCTGCCTCTTGCTGTATTTCCAGGAGCGGAAATGGCTCCATTCAGAGATAAAGCAGAGAGCAAGGCTGATATCTTTCCCCTCAGATCTGACTCTCCCCCTGCAAATTTTTAATTACATTTGACAGCTTTTGTTTGAAACCTCCAGGAGTAAGGAATTTCTCAGCAATGCACATCTATCTGCTTGTTACACTTAGCACACGTTGCCATGAACAGGGTACTTACTGCCTGCGCTCAAGGAAAGAAAAATTTCAGTGAGCAAGGCTGCAGGAATCTCCCCCACCTGCACTGAGCCAGCACCAGCACCTGGCTGTGCTATGGGAGGCAGGATGGTGCGTGGTGACCTGGGCACCAGTGTCCTAATTCATGGCATTTGGGCAGCCAGGAGCATGGCACTCGTCTTGCTCCCCACCCCAGCGCAGCAGACCCTGTGCCTTCTTCCTGCTCCTTTTTTTGCCTCATTTCAATGAACTTTTCCTCCTTTTTTTTTTTTTTTCCTCTTGTGCTTGCCTGCATGAATTTTCTCTATGAATATTCTTTAACAAATCTTTGTGGTAATATCTCGGTATCATTTCACATGTTACTCTTCTGTGGTCAGTGCCAACTGCAGCAGAGGGAAATGTGATGCTTGAGCCAGAGAGTTGAATATAAGCTGTGCTCAGCAGGAGGTCTTCCTCATTAGAGACCATTCCTAATTAGAGACCCCTCCCAGAGGAGGGAGCAAAGGGAGATGGACTCCAACTCAGCAATCTGCCCACTGAGAAACAAGCTGTACCTTCAAGGCAGATCAGATACTACATTCCCCTTCCTTAATTCATCTTCTCCCCTGCCCTCAGGCCCTGCTCTCTGTATTCATCTTGCATCCTCAATCCGGACAACACTCTTTTTGGAGTCTTTCTTTAGATGCTAAGATAGGGCTCATTTGTGCAAGGCACGAGCCTAACAGGGTGCTCAGCAGAGCAGGCTGCAGTCTGCTCCCACCTGTACCCAAGTCGGTGCTTTGGAGGCAGGACGGGAGGCATGAAAAGCAGGTGCACACGAGTGCTTCTCCATAGTTTGTGACATGGGTAAGGCACAAAAGGTGATGGCTCTGCTCAGTCAGACACAGACATTACTTGGAGCTGGAAAAAACAGCTCTGAAAAAGCCAGTGAGCACAGCCTGGATCAGAGGACACACACCACACACAGGTGTGCACAAGTGTTCACAGGGAAGCTGACGGGTAGCTGGAGATACAGCTAAGAAACACTTATAAAGTTAGCTTGAAATATTTACATTGTCCCTAGGAGGAAGAACATGACAGGAGTAGAGAAGGAATAAATAATAAGTGAAACACCATGCAGAGGATTCTTAAAAATTAATACAGGTATAGCCAGCTAATCCTTAGTCGGTGTACACTGTACACCAGCCAAAGAGCAGGCTCAATATTCTTTAACAAACATTGCTTAAAGGTATGACAATTGTTGCTATCATATTCAGCAGCAGCTACCACAGGTCTCTGAGGCTTTTCTACTGACAGTTTCCCACGTAAATGTAGCTGTTGGCATACAAATGATTCAGTATCATGATTATTGATTACACTGGAGGCTGGTGGTATCTGAAGGTAGTTAGTCAAAGTCAACACAGTGAATTGTGCTAAATATGAATATTACTTATGCACTAATACTACTAATACAAATATATATTATCAATCAGTGACAGGGACTTTAAGCAATAAGCATACAATGTCATGCCTAATTTGTGTGCTCTTAATTGTGATTAAAAGTGCAAATTAGGACATTGTGACACAAATGGCCGGCATTACTCACTAGAACTTGGTTAAAAATACTGGAATTAGCTCTTGTATCCCTGAATTTCGAGAGATCTTTTTTGTCTCCTTGCACTGGAAATAACTTTCTCAGACTATAACTAACATGTCCTGCCACTTCTGAGACAATATTTCATTAGTCTGATGCTGAAGGCATACATGTGTCTGGGATTGGATTAGGACTTGCTTTAGAGTTCCCCCATAATGTACATTACTTGGGTACCATAAGCAATGACTGCTTATTGACACGTTGATATTGATGGCTTTTAAAAACAAAGCTTGCAAAACATCTTTGGAAAACTAACCTGCCAGTTTGCTATCCCTAGCACTTGCCAGGCCTAAATGCAGCTTGATATGAAACCCATGTGTGGATCAGAAAAGACATTCGGAGTCACTAATTCAGTCACCAGTACAAACAGGGCTTTGGGAACTCAGCTAAATAAGGCCAAGAGAGCTCATGCATATTAAATATTACTACCTGCCGAAACTTACTTGGCATGCAATAAACATGAAGGGCTGACTAGAGTAGGAGAAGCAATAACAAGCCGTGCCTGCCGCAGCGAGACGGGGTGAGCTGGCGCTTGTGCTGGGAGTGCGCCCCGAGGCTGTGTTCCTGCACACGCAGCTCCCAGCAAACCGCTCGGCACAACACGCGCTTCTGCAGCACAACGTGGTGCTGGTTAAGTGGCTGCAAAGCCCTTCTCATTTTTTCCTGATCATATTTGCAGCTGACACTGCATCTGGGATGTCTGCAAGGTCCCCGGAGAGTTTGCACTCTGGTTTCTAGTGCAGACGAGAAAACAGATGAGGCCAAAATGTGGCTGAACTCGCGATCTCTGCCCCTGCCAATTGTGCTGGTGAAGTTAATGCAGGGATGCTAGCGCACACTGCACCTGGGCAGACAAAGCAAGTCCCAGAGGAATATATGTCTCTGCATACATCAAACTCAGAATGATCCTCCCTAAAAGTTCATGAAAACGTATGGGGAAGTTCTGCTAGAGAACTGAACTAATTAGAAAACATCCATTTCTCCTTAGAGAAAAGGTTAGGTTTCATCAGACAAATGGCTTGCTAAATGTGGGGAGAGTTAAAACACTAGTATTTTTAAAATGGTAGTCCTGAAGCAATGCAGATAATTATGCATAAGAAAATATGTGTTGAGAATGTAGGAGTTAATGAAACAGAACTCTTCATATGTAGCCTCACAAACACTTGCAAATTATTATTATTATTTTTATAATTAGATTCTAGATTACCTGGGAATGAAAGCAATGAGGACAACACTCAGCAGTGACAGAGATGCTGAACAGGCTTCATTCTGTTTAGGACTGCAAAAAAACCTGAGGTTGTATAAATACCCCCATCTGCAGCCTGAGCCGCCAGCCCCTGTGCTGCTGCGGACCAGGGGCAGTTCCCGGAGCTCTGCTGCCAGCCTTCACCACTCAAGGGTTAGGTCCAGAGCTACTAACCAAGCTAACAAAATCTCCACAGCAGATGTCAAACCAACTTAAAGATGGCCAAGCTTTATAGTCGGGATCCAAGCCTACACCTAAGTTGCTGTTTTATCGGTATGAGACTAGCTTCAAGTCTGTCTGCCTTTCAGTTAAGGGCTTGGCTATATGAAGTGACATTTATTAACCAACTTCTCTGAAACTTGCAGCAGCCAAGACTTGGGACTGTATCTTCCTTCTGGAGGCTGGCTTATTTTTTGCAGCTTCAAGGATCATCCACTCCTACTGTAAGTTTCTTCACTAGTGCTTGGGTCATTGCTTTGGAGATGGTGTATTTATACATGCTTTGTAAAGGATTATTAAACGAACAATTGATGATTCAGTAAATCATCAATCAATTGCTCCTGAGGCTAAAGGATCTAAAGGTTGTTTACAGCCATGACTAAAATGATCTCCATCACCTTCTACTGCTCTGCTAACAAAGATTTTCTATCACTCACTATTCTTGTCTATAAGGTCTCACAATGTATTTATCAGCTATTCACTCTCCATAAACTATAAATTCCTGTAACCTTCAGAGTGTGAATATGCTTTCTTGTGCCTGGAAGTGCCAGTTCAAGGTTTTTGTAAGGAACAAAAAAGGCTGGGAATCCTGCAGTGTGCACGAGGCAGACTTACCAGTTGCCTTTGCTAAGGTGAGAATTCAGTCTACTGAATTTCCCGTAACCAGCAGATTAACTTTGTTATTAAGGCATTGCATGATTTGTTATTACAGGGGACAAAATCTTTTTGATCTTATTTTTTTTTTTGATTGAGAATGTCCATTCCTAGACATCATAGCGGCTCCATCAAAAGTGTTAACTTGTGCATTGTATTATCGACTACACTGTTATAATAACCTGGCACTGCCGAAACAATATCAACAATGATAAGATGACACACGGAGTATCTCAAATATTTCTTTTTCATAACAATCTCTCTTCATATTTTCACAGGCACAAAAAACCAAAATAATTGTTCTTGTTCACAGAGGATAAAATAATTTTCCTTCAGATTCTCTTTTACCCAGGGGAAATCTCTTTTTCCACCCAACTAAAGAGGTAATCTATTTTCTTTATCCTTCCACCCCAGTCCAGAAGCTGTGTCAACATGGTTAACTGGATACCTGATAAAGCTGACAGAATGTGCATCTCCGACAGAGCAGTTAGGAATATGGTGTCACTGGAAATGACCCGTACCGTTCCACTGACATTACAGCATCCCTGGGAACGGCTGTTACGATGCCAATAGATGTGGCTAATGCTGATACAAAGCAATCCATGAAACAACCTTTCACAACCACTCTGGGAAACAACCAAGGCGTAGAAGCAGGAAGTGCTTGAAATTTTGTGGGGCTATCATGCAAGGTGCAACACTGCTTTCAAAGCAATTTGTGAGACTGGATTCGCTGTGCAATTATGCCATGCAATATATGGCTTATGATTTATATCAAAACATAATGACCAATTGCACTCTAAGTATTCTGCAGGTAGTGCATTTTATCAACTAGGGTAGTGTAAGGCAGCACTTTTGAGTGTAATTAATCTTAATTAATTCCCTCATATTCAATATTAGCCTATCTGCATATTTAAAAACCTATCTGACACACCCCCATCATACTTCCTGAACATCTCCTAGTGATTTAAAATGAAAAATGGCTATGCCAATTATTGCATGTTTAACTGCAGTAATGATTCCTAAATTGGTAGTTTCCCAAGACACGCTAATGTAGCGGTTGGTTTCTCATGGTTTTGGGGGGTTCGCTCCACAGACAAATTTGCAGGGATTTAATAAGCAGCATGAAGTTGCACCACTTTATACAAATGACTGTAACCTTATTTCAGAAAAGGAGATTGGTTTAATGCTGCTTTGCATTGATGCGGCTGATAAAGCAAGGGCAGGTTATGCTGAAGGGAAGCAGAAACAAAGCTAACATCTCCACACACATACACAATTGCTCCAGCACAGATGGCACTGAGACTTGTGGTGTTAGTTAACCTTGTGCACCTCTGCAATCAGCTCCTCAGGGCTTTGCTAATGCAGAGAGCCAGTCCAAACTGGTAACTGGGCTCTGCTTTTGCATGCAGATCCCAATATTCTCAAAGCTACGTGTTCCTAAACAAGATGAGACTCCCTGAACCCAGCAATTCTGTGAATCTAGGTAAAACCCAAGATGCATTTTTTCTCTTGGCATCTCGTGCTTACGTGGTAGGAAGCTCTTTCTTCTCTGTCCATCGGGCGAGTCACATACATCCTGCCAGACACAGGGTCAATGCTGAAGACTTCCATCGGCGGCTGGTCGGCTCCCACTCCAGTGATGCTGTACCTGATATGGATCTCTTTGTCCTTATCGGAACGAATCTAGATGAAACAACAAAGACAGCAATCAATAAGTTTTGGACAAAAGCCATATGGATGTTTAAACAACTTTAAAGATCTGAGCCTGAAAGCTGCATAAATGTAATACTGCTGTCAATTTTGACAAGGGAGCTGCACGCCGAAGGTTTGGAAAAAAGCCAGTAGAAGTGTATTCCACATATTTTCAGTTATTTTTCTGCTCTTTTATTCATGATGATTCTCTAGGAATCATTGAAATTCTGACTTTTTGCCTTAGATGTAGAAGAATCTATATGCACAAAAAATGCCATTTACTTGTCATTGAAACCATAAGCTCCTGAAAGTGTCCAAATTGTTCAGCTATACCTGGCGTCTCATAGCCATTAATCACTTCCCAAAATGCTCTCTGCTGTCTCCCCCATCACATTCTTGTTCCCTGTAACCGTGCACACAACCACTCCCATGACATTTGGAGAGCAGAGCTGCTCACTCCTGCTTTGTCCAGCCCTGCTGGCTTGATGAGGCTAGGATGGGAATGCCGGGTGGGACGTTACCATTTCATTTGACTATTTGTTGAGGAAAAATGCATTTGGCACATTGCTTTTGAAACTCCTTCCCTCCCATGCCTTGAGAAACACGACAAATCAAATACAGCTTGATGAATTACAGGAACCTTGGATTCAGAGACAAGAAAATAAAAAAGGGAGGTTAATATGTTGTCCTAGCAACCCTGACTATCTCTTTAAAACCAAATTTAATTTTCTGATCAAATGCTGAAAGAAGTTCTTGCAACACCATGAATATTCCTGAAACAAAGTGCAAGGTACAAATAAATTACCACCCCCCCCACCACCACAAACTGTCTTGGCAGCATAAAAGTGGTGTATTTTTTTCCCTAACAGGTCTATGAATACAACAAAGTTGTGGGCGGATAATAGAAATCTTGTAGCTGAGGGCACGTTAGCATCTCTGCTCTGGCAGCTGCTGGATGGGCTCAGCAGGTTGCAGGAGGCCCCCACGCCCCTGAAAGCAGCCCCAATCTGGGGAGCAAAGGTGTTTTCCCCGGGAGCAAAGGGTTGGGACGGGGCCGTGGGCTGCTCTTGCACTCCTCCCACACACGACTTATTGTTATTTCCTCCTCTCCCGACACAGGAGGCTGGCAAGATGCTGAACGCGTCGGTGCAGAATCACACCAGATTCCCCAACAAGCATCTCCAAGAATCTCCTCTGATGCTTTTGTCCAGATCATTACCAAGCTTGTACGCTGGTTTCTTTGCACTGCCTCCACTGAGCAGCCTGCTCCTGTTAACAGCTAATAATGTCAGTTATTGCTAGGCACCGCCAGGATTGATCCGTGCTGCACCCACACTGCTGGAGCTGAAGGTCAGGGAATACAGACAGTTTCATCTGTCTTTTCTCTACAGGATTCACTGCTTGTTTAGGCTGTTAGTACCAAGAAAAACTGGACGTGAACTTAAAAGAGATACTGGGGACACTGGGAATGTGCGCTTATGTCGCACACAAGCTTATACGGGTTTTTGTGTGTCTGATGGGTATTTGTAATACGGACCCAAGTAGACAGGCAAGAATCCAATTTTCATTAGCAAATCCGTGGGTGAAAAAGAGTATATTAAAATTAAGCTTTGCTTGCACAACTGTGGTATTAATGATGGCAACTGGCTCCTCAGTTCAATAACTGCAGTCTATAGTCCCCATTTTTAGAAAGTCAGCTTTCACCCTGTCAGGTAGGCAGGGCTGAAAATTGAATTTATGTGAATGTCTGTGCAAATGAATAGCTCAAGTCAGGAGTTCAAGCTCTAACCCACTATGTATGTGTTTGCAGCTAGGCTCAAGGTAAGAGAAAATGTAGAAAGCGCCATCCATGCTCCAGCTTTGAGCCCGTGTGGGGTTCCCATATTAGAAATTAAGAGAAAAGAACAGAAAAGGGTAACTCGGGACACATAGTTGTGTGCATGTCTCCATCAATGCACCTGCATCAAGGTATCTGCATGTTTCCTGACCTGTCCAAGGTATCTGCACATTCCTCCTGAAGCCAGGATGGTCTCCCCAGGTCTAGCCTCCACCCCCAACTCCAACCCCAACCTGGCTCAACTACAGCTACAACTCGAGCACAAGCACTGAACAGCAAACCAGCCTCCCTCCCAGAACTAAACTGGAAGTAATTTTAACCTGAATCATGGAAGGGGAGAGTCTGTTAGTTCTTCATGGACATTTTTATGCTCTATTTCCTGTTGCATATAGTACCCAGATCCCATTGTGATAGAAGCATTAGAAATGCATAGAGAGAGACAGAAACATGGAAAAGGAGGCTAGATTTAAATATTCAGTGCTAAAGGCACTATATTTTATTTTCAGGAAAGAGAGATAAACAGAAGCTCTCTAAGAAAGCTATGTACAGTTTAATAAAGTGCATGCTATAGGATGTCCTTGCAGCACTTTATTAGCATTAATAGGGTTTAAGCTGTCTGTATGTAAATCATTGCAGATCTAGAAGATGAAATATATCACAAGACCCACACAACTTACCCAATTACGCTAAGAAAAATACATGAGATGATTATACTGCACTGAGCAAAACAAAGATAGGTAAATATGTTGCAAACATTCAGCAATGACTCATTATTTGTTGTTAACTGCCAACGTACTACAACGGTTTGCTTGTTACCTGTGCTTAATTCCATCGCCATTAAGAACACAAGGATGTGAAGTGCTCAGAGAAAACACATGAGTAGCATTTGTCACAGGAAGTTGCAAAGACCATTGACAATGAAGCATAGTACGTATTACTACCAGGGAGATATTCATCGCACAAAGGCACATGCTTTTTATATTGGAACATGTTATTTTAGTGCTTTTAATGAGATTTTTAAAAAAGATTTTTTTTATAGCAGTCCTGTAACATTTTGACCAAAAGTTTCATTTGCATAATTCCCAGGGTGCAATTTAGTAAATCTTGTTGAGAAGTTAAGAACATTATCTGAATACAATGTAAGGTTTACTTCTTTTGTTGAAACCATTACTGGAGCAGTTTACCATAATAATAATAATAAATCTCTATTCCCAAGAAACTCACTAGAACAGGAGAAAAAATTACTGGTTGGGGAGAATTTACTAGCTCAGGAGAGAGTTTCTTCTTCATTCATTTATGCCTGGGAAGTGAGAAGATGGCAACATATCCATATTATAATATTCTGACTGGAGAACATACAGATGAATTTTATTCATTTACCTTTCATGTTATAATGCAGTCAATAGCTATGCGGGTTTCTGGGTTATAAAGCAGAAGGCAAAAGGATAGTTTTCCTTAGCTGTATTTATACATTTTTCACTCAGAGAACCCTTAGAGCTTCGAGCTTCTCCAGTGCCAGGCACGGTACAACCCTGTGTCTAATGCCGCGAGCCGGGGCAATGCCTCATGAATGTCATAAGAGAACTTTGCTTGTAAAGCAGCTTTTACTCTCAAAAAGACCTCTCTGGGATGAAGCTCAGATTAGATTGCTATACTGGTGAGGAAAAACACCCCAGAGAGAAGGCAATTTAGGGTGGAAGATGCAATCCTCCATCCTACTGTATCTCATGAACGCAGGTGAAATTTTCCATGCGAGCATCCTGGGAAGCAGAGTACCCTTCTGTGCTGGTAGATACACACAGACCACTGGTACCCTGCAGCCTCACAGCTGGAGGGTGAAGTAGGGGCCTGGCCTCCAAGAATTGATGCCCCAGCCAAAACAGAGCCCAAACGTGGCAGCCAAAGTTTGCAAGTAAGAATGCCGAGAGCCTGACTCAGCTCTCGTTTCTACAGAGTGATCCCAGAAACAGGAGAAATCAGAGTGATTTCACAGATGGGTATTTTCCACTGCAGGTTCTGATATAATAACTAACGTGTGTGAAAATGAGCATTGCAGATCTTGAGATAAGACAGAGCTAAGCCCTTCAGTGCTGCCTTGCTGCTTTGTAGCAATGTCACATTTAGATGGGCTTGAAAAGCAGCCAGCTTGTGACACAGGATTGCATCCCACTTTTACAGATAAAATCTTAGGGTTCGTACATCTCTGCCAGAGTTTAACGTGGAGCTAAACTGTTCTCACAAGTTTTACTGGCAAGCAGAATTTCCACTGATGAGCTTCTCTGAGGCACCAGATTTTATCCCTCCATTTTGCTCCTGCTGATCCGTATCCGTTTTGTACTCTTAGCACCACCATCCCTTGCTGCTGTGCCCTGAATTCACAAATCCTCTCATCTCGGCAGCTGACAAGAAGAACCACAGGGAACGTGGACCACTGAAAGTTGCGTGGTCAGCACACTGGAGAACTCCAGCGAGTCCATAAATTACATAGGTTTTGGAGCATGACATTGCCACAAAAAAGTGGCTCAGCAGAGGTTGTTTAGAGAGTAGTAAGGGAAATGCCTGGAAAGCTAGGAAAGGGGGGATGTAGGGAAAGGCTGTACAAAGGAGGGCAACTGAGCCTACAGAGAGAAGATGGGGGCTGTACCAACAGCATTCCTGTACGTAGCAAACTATATTTAGAGGACAGGAATAATCTCGTGTTTATTCCTCTCTTCCGGATATCCAGAGTTTTTCTACAGTTTTCAAACCACTATACTGATAGTGGGTTGGGGCCCTATTTAAGTAACACAGCAAAAGGAAGAGCATGCGTGCAATTGCAATGAAAAGGATCACGTATTTTATCCTTGTGAATGTGCAAAACAACCTTAGTTTAATTTATTTTTTCACACCCTCTTCTCAAATGAAAGGGAGCTGGCAACAAGCAAACCAGCCTGTTTCTTATATGGTCTCCATACCTTCAAATACGCAACTGTCTTGGAGTTTTAGGACCTATGAGTTAATGGGGTAGTGTGTGATCATGTGGATTAGTACAATGAAATCTGATGTTGGCATTTTTATTGCAATGTAGCAAGAATCAAGCTGCGATCTAGATACACTGCTAAATCTGAGGATATATCACCTAATCATTTCCATGTAAGAGCAGGGACCTAGGACATTGGTGGTGGTTTCTCTTGTTCTCAGTTTGTGGGAATTAATGCTTGGTCTTCTGAATATTTATTAATCAAACAGTCAAGCTCTGCACAGAATTACCTTGGTGACTTGCAATGCCTTCTGGTATATACAGGAATTTAGATGACACGATGTATTAACTATGTCCCTTTTTAAATCACAAGCGGGTTTCACTGAGCTGTACACGGTCTGGGTTCTGCCTGTCACTCTGTGATGGCAATATGTAAACTGCTGGGAATGCATCGAGAGAAAGCAAAGCAGGCAATTTATACTCTGTTGCATTTTCTGTTCACAGAGCAAGCTAAAAAAATAAATTTCCTTTAAAATACTTCAACTTGCTCTATAAGGATATGGTGTTAAGAATACCCTTCAAAAAGACTTAATTTCCCAAATCTCCCAGAGAATACTATGCAACAATTGCACTAACATGACCTGTGGAGACTAGGACCTGATTTTTTTGTTTTATAAAACCCATTATAATTATTAATGACCACATAAAATAATGTAAATGATAAGCAATAAGTGTCTTCTATTATTAAGCTGTTAGCTATTTTGCCCATTAAGAAAACCAAATTAAAATAATTGAAAACTATAATCTGTCATGCATTCAAAATGCTCCATAGAAATTCAGACAGGCAAACATATTCAAAGTCTTTAAATGAGCACACTTAAGAGTCAGTCTAAGCATTCCAGGATTGGCTCATTAATTTTAGTGGAAATATTTTAATTCAGCTACTCTTACTGCTTATTGAAATCCCTGCTAAGGACTGACTTATTTATTTTTAACCGAATCTGCAATATGTTTAAGAGTCATTTGTATAGAAGTTCTTAACTCTTATTTCACAGTTGTTTCAGAAGCCAGTAAATAGACACATCTCTAGCTCTGTTTTTCCAAACAAATTACTGCGTATTGCTTACTGAGTCACATATGGTTTCAATAAATATCTGCAGAAGTCAAATGGACAGGGAAAAATTAAGACAGATTAAGAGACCCAACCAGGTTAAAGTAATGTTTATGAACTTCTGTTCCCTTTTATCAGACCTGCCAATGATCATCCCAAGCTACTTTCCAGAAAGAAAAAAAAAAAAAGGAAAACAAAAGATCCTCTGAAATACGTCAGCTGTCTTCAGAGAAAACAGAATCTATTCGGCACCTTGCAAAGAGGCTGCTTTGAGATGGCAAGAGCAGCTATCAAGTTTGACTAAAAGGAAAGCTTCCATTAACTACAGCACTGGGCTTAGCAGCAGCCTGCAAGTCCGTATCCACTGCTGGACAAAACTCCTGTCAATTGAGCTAAATTCCCCCTGCTGGCACTATTTGCAAACAAGGTTAAGTAGGAAGACAACTCTATTGGCAAAGAAAGACAGGATGGAAATGCCACACATATTTATAATTGTGGGTTTCTTCCTTCCCCCAGCTGGGACTGGTTTCATCTCATATGTAACTTTCTAAAAACTTTGTGTCTGATCTAACATAGACAAATAAACATGTCAGAAAAACACTTCCAGAAGAAAATCCATCCTCTTGCCTTAAACACTTCAGTATCCGTGAAATTTCCTGGAAGAAGTGATTTTCTGTTTCCACATATTATAGAGGGAAAACCCAGGACTACACTTAGACTCGATGCCTAATTTTTCCATGGTTGAAATGCACTGTGATGAATGCTGCTCTTCATGCACTTACAATCAGCATTTAGCTACTGTCATTATTACTATGCAAGAGCTTAAGTTTCTTCCTCTTCTTTTATAGAATGCGAATCCAAAGCCAAACTGTACAAATGCTTGCTTTGTCCTAATGGCTGGATGTCTTTCATGTCAGGTTGTATTTTCCTCTGCTCCTATTGAAATTTTTGTAAAATGACAATGTATCTATTTTGATGATAAAACAGGGTAAAGCTAATATGTCAGAGAGATTAAAGCTTGCATTTAAGTTACTGATGTAACTGATGATGTAGCCTGCGCTAGGGAAAGAAATGAAGCTACCAAGTGTTCAAACCCTAAAGAGAAACCATCTCTCACTCCCTGGCTCCCTGCTTGGCCGGGTTCCGTCCCTGCAGTCCGCAGGGGAACCCAATTCCCTTCCAGCTCATCTGCTTCTTACCACGAGGAGTTTGCTCCCACTGCACTGACCCCGCAAGTGCTTAGCTAAAGCAATTCACCAAATGTTCAGCTGCGGAAAGCTTCCAGCCTTTCACAGGTCCTTTGGCTCTCGGGCGGCTGCCTCTGTCCAAGGGCTGTTGGCCAAATCAGCAGCTCCCTTCAGGCCAATTACATCCATGTGGATCCGTTTCTCCGGAGCTTTCCCTATGCCCATCGGTAGCTTTGATAGTCTTTGCTCCCTCTCTCCCTTCCAGGCTTTTTGAATTGTTTATCAGTGTTTTTCTCCTGTACCTGGAGGAAGATGTAACATCGAGCAGATGGAGAACAGGAGAATATAAATCAGGCTCAATAAGGAGACTGTGATGCAGCAGGAAAGGAGACTTTCTGCCTGTGGTCCTGGCCAATAACCATGTGTGACCCCAAGCGCCAGTACAGGATGAAAATGAACCTGTCAGACTCACAGCCCAATTTAAAACCACCATTATTCTTCTTGGGATAAAAGTGAAATAATGATCCTCTTGCCTAGGAAGCCTAATTTCTCATGTGATCAGATGAGCCACGACAAGCTAAGAACACCTGGTACGCAGCTCTGCAACTAGGCTCAGGATCTGCTGCATTTAAATTTTGATTCCATCCATGCTGCAAATGCAAAGAATTTGTTTTAGCGTGAATCCTCTGGATGCAATGAGACTGAGGTCTGCAGGATTTACATAACACTCCAGCTGGGCCAAAGCTTCCAAGTGGTGACTTGGGACTGAGAGCAGCTAAGACAATGCCAGCGCTGCCAGGTCTCTGTCTTTACCAGCAAAAACTCAGTAAATTGCAATTTGTTGCATGGTCTTCATGATTAAATAATTAAGCAATTTTCATTACTCGCTATTATGAAGGTCAAGAAGCTAATGTGTCTGTATCAGGGACTGGCCAATGCTAATGGATCTTCCACATCTAATGATAACTGATACGGTAGAGTAATTTCTAAAGCAACATGTGCTTCTCTTCAGGCCCTTTGCAGCAAGCTTGGGTTTAAAGCACTCCGCTGTGGAAATGCTTCAGACTGCAGCAAGGTGAGCGAGAGGGAGGAGAGTGGTGGTGATGGGAAGAGATGATTACAGATCAGCAGAATACCGCCACGTGACCAATGTCTTATCACTGCCAGAATGGTGATAGCAGAAGCAACAAAACTCGTTTTTACTAGGCTTTCTCTTATCTCTCTTACAAGAGAGCAGATTCTTCAGTGTTGTGACTGAAGGCATCCCAGTGGAGCTGCACACGAGTCTATCTGGCGAATTTTGGCCCTGAAGAACTGAGGCTGGTTCATACTGTGCTAGATGTGAGTGGCTGATATTAAATAACTGGGATTTGAACCAGATGTACAAGCCCTTCTCTGCTGTCAAGGATGCTCCATGACAAAAGGTCAAAGAAAATACCTCTGAGAGTTCAAAACACTGCCTATTCCTCCAATAAAGGAGTCACGTCAGACAATAGATCATCCCACGTAATCTATTTATGAAGGGCTACACGCTGTTATCCTAACGTAGGACATCCTGCAGTGTCTTCTTGCAACTGACCCCGCTACTGCCTGCCACAGCTATGCCTAAATGAAGACTAAGCCAGGAAAAATAAATCACAGGAGTTTGACTTCATCCTGATTTCTTTTTGAAGTATGTCTGCCCCTAAACCTTGTGCAGCATCTGCCGCAAAGTCAGCCTGGCAAAGAGAACCCAGCGCCCTTCCGTGTAAAACTGAGCAGGACACAGAAGTGCTCAGTGCCGAAGGTAAACGAGGGTAGCAAACAGTGACCTTCCCAGGAGTAACCTGAGCACTGCAACTAATGGTCGAAGCCTTCAGCTAGTATAAATCAGTGTAGACTCACTGGCTTCAAACAGAAGCATGTTAATTTGTTTCAGCTGCAAATCTGGTCCATGGCATTCAAAAATTAAGCTGCACAAGAGAAGAGCAAGGGAAGAATGGTCTTTGCACAATCTCATGCAGCAATTTAAAACAAGCAGCATTCCTCTTGATAGAATAGTGAGCTCGGGCACAGGAAAAAAACACTGGGGAACAAACACACTCGTGTCCTCATGAAAAGAGTTTTTCCCAGACTCAAGGGATATAATTGGTCTTAGTATGACCTTTGCTTCTATAATGAGTGCTGGCTTTTCCCCACTGATTAGTTTTTCTGACCTTATATTGCCAAGCACTGAATTTACATTCTGCACAACACCTACAGATATTACTGATCATGGAGAAGTGGTGCTGTGGCATGATTGCGAGTGCTATTCTCAGCATAAAATTAAGCTTTTAGACCTGTCTGCAAATAGGTAACAATAGGAAACAGCAATAAAATCCTTTAGTGTGTATGTTTTGGAGAAAAATATATGCTGAGGCTCATGTTTGAGACACTACTTTGGGACACTTGCAGAGCACGATTTAAAGCTCTGCAGTTTTCAAAGTCTCGCTAATAAGTTTAATTATAGGAACAACAAACCCATTCATTTGTTCTGTAGGGCAGATTACCCCGCACAGTGTATATAGAAGATATTTCAATGGTCAATAAATGGAACCATCAAAGCCGAGAAGGCTGAAAATGAATTTCTTCCTATGCGCTACAGGAGCAATGCTAACGGGCATCATTGCAGATTTAGTCTATTATTTATTCTCCACTGAATGAAGCCAGTGTGAGATGATGTTGGTTTTAGGATTCTTATTCTCGTGTGTTATGCAACTCTCAGATGAAATACTGGATCTCCTTGTTTGCCAAATTCTGTCCATGGATGGATATATATACGCTTCCTTCTGCAACGGATAGCAGCAGCTAAGAGGGGAATGAGAGCAGCATTTTCCTTTCTGCTGAGCAAGACACCGTGAGAACTCTGTGGTCAGGAAAATCCCGCACAGTCACAACAAACAAGCAGAAGCCAGACCTGTGTCTGCATGTGCAACCCAGCCTGCAATGCACGGCCCAGCACAGGGCCCACACGCACACTTTGGGTTTGCACGTCTACCTCCATACAGACCACGCACCAACAACCAGTGTAAAAATGCTAAAGGCCACACACACAGACCACATGTAGGGCAGCTGCATTCCCCATCACTACATCACGTCTGCTTCAGAACTGCTCAGATCCACCGCAAAATAATTTGCTAAGACTTGCTCCACCCTTTCGGAGCAGTCCTAAGATCTGCCCAGCACCCCGTCTCCCCTTCCCGTAGCTCAGCTGGGGCTGTGCCTCCCTCCCTGCGGCTGCAGTTCCCATGCTCCTGCCCCAGTTTCAAAGATATCTTTCCCTCCGGCATGGGTTATGCTGGAACACCCATCATTTCTGCAAATCTGCTTTGTTCATTAGGGAAGGGAGATTGCCTTCTAGGAAATTTCAGACCTAGCTGAACTGTGCTTATTTGGAACATTTTCACAGCGCTGAATTTTTGGCAAATATTTCTTTTTCATTAACTGTACTTCTGTGAGGGTTAGAGCTGAGACCCCTGCTTACTTTGACTTGAATTCACATTAGACTTATTCATATAATTTATTGATGTGCTCCTTGTCCACATGCTTTTAACACAAGGGGCAGACAGACCTGCTCAAGGACACGGCGCCATATAGAGCTTTTACTGAAAAAAAAAAAAAGAAAAAAAAGAAAAAAATGCCGTCAGTTCTGACATGGTTTGGAACCTTTTCCTGTCTCACTTCCTTTTACGGCGCATTCGAAGTTTTTGAATTTAACCCCCTAAGCAAGGAACAGTCCTCAAAAGTCACAGGCACAGAGGCAGCCTCAAATTAATACTCCAAAGAGCAGCCTCAAGAATCTCTACAATCAGTAGTGTTCCCCTTACCCATAATTTACAGGGGGTACACATTAATTTCCTGATGCCATTTGCCTTTCCAAGCACTTCCACAAATAAAAGGAAGGTGCAAACCCGTGGCTCTGATTTTTCTGTGCAGATCTGCAGCTTAGTGGACCTGGCAAATTAGGACCGTGGAGCCCAGACTGATTTGGGATTCCGGTGCTTGGCTGTCTTTTTAATTGCAGACACTCTGACAGACATACTGAATTTCTTGTTTAATTTTTTGCAGTATTATTAATTGATAATTTAATTTCCGATCTGGTGAATTACATGCAATTCCTTCACCATCAGTTAAATGACAAGTTTAGAGCAGAATAGTTTAGGTAAGCAGATTGTCAGTGCTTATGGCTGTAAGACATAATTATGTACAGCCAACTGTGTAACGCGCTTGAAAAAATTACAAGCCTAGGCACAGAAATTAAAATTATTTCAAGATGAAGTTGTACAAATACAGCTGCAAAAAGCTGAAAAATCCTATTAATGAATTCCAACTGTAGTGGGTAGTGCAGCAGGGTTCCAACCCCCACCGTCCTGCCAAAGAAAGTTTAAGTATAACACACAACGAATCAAAGGACGGATGCTTACATCTAAACATGGCTCCAGAAAGCTATTTCAGCTATTATTTATGTACTCAGAAACTTCTGGGCATCAGCTGGTAACTTGGCGTGATGACTCCCCAGCACGTCAAGGCAAACATTAAACGCTAAATTACCATATGTCAGCTTAGGGTAGTTAATAATTCTACCACATCTTGGACAACTTGAAGGCTTTTCTGAAACTGCTGTCAAATCGAATCTTTCCTTCGATCAATAAAGCAGCACAATGAAATCCACTATTTGTAGTGTCTGAAAGAATAGATTAGCAAACTACAGTAAATGCAACTGGCAGGGACTAACTCCATTTCTTAACCAGAGATCCCAAATATGAGTACGAGTATTCCCAGTGGTTTCAGCATGCAGCCCACGTGAAGGAACGGGATCACCTAGGTACTTCTCTGTTACGTGCACCTCTGGTTTGTTACTAGCCCCCTGAACAACCCCACAGCTGCACGTAACCTGCGGCTCCCACAGGCAGCAGTTAATTACGTGAGCAATGTTTTGTTCCACACTGCTGGGTCTGTCAATCCCAGCCCGAGGAGTAAAATAGAGAAAGACGGAAAGCATAGAGAACCAGTCCGACCTCCTGTTTGTTTTCCAAGCGGTATAATAGAGATATCTCTGGCAATGCGGAGAAGGCCGAGCAATAATCACTGGGAACAGCTAGAGAAGGTGGAAATGCAGAAGTCTGCATGTTGGACTTCATTTAAACAGGTACCACGAACCCCAAATCACATGTTGGCTGTCACCGTTAGTCAAGTATGCCTACACCTACCACAATACAACAAGTAGGACTGATTGGAAGGAAATGTTACCTTATTCTGTGCATCAGAGAGCATCAATGACACATTTCAAGATATTCAACATTGGCAAATCAGGGCGAGACCTTCAGTACAGTTGTATTGCTGCCACAGCACTTTCAATGAGAGTCAAATTATTTCTAAGGCTCGCTACTTATCTTACTATGAATCTTTAGAAAATCTGTCCCTGGCTTCCCATAGTGGGGCCACAGGTCCCATGTATCCTCCAAGTCCTGGTAAACGAGCCCTGAAAGGGGTTTCTACTTGACATAAACTGAAAGCAAAGCTATTGCACTGTCAACATTTTCATTGCATAGCACCCAGCCTGGTTCTCACTCACGAGAGCAGCCCTCCAGGAGTAAAACAGGGAAACTATGCTCTAGTTCTTATTTTGAAGGACAAACAAAATCTGAGCTCTTACAACATGTCTGTGTTTTCTCATGCTCTCTGGCCTGTTCGCGATATCCACTGTTGTGTCTGATTTTATAGTTCAATTGTAAGCCACAAATGTGTCCTCCAGGCCTTACAGAGCCATCCTGTACAGCACCTGCATCTTCATCAAACCATGCTGGAGACCAGTGAGTGCAGGATTGGACCCAAAACAACAATCCCCAACAGACACTGGCTGGCCACGCAGTTACTGCTCCTGGGCACACCTACTCTTCCTTGCCAAAAATGACTTTTATAGCCATCAGCGGTGAATAAAAGAAAACCATTTCTTATAGAATGCTTTTTTGAGCATTTTTTTTTTTTAATTCAAGTCACTCCATCCAATTTTCCTTCGCCGGTGGATTCAGCCATAGGGGCTGTTCTCAGGCTGCAGGGCCCTGAGGAAGTGAGGTGAAAGTCACCGATGGCAAGAAATTGCCTTCATAATAGTTTCAATTTAAGTAAGTTGATAATAGTGCAGGGAATAGGTCCTGTGGGAAATGGGAGGGTTGAAAATACTCCACCAGTGCAAAAATTGTGAACTGATGACTTTCAGCATTTAATTGGGATAGATCTTTATCCATCAATCCCATACATGCTCAAAAGGTGATAGTGAAAAGGAGCAGATTATTATTATTTTATGCCATATCTTTTTTTCTGTCAGAGGAAATTAAAAGAAAACAGTCTGTCACATACCAAAATCATGCAGCTGCTTTATAAGCCATGCCTTGCTCTTCAAGCCAGTGTAAATCAGCATGGCTTCTTTGAGTTCAGTGGCTTTACACCGACTTCCACCGCCTGGCAAGCTGACCCAGTATTTTGGTGGTGATTAGAGTGAGATATCTCTTCATGTTTATTTCTAGGAAAGCTCGAAGTTGGCTCTTGAGCTTTTGAGAAGCTGGATGTATGTGGGGAAAGATGTTTTTTTCAAACTCTAAATCTTCAGGGCTCTTTTTTTCTTCTTTTTAATAAGAAACAGGAGGAAGATTTCCTGACCCTCTGAACTATCCCTGGGCTTGAATAAGCTACATGGTAAACAGAAGAAGAAAGCTCTTATGTGAAACTTCTTAAACTGCCGAGGATGAAGGACAGTAAATGGGATGCAAGCCAAGGAACATGACAATTAGCACAGAGAAAGTTTTCAGGGTTTATTCCATCAGTCAGCACTTAAGGAGGCTTTGAAGGGGAAAAAGCATCCTTTTATATATTAATCCACTACTTCTGCACTTTCCCCCTATTCCATGGATTTAGTGCTTAGCTGCTAAATATCTATATGCAGAGCTTTATTAAGAGGAGTTGGCTTATTTTTTTGAAAGATTCCACATCCATTAGTTTATATGGAGAAAAAAGGCAAAATCATTTTGCCTGCTGCAGTATCCTGAGTTTAAATGACAATTTACTCTTCCCCAGCTAATAGTACTTAAAGACAGGGGTGAGAGGAGAGCAAGCGCTTCTCACAATGATATTGCTGGTCACCATTATACTTAAGAGTCAGATATTGCTACTGATGATAAAGGAACTCAGTGAAGACAAAGAGAAAATCACCCACATTTCACCCCCTTCCTGCCCTGTCTTGGCAGACTTCACATCTGAAGAGGCACCTTACTGTTCCAAGATAAAATATTTTCCTTTTTCTTTAAAAAGAAAAACTTCTCTCAAGCAAGAAGTTGGGCAACAGCAGGGGACAATGCCATGCCAGTATTAATTAGCAAATTCCAAATGAATCATAGTTTCTGCTTAGCGGGGTATGCTTGAAAAGCATGCGAACTTTTAAAATGCTGTGTTGTGCATAATAGTTGTAGCTTTTTTGTTGTTGTTAGTCTTATTAAAAAATAATAATAATAAAAGAAAAAGTTTCTTTGGAAAGGTATCTTATTCATTCTCTCCATGGCCACATTCCCAGGCATTTTTGTTCTTGCCCATCTCTTTATTCAGAAGATGCCAGCTCCCCTTAGCCTGTCCCTTTTGGTCTGAGGCCACCACTGGGGGGACAGCATTTTCCCTCTAATTAAGAGTTGGCATGTGCGCTTGTCCACACTGCGCCCCCAGTCACCTAGCAGGAGGCCCTCTGTGACACGCCACCCTTGTCATTTTTGCAGCTCTTTGATCCCGAGTCCCTGGGACTCCGAAATCTGCCTTCCCCACAGAGCAGCGGTGCTCCTGCTGCCTGCTGCCTCTCTGTGCCAGGGCTCCCACTGCTCTGCAGGCTGGAGCTTTCATGCACCCAACTCCCTGCCGCTGCACGGGAGGCAGAACTGGGTACTCGCTACATATGGCAGCAACGGCAGTGGCAGGCTCCAATCTTAATTTCAGGATTATTTAGCTTGTGATTGAGCTGGGGCACCTGCCTGTGCAAAGCTCATCAATTCTCTTTGATTTGGAAGACTCTGTGCATCTGTGTCAGACTGTGAACTTCAATTTCAATGCAGAGCTTCGTTGCTGTTTTTCCTTTCTTTCACTTCAATATTGAGTTTAAAAGACACAGGAGTAGAGAAAAAAAATTTGTGCTTTGGTACAGGGTAAGCAGTAACAGGAAGCTGTGAGCATTCATTCAGATAGCATATGAGTAGAAGAAGATGCCCTTGGAAATCTATGAAATGCCAGCATTTCGACTCCTAACTTCAGGGTGATGGTGAATAAACAACAGATCAGAGCATGGGCATCTTTGATCGTCTGAGTAGAGTTCCCTCAAAGGCTTGGGAACTTGGTATAGGAAAGGTTTCACTGGTCAATGGGGGGGCAAAAAGACAAGGTCAAACCAAGCCACGGCTGAGTGGGACCAGCTGGTGATTCAGCATTACAGGGACTAGGGACCCTGCGGTGTCCTATGTGAGGGGCCTTGCAGCGATTTAGGGTGGTCAAACATTGGAATGAGCTGCCCAAGGAAATGGTGGAGTACCCATCCCTGGAGGTATTTAATAGGAGTGTGGATGGGGCACTAAGGGACATGATTTAGCGATGGGACTTGGTAGGTCAGGTTGATGTTTAAACCTGATGATTTTGAAGGTCTTATCCAACCCAGATGATTCTATAATTCTGCCATAGGAGACCAATGTCCCCTACCAGGGGACAAACTCTTTTGAGGTAGGTAGAGGAAAGGAAAGACATGTCAGTTTTCAAAGGATTATGGTCTAAACCCCAAAATATTCCACAATGAAACACTAATATTTTTTCTATGTCTGTATATTTCTTGAACCCGTTTAAAGGAAGAGCATTCTTACAAACTGCTACTAATCCTGTGTGCCTATTCGCTGGAAGGAAGAAGAAAAAAGGGAAAACAAAGTAAATATATATCCTCTCGCCATTCCTGTGTCCACGATAACCCCACTGCTTGCAGAAAACAGGCTGTGGAAGGACTCAGCCACTCACACCCAGATCTCACAGCATAGGTTTCATTTAACTCAAACCTGTCCATCATGATTTAGCAAAAACGGTGAGAACTGAGATTCACGTCTCCTTTTACATTACCTTGGCAAACAGAATTGACTGTGCACAGAAAAGTTGGGGGCTATAGCAACCTAAAGAACAACTGCAAGGTCCACTGGGATCCAGAACATTCAAAGCTATTTTAATCAAATTACTATCGATTAGGGACAAACTAGAGTCTATTGAAGTTAATGGACAGATTTCCATCGACTTCAAAGGGCTCTGGAACAGCCTCTAACGCAGAAAACAAGCAAGTATCAAAATGAAGAAAATGCATTTTAGTCTAACCCTAATTGCATGAGATGAAAGAACTGTTTCAGCTGAAACTTTTCAAAAAATATTCTGCTGGAGACAAACATCAAACATCTCAAATGGTCAAAATCCAGCAAAGCTACCTGTGAATAAGAAAACAGTCTGATAACAGCAAGTGCAGTCAGCTATACGTACCAAAGACCTACCAACAGAAATTTTAGCTCTACCAACAGCCTCAGAGGACCTTTACTAACAACTATAGGAAGAAAAAAAACACACAACAAACCTTCCCAAAGTTGTGCATGTAGAGATATAAACACTAATTTAGCTTTACTTTCCACTCAAATTCATTTCCTCTAAGATAAAGGAGATCCCTCCCCAGCCCCAGCATTTAATTCCTGGCTACAAATACATCATTTACCCTTTTGTCTTTGCAGGACCTAATCATCTTTTCTGACAGATGAAGATGAAATCATGACGCAAGCAATTTCTTTAAACTAGCTTCTCTCTTACTACTTAGCACATTTTGTTGTCTTTAAGGTCATATATTTATGTGACAGCCAGACATCCATTAAAGCCACAAATCTGAAGGTCTAAGAGGTGTAAAAGGGATTTCTTCTTTTAAATTTTATAAGGAAAAAATCAGGCCTGAAGACCGGGTGGTCATGACTTTACTGACCTTCACAATATTAGGTTCTTCCCAGAGCTGGTATAATTAAGTACTGAGTTTGCGGAAGAAAAAAGTTTTTTTCCTATTAAAGAAGCTAACCTGAGAAAGCGCTTTAAAGAGCTTATAGGGACCAGAAGCACCATATTGTCCTCAACTCCAGAATTATACTTCCCCAGCTTTCATTCACTCAAGAGGTTTAGCAAGTAAACAGATAAATCCTACTCAAAGTCTACTGTGCTGTGCTGCAATGACAGCAGAGGCTGTACTAGCTCTTTTAGTAACAAAAAAAAAAAAAAAAAAATAGTTGAGAAATGTTGACGTAGTAGTTAAAGGAAGAAAGATTCTGAGTTAAAATGGTCCATCCTGTGTAATTCCTTTTTCTGTCAACACTCAACAGGACATTTAATTCAAAGCGTTTCAGAATAAGTACCAGAATCTGTCCATACATGTATGTTTTTAATGGACAGATGAAGATCCCAGCACCACCACGACCATCAGAAGAACACAAACATCCAACAAACATCTAGCTACCAGAGCCCCTAACACCAGGTCTTTTGGTAGAAAAGGAGCCAGAACATTGCTCACCCTAGGCTCCAAGCCCAAGGCTTTACAGACAAAGCTGTCCTTCATAAAAACCCACTGAGAAGTACAAATGCAAAGCATAGCAGGAATTGGTGGAGCTCTTTTGCCAGATGCTGTTCATTGCTTTCCTTCACGTTGCTCCCAACTAAATGGTCACCTCAGTGGTCATCTCAGTGTGTGCCACAGCAGCATTGGCCAAACTGCACGTACCTCCACACTGCCTCAGATAACCATGGCTGGGATCGAAAGGTATGATTCAAATACCTCTTAATGTCCTATTATCTGTGGATCACTGACAGGGTTGATTATAACTGTTTGACATGACTCCAAAGGACCTGTTACAGTCTATTGTATCAACAGGTACCTAGGGAGCCTTTAATCCAGATACACGTAATAACAGCCTACTAAACCCACTTTTTTTCCCCTTAAAATTTGCTACTGCTGAAGCAATAAAAAGAAGTGAAAGTAATGTTCATTGAAAAAAATAAAAGCCCTGTCATCTTTCACATGACAAGAGCACAAAAAAAGTCTGAAACCCAAGATTGCTTCCCCTTTCAGTTGTAATATAAAAATGATCCAAAATGTTTATGCCAGGAGACAATTTGGAATGACTTGTTTTCCTGCTGAGCTATAATCTTGATCAGCAGGAACGCTACTGATGTGACTCAAACTGTATTGCTGCTGTACTGTGAAGGCAAGAAGGGGCGAACTGTCATAATTCTTAAATTAACGGAAACGTTTTCTGTGTACATGATGTGTGAAAGTATGAAAATAAGCATGGGGGAAAATTGTTTGTTTCCCTTGGAAACTGGTAGATGGATTTGATTAAGAAAAGTCTACTTCCATGTTAGGTTCTCCTGAGGTTCCTGGATACTGCAGAGACAGGCGTGGTGTAGAGGTGCACATACAGAGATGCAGAACAGAAATAATACCTAGAATATAAAATTATCACTCATGAAGTCATAGGCTCTTGTGTTTCTTTTTTTCTATTCTTCTTCTTTTCCCAGAGCAGATACCTTCAAAATATTTATTTGTTCAGGGAAGTCTGTGAGAAACTCTATAAAGAGAGCACAGAGAGGCTCAAACATGTATTCCTGAGAAATGCTGTTAAAAATGGTTTGCATAAAAAGAACTCTGTTTACAAGAAAGGAGCTAGAAGATCCTTTGGAAACATTTGATTGCTTATTCTTTAAGAAATATCTTTTGCAGGTACAAGATAGTTTTCAAAAAAGAGTATAAGGTATACAGACATCCGCGCTCTCTGATGAGAAGAATGCCGACTGTTCAGCCTTATTCCTATTTAGTCCTGACACAGAAATACATTCACAGGAACTTTTGCAAGAGAATAAACATTCATTATGCTAGTAGTTAAAACCTTGTGTAAGGATCTTAATGTTTCCACTGACGGTCGTGATAGAAGAATGTCAATATCTCTGGAGAATTTTAATGAAAAATTCTTGAATATGGAACTGCACTTGTGTGATTTGAAGCACTTCAGTCTCTAGGTCTTCAGGGAGAAAAGGCTGGGTCAAAACCACCATAAGATAAACAAATATTTGACAGTGTGTTTCAAAACATTATTTAAATAAAGATTTCTGTTCATGTTATTAATGCCTTTAATATGGATTCTCATCTCCTCTTCTCTTTTTATTACTTTGCGTGTCTTTCTGGTTATTTAAAGAGTTCTGAAAAGAGCTGGTCAGCACTTCAGAGCTCCCACTGCTCATCAACAACAGATACTGATCATAAAGTTAAAGCCAACACACACAACAAAACCCCACCAACCCAGAATATTTCCTTCTTCTCTTGAGGGAAGGAAGACAAACACATCAATACCTCCCTGTCTTGCTTCTCCCAGCTTCCTACCAGAGAGCAATACCAAGACAGTGCTGAGCTCACTCAGTTGTTTTATTTCGGATTATGGGAGCACAAGCTCTTTGCAACTGTTAAGCACTATATCTCCTGGACCAAATGTCCTGTCCCATCAGTTCCCACAGGAGTGTTAGAGAAGCCCGTGAGAACATTTCACACCCTCTGAAGATGAATCTGTGAGTTCTTGGGCAGCGTGTGCCCCCTTCCCCTGCTACGGCGCTGCCCTTTCCTCGGGGCAACAGCTGGCTTTGACAGCCTGTGTGTTTGATGGTGTGGATGTTACACAAATGGGAAAAGGGTCACGGTTTCCAAATCATCCGGTGGAGTAATGGGAGGAGACAGCTCCCCAGCAGCAAGAGCCAGAACATCTCAGCGCTCTGACATCGCATCAGGGCACCAGCACAGTCAAAAGAAAACCAGACATCTCCTGTGCGCTGAAACAGCTGGTCATCCACATCAGACCGGGGGTGGCGTCAGATCGTGCCAAATGCATCTGGGCTGCTTTCCTGTTTGCTTCATCTTCCACACCTTCACTTTGAAATAATTCAAAGCATAGATCAGCTGGTGAATTTTTAGTGATCATGAAAACTGGGACTATTAAACCCAGGCAGAACAGGACAGATAGAGTCTGAAGGTAAAAATTCAGTCCTATCTTCTAATACACATAACATTCTAGTCTCAGGTTCCCTCGGTAATAGTTTCTTATCCTGACAAGCCAAATATTTACATAACATTTTTCACATTAGTAACACAACAAGGAAATAAAGAGCCAGACGGTTCGTGTTCATGAGCAAACTAACTACTAGGCATACAAGGATAGCAAGAGACCTAATCCATTTGGAGTCTGAAATCAGATCTCGGGGGATGCTTTAGATTGTTGCCCTACAGGATGCCTAGGTTTTTATCTAATGTAGTGGTTTTCCTAATATCAAAATGCTACTAATGAATTATATGGTTGGATGAAAGAACTTTTATATAGTCACTTGCAACCAGATTAAGCGTATCAAGATGTTTTCTTTGATATTGTCTTGTCAGTTCATATCAAGTGACTCTTCCATGCTTTCATGTCTGGTAATTCCCAAGAAATTCATGGCTACAATCTAAAATAAATGTGTGACTTTCAATTCAGTAAGAGCTGAATGATAGGAATTTTAAATTGCTGGGATAAAACTGCAAGCTACTTCATAACACTCATGCTGCTTCCAGATTTAATACCTGCCTTTTCAAACACTATCAATTCACTTAATATGTCAGTAGGGAATAACATTATTTTATTTTCCTTTCCAAGGATCATGAACCATTTTCTCTTACAGAAACGTACCAATTACCCACATGCCAATTGTCCCAGACACACTCTGATCTTACAGCATGGACATTCAGATCAGACACACACAAAGCTTTCTGATGCTACAAAAGAAACACTATGGGCTAAATTCAGGACTGATGTAAGCAGGCAAATTTCTGCTGACATCAATGGAACTGCACTGCCGAATGCTGGTTCTGAATTTTGCCCTCTGCCCTAAGAATCTGACAAATGCGGATGGAAGTCAGAACAAAACCTTTCATGTGAAAAATACCTAATTTAAGGAATTAGCAGAGCAAAGCCATAAAAAAAAAAAAAAAAAAGAGGTTAGAAATAAGAGGCTGTATAGTTACAGTTATGCTGCGATAGACAAGTTGTGTCTTAAGTCTGCCAGCAGGGACACTCGAGGATGGTGAACTGCCGCTGGGGCAAGGCACACGGTGATGCGGTGTTGGTGCTGCTCCTTGCCCCCCTGGGACCACTTGGCAGAATGAGCGCAACAGCAAAAAGGGGGCCAGTCTTCAGGAAAGGCCTTGGCCATGGAAACATCCAGGGGTCAGGCGTGCACAGTGACACAGCTTGGCCACTCAGCATGTAACACTTGATGCAATGGCTACAGGACACAGGAGTTAGTGCCAGAACGGGGAGCCGTGTCTCTAAGCCTGCCCTCGCTAATTAGTCCTGCTGAGAATTTGGGTACAGTAGCCAGGGCAGAGTGCCACACTAATGAAGCTGTATACTGCTCCTGAGAGCGGGGCTGGTGGCTCGGTAGGGCACTGCCCTGCACTCGGCAGCCTTTCTAGGCTGCCCCCAGCTACCGCAGCCATCTCCACCTGCCGCTGCCCTGCGCCGAGCTGACTTTCCCTGTGGCTGTGCCGCGGGGAGCTCTGCCTCCTGCACGTGCTGCTGGTAAAGCAAGCTCTGACCAGATAAACGAGCTTGATTATTCTGAGGCTGCAGTCCCTGACTCCATCCCAGAGCTACTGGCTTGCTTTACCTTTTGCAGACTCCCTTGGAGGAGACAGGGTGCTACACTTTGATCCTGAGAGAGGTGGCAAGGCTTGGTTACTGCATTAGGTCACTGCCAATTTATTTCTGATAAACTGTCCCGCTGCTTCAGCATTGGGTACAGTAATTTATTTACAGTATATCTGAATATACATTATCTATACAGTTCCCACCAATGCCTGGTAGACCTTATTCTGCATTGGCTGGGACACGCTGGGAGACATGCCAAACATAGTTAGCAGAGAATATCCCATTCTACTCGGAAACATTTACCTGAACTATGAACATCTTTCAGCAACGAATACTCACCTGTCCTGCTCTTTTGAGAGCTATTAATAAAGCTCTAGTTTAGGAATTTGCCTGTTACTCCACTGATGCTAATGCAGGTTATGAACACACATACCATTTTCATCTGGGACTGATGATCTGAGTGTGATATCCCAAGCACTGGGCGAAAGAAACCCAGCCCAAAGAAATAAACAGGGCTTTTTAGACTTCAAAAGTTTTTGAGATCTAGCTGACATATTGAGAAGAACTGAAATGCAGAAGCCAGGCTTTCAAAACCAAAAGTGTTTTTCTTCTGGAAACTGAGCACTGCATAATATTCCTCAAAGGCAAAAAATGATGGGATCCTCAGACTAAAGCCATGACAGGGCTTTTTATTCCAGCAAGGCATCCTTTATCTGGCTGCCCATTTTCATAGTATGTGTAAGAATGAATGCTACTCTTCTTTAACATTTGGTTCAACCAGCTGAGGGGTTCAGCAGACTTTTTTAAGAAACAGGGTTAAAACCAAATCACACTAGAGTTATTCCTCTGTTTTCCAAATATTCAGATGGCTCGCACTGACCAGCCTGACAGCTGATGGTAAGCTTGTGAGCACCTCTCCAAAACCATACATTACTGATTGCTAGAACTGCTCTTGCTGGGAGTAGATCTGCCCCTATTTGTGAGGCTGGTATAACATTAAGTTCTTGGAGCAAAACCGTAATGTAGGTCCAACACTGAACTGAACTACACATTTGTGTGATACTGTGGCAGGGAAAAATTAGGCAGAAGAGATGGGAAAGAAATCACATGGAGCAGCATGATAAAGGAGAAGAACCTCACTATATCTGCAGACCTTCCTGTAAAACCTCTGTGAGCCAGTAGGAAAGATATTAATGAGCATCAGACAAATCTAATAGGAGGTATGAAAAGCAGACACCAAATGGGATGCAAATGATGAAAGAGAGGAAAATGTGCAGTAAGAGAATAAGGATACTAAAAATTGTGTTTTATATCTCTCAGACCACAAGAAACAATTTAATTTGCACTGACCTGCAAGAAGCAGTCATAAATTTGATTTTAAATTAGCAGGCTGCAGCGTCAGTGCTCACTCGCACAGCAGACTCCTGCTCACCTCCTCTGCGCTGTGGTGGAAGATGAGGGATTGAGAAGACAGCTCCTGCTTGAATTTTTCAGCCATTTCTGGCAGAGCTGGGGCCAAGTGATAAAAGCCCCAGCGCTGCAGGAGCCAGGGCTGTGTCACGGCTGACTTGTTTTCCTACCGGCCAGCTTGTTCATGGCATATTCCAGGTTGCTCCGGTATTGACTCAAATCAGTGAAAACTGGATTGCTCCCCCAAAGGGCTTGAGCATTAAATAGGAAAAAAAGTTCAAAAGACCTGATCCTCCTCGTTTTTTTCATTCTTATTCTCAAAGACCCAAGACGAGAAAGCTCAAGGCTTGCTCTGCGTTTCTCCCTTTCACTGCTATACTTCAAAAATATTTGAAGAAAGTTATCCTCGCTTGGCTTTGGCATGCTGGGCAGCCGAATGCCTCCATGTAAGATGGGCTGGCGACCTCTCTGTGCGGCTCCCTTGGACGCACGCCCTGCACGCATGCTGGCTGAGCCTGAGGCTGGCAGCCAACCTCCCTGCATCTCTGCTTGGACAGGGACTGGTTTTGTTTTATCGGTCTTCATTTTGCTTTCATTTTAATGTGACGGTAAAAATTTTATCTGATAATCTAAACAAGGTAATAATTTAACGCCATAAAAGTGCCTGTCTTCCGTTGTTACCGCCACCATCGTATATTGAGAGTAATATTTGCAACATTATACAAAATTGTTATTCTATTAAAATGATAAAATGGCAGTGGTTTTATTACATGAGTGATTTTGCAGGCACTGAGATGCCCTTTACTGCAAACAAGAATAATAAACACATTATTCACCAACACATTAGGGAACAATCCTGTGATTTTGGAAACCAGTTGTAACAAACAAGTAAATTATTACAGCAACACGCTCAGGAAATGCAGCCCCCAAATCTTACCTACTGTAACTAAATGCTGCTAATGGCCAGGGACTCTGCCTGCTTTGCACTTCAGCAGTTTGTTCCCAAGAAGTTGGCAAATCATAAGAAAGATGCTGAGAATTGTTCATGCACTTTTTTGCAATCCCATCTAATCCAGGCCTTGGGATTTTAACCCTTTCTTCCTGACCAAAGTATTAAGGATTTGCCATCTGCCTCTGACGCATCTGAGAGGATGAAGAAGGGGAAAGGATTAAATTAATTAACAAATTCTAATCCTAAAACAGTGTTGGCAATGTTAGGGCTCTTTGAATTCTAATGAGCATTTAAATTAATGCTGACTACTCCCCTACCAAAAAGGGAGGAAAACAATGCCACGTTAGCACATCCCTACTCTCTGGCCACTCTGCTCAGCACTCACGGGGCATTTTATCCGATGGGGTCTCTTACAGGGAGCACTGGGTTATCTGAGGTGCCTCCCCAGCCACTTGTGCAGCCCCTCTGCACAGCTCAGAGTTACGACAGGCTTAAAAATGTTATCAAGGTCACACATATTATTGCACATCCTTCTAAGCTTTTTACAAGGCAATCCTAAATCAGATAATAGAACGTGGTGTATCTGATTGGCAAACAGACCTTCAATTACATTCCTTTCTCTTCACTAACTCAAATGCACTTGCACCCACGGGCACCCGGAAGTGGCAGATGCTCTACATCTGCAGGTAAGAAACAGGAGGACCGAAACAGCAGAAACAGGTCTGAAATGCCTCCGGTCACCAGTGATTCCAGTTTCATACCAGAACACAGAGAACAAAACAACATGGGAAAGCAAAGCAAGGCAAAGAGTGCTTCAGCATGGACAACACAGCGTTCCCCTCCAAAAGTGTTGTGTTGTCATAAAAATCAAGCACCAGATGAAAATCAGATCTTTGCCTGCACTTCAAACACCTAAGTGTACTTACGGAGAATGCGGCGATATACAATGTACCCTCTCCACAGCAAGCAATGCTACATGTAATAGAACAATTGTTCGCAGCCTCACATGCCATTAGAGGCACTTGACTTCTTGCAGGAAAGTGCAAATTTAAGTCATGGTGGGAAAGGAATTTCACCAGGGGACCTAGGCCCTTTGTGCTGGGAAGCGACTTTAAGTTTCCTGACATTGCCGTGAATTTGGAAAGAAAACATATGGAAACCAGATGACATTCTTCACAAACTGCCAAACAGATTTTGCGTGGTTTTAGAGCACGCATACTCCAGGGAGTGTCCGCAGCAACTCAGTGGTCCCGATGGCTAACATTTGTTTTGAATGCTTATGCAGAAGAACGGAGACATGATCATTCGTCTGTCTCGTGTTTCCATTCAGGTGCACACTTCCCAGCCATGCTAGAAAGACAGATGCTGCTAACAAATATGTTTTAAAGGAAGGAAAAATAATGGGAGGGAAGGAGGCAAGGAGAGAGGGAGAGAAAGAGGGAGGGAGACTACTGAAGCAGATTGGAGGTTTGGATGCTCTCCTGGAGAGCCCCAGTGGGCAATGCAGATGCGCTGGCTGCAGCAATCGCTCCTTGGAGCACAGGGTCTTTATGGAAACTATACACTATACTGCAAATGAAATCTGTTTTCTTATTAGTCTCCATGGTGGAATAATAAATGGCAGAATTCAGAGTATCTAGAGACCAGTGGCTACATTTTGATTTTCAAGCTTTTGCAACCTCCGTGCGCAAACAAACTCTTCAAAACAAACGCAAATTTGGCAGTTCATGCAACAGTGAAAGCCACTTGGGGGGATTAAAGGCTGATGTACTATCAGCTGAAAAAATGAGTAACCCTGAAACACAGAACTAGAGCTCCAACATTTGTATATTGATCCTCGATATACTAGCGCTGTAAGTAGATTCTGAAGGACACCAATTCCTTATTTTTAAGCCTGCTAAGTAAGAGGAGGCTGAAGAGATTTGACTGTTTACATGTTGTGAATCCTATTCTCAAAACCAGACCCTGAGTTTTAGAAGCAGAGTTTGTGGCATACAAGGTACCCAATTCCATTATTAAAACTGATACCAAATCTACCAAAGCCAATGGGAGCCTTCGAGGTCTCGTTAAAAATTAAGCCTTCAGTATTTTATTTATATTTTGATGCTTGCTTCAGAGGAAAGATTGACTGCACACTGTGATGCATTTGTACATATTCATCCATCGCTGCACCCCCAAAGGCTAGCTTTCTGAATCTTAACCCAATTTAATCTCAATCCAAAATCTTAATCCAAAAGAGTATTTATCCTTCTTTTTTAATAAGGGATGGCTCACCTGCTCATCAGAATGAGAACGTATAGCTGCCAATGTACTTAAAAACACTGTTTCAGAAACTAAATAAAAACTTAAGCAACAGAAACTTGAATCCCATTCAAATCAGCCTGTCTCCTTTGAGACATACTGTTTGCCTAGCAAGACGACCAAAAAAAAAAAAAAAAAGGAAAACCTTTTCATTCTGCTCATTGTGCCTTAAAATATTGTTATCTTTAAGACATTTTCTTCACTTCTTGAGAAGAACCTTATCAGGGAGACACAGTATGTTATAAAGACTAAGTTGCCATGCACCCAAAACGTGTGTGTGAGTGGGTGCATATCCACTGGCAGAACTAAAATAGATTAAAAATACTTCCACTTGGCCAAACAAAACTGGAATAGGGGCTGGTAATTACATGTGCATTCCAAGTAGACTACACACGGTGGGGGTTTTAAAGCATTCATATAAATTATACCAATCAGCACAGAAAGAAGGAAAAAACAACACTGAGGACATCAAATATGACACTTCCCTATAATTGATACACACAAGTACTAAATCACGGCAAAATAGTACCTTAGAAAAAAGGGACTGAAATGTCATCCTAAGATTAGTTCCATCTACAGCTTTGCTGCCTCTCTAACTGCATATGATCATCTTAATGATGTATTTTCAGGAGACATGATAAATCACTGAGTTAAAAGACCCCATAGAATGTGAAGACGTGGAGATTTTCTGTAGAAAAAAATATGTATTGCAAATGAACTGGAGTTTTACATTTGGAGTATTACAGTTTTTCTTGTTTGTGTGTGTGTTCGTTTGGTTTTGGTGCCTGTGCGTGTCTGTGGTTAAACATTGAGGTTCAACAGCTTCTGGGATGTGATAAGAAAACTGGTTTGTTAAACCCCATGCAACCACCGCATGGGATAAATGACATGGGAAATGATGGTTCTGGAGTGCCTGACCTACATGCCAGGGAAGCCAGCATGACAATGTTTTGTTAGGAGATCTCCAGTCATGGTGCCTTGGGACAAGAGATTTAGAAAAAGAATTAGGATAATCTTTCCAGGCAGAAGATTTAAAGTCTGCTATAGTTATACTTGATCGATCCCCAAAAGATTGCCAAGAAGTGTGTATCTTAAAACCTCCTAATTAGCAGCAGTTTTAAGACACTGTTATAAAATACCTTCTGCTTAGCTTGTAAGGGAAACCATTTAGACTAGTAGTATAGAGAACAAAACAGTCATAAAATGTTATTTGTAGCTTCTATTATATTACCATTACACTATATTATCACCAGAATAGTTACATACCTAACATAAAACCATTTAATGAAACATTTGAACTTTCAGGAGACCTACCAGTAACCTGCTTATTTTCAGCAATGGGATGACATTTGTTGTTTGCTGCAATGCAAACAATAATAATTACATATAGAGACATTAATGAGGATAAAAACTAATATTCAATGCTGCCGTCAGCTCATGACCATGCACGTATATCTACAGAATTTGGGATTACTAATTTAGAAGGTGTTTTTATTATTTTTAATTTTTATTAAAAATGAAACTGATCCATGCTGTATGGGATGCTTTTTAAGTTTACATTAGAAACAGTAACAGACAAGTAGAAAGGCTGCTTGAGTGAACACATGCAGGAGACTCAATTCAGCAAACTGAAGAACTAAATGTTCTTTTCAATTCCTGTAAAAATGGAACAACCTTTAAAAAGTTTTCATGATCAATTTGCACTCTATGCATTACAGCTGTTTTAAAACACATATTTGTAATACGTTGCATCTAAATGCAAGTTGTGATGTCTGAATATTATTATTATTATTTTTTTTTAGCCTATAAAGATGGTTAATCTTGTCTGGCCAAATTGCATGACCTTCAGCTATTCCTTAAAGAGGAGCTAATGGAAGTTCATCCCAGTCAATTGAGATGTCAACATGAAAGGTTAAAATAAATAAAGATGTTCCCTAATTTTCTCATGCTTTTGCTCCCCCTTGCCATTATTTGCACTTTTCTCCTTACTGCTTGCTTGTCTGGATTTCATTAACAAGCCAAAGGCTTCTGCTTTTCAACTCTGCCATCAAAATGCAAGTTTTGCAGGATGTTTATAGTTTTTGGTATTCATGCTACATGAAATACCATTTACAACAATCAGATGTGAGAAAACATCCAGAAATAACATAGGTTGCCCCAAGAATTGATTTGTGTGGGGATGTGGAAAATGATTTATACTATTGTCTGTTTGTTTTCTTGCAATGGCTCACAGAAACAGCTTTCTTAAGACTTCTGTAAATGGAAAGAAATCGCAGGTTTAGGTAAACAGAATTATTCTTGATCATAATTCAATTACAATGCTCCATCTTTAACAAGCGAAAAGGGTGCAGACAGCAGGTCTGGCTTGACTTTCCATTTGAAAGCTCAGCTACTCTGATGTCTTTATGTCTCTTTTTTACATGTTTTCTCATGATAATTTAGGATTAGCAGCTCTGAGAATCAAACCCTAGAACAAAGTTTCTTGAGCTTAAATTTAATTCTGGCTTGATTCTCATCCAATGCCTTTGTACATTCACCAACTGTGCCAAAAAAACATCACTGAGTGATCTTTTAGGCCTTGCAGATTTTTTTTTTCTTGTTGAAAAACAGAAAAAGATTAGGAATTATGTGTCCTCAGCACATTTCAAAATATTTAACTAGATGTTTAATATTACAGGATTTATCCCTTTTCAGATCCACTAAAGCGGTTGTGTTTTAATACTGCATCAGTGAAATCACCTGGTATATGAGAGGGACTGGGTCAGCTCTTGGTCGCGAAGAACCAGTATGATTGACAAGCATTATTACAGCACACCAGTGACTTACAGGCGCACCAGTTTGGCTTTAGAGACCACCAGATTAGAAAAAGAAAAGAGAAAGCTCCTCAAACACTAAAGAGCAACGTGCAGACACATGAGATATTAGTCAACTCAAATATAACGACGTACCGATCACTGGACCATAGCCATGAAGTCTGGGCAAACCTCTCTGCGTCACCCAGCTCATCGGCATGTCCTGCCTCCCTCCTGCTCCGTGCCTATTTCCCGCTATCACTCCCAGGGGTGATATTAGCATTAGAAATGTCACTGTGGGCGACAGCTTATTCCACTTTCACAGTGAAATACTCCTTATAGACTGTCTGCGTGCAAATAATGAGGGTGCAGTAAATTCCCACTCTTACTGCACGCTCCCATTTGATCTCTGAAGCTTTTAGCTACAATATGGGAAATAAATAACTGGGAACAACCGTCCCCTCCCCTTTGAGCAACGACTGGCCTGTCATTGAGAAATGACAAGACACGGACCAAACTGCTCCCTCTGCAGCCTCTCTGGATGTTTAGCTGTATTAATGCCTCCGTACTCCCCCAAGAGCAATACCCGTGGCAGCATGAGGTGGAGATGGGTTATGACAAATGTGAGACACCTTGATCCGGGTGCAGCTGGAGATGGGAAGGAGATTCAACAAGCAGGAGCTGGGAGCCTATCTGGAGGAACCTATTTAAAGTTGGATCAAGGCTGACCCTGCCCCCAGTGGTCACGCACTTTAGCTCATAGCGTAGTGCAGAAGAACGTAAAAAAGCAGAGGCTGCTGGGTCTGCTAGCAGGAGACGTTGTTATGTATTAGGGGGAGGCCACAGGAGAGAAATGGTGGAATTCAGAGGAACACTAGCTTTCTATGAAGAGGATTAATGCAAGAAAGCCAGGGGTTTAAAATAGCCTAATTGACCCAAGCATAATGTAGTTCACAGTCACATGGTGAAAGTCAGGCAGTATTTGAATGCCTCCTCATCATTTAATATAACATTTCTGGTAATAGAATATTTAAATCCTATTTTATCAAAATCTCATCACTCAAATGTAGGAGTCTTTTCCATTGCTGGAACATACAGTGTTATAAATTCATGAAGGTTGTAATTATGAGCAGCTTCAACACTGTAAATGTGTTTGGCAAAGATATTATGCTCCTTCTAAGACTTGAACAACTCTAGCACACATTCAGAGTTACAGGGGTTTTGCTTTTCATGTGGCTTGCAAGCAGCAGACTGCTTCCTTGAACCCGAGATTCCCGTTCAGAGGGAAATGGCCTGTAGCAAGAGGCCACCCCAAAACCACCGCCACCACTTACCCAGCAAGCATGACAGAGGAACACTCCTCCTTCCTCATGAAACTGGAAAAGTAGTGTGTAAAAATCTTTAAATAAGAGATTTCAATTTCACATCTGAATAGTTAGGTATGATACCATTTCCCAGGATGCAAAAACTGATCATCCTTGGTGCAACTTATGCTTCCCCAGACCAGTGCTGCGAGGGGCTTGGCAGTGTCAGCACCAGCCCTGCAAACTCTTCTCCCTCTCAGGAGGCAATGCTTTGCCTCCCCCCCCCCCCCCTCTTTTTTTTTTTTTTGATAGGCTCCTCTCTACCCAGACCTAAACCCACAATGTCCCTCCGGAGAGAGCACTGAGCTGGCCACATGTTGAGGCAGGGCTTGAATCCGCGCCCACCATGGGGCTGCGAGGTCCCTCCCTGGCAGCCCTCCTTGGTGGCACCCGGAGCACACAGGATGCTTTGCTCAGAGATGGAAATCTGAGCACGGCCTGCGATGCTGCAAAAGGCAATGCTTGTTTCAGGTCCCCCAGCGACCGGGGTTGCTCACATGCTATAACCCACAGAAATAGCGAGTGCATGTAATGGCACATAGATTTCTTTCTGTAACACCTGGGCAATCTAAAAAAGATTCCATTTGGGCTTTGGGGCTGCTCTGGATTTACATTGTAAGAAAGGAGATGAAGCTCCTGTGACAGGGCTGGCCCTGAGCAGAAGGCTGCCATGTGAGGAAGCCGATTTGTGAGGCTGTGACAAAACCAATGCTGCTCCCTTTGGCCTCGTTTAGCTATTTCAATGCCCTGGAAAACCAGTCTGGCTGCTGCCACTGCTACCACCAAAGGAAAAAAAAAAAAAAATGAAAAGGGAAATGGCAGTGCCAAAGGCTGGGGTGACCATTTCCATGCACGTCTGTCTTTCCTGCAGAAACACCGCTCCGCTCAGCCCACCCAGGGCTCTCCGTTCCTGCTCCCAGCTCCATCCCCGCTCCATGGCGACAGCATCCAGCCACTTCAATTCACCTGCAGTGTTGGGAAGCCTTGATCTGGCTCCAGTTTAGCTGCAAAGTTTAGCTGCTTTGCAGCTTTGTGAACCTGAACCCTTTGAAGAAGTGGGGACCCATTTCTCCATGCTCCTGACTCATTCCCCATGACCCAGGCCAGGCGAGCCAGCCAGCGGGTTCTGGTTCTGCCACTGAGTGTTTCCTGGGGAGCATCACTTGGGAGCATCCTGGAGCTGCTCTCTGATGAATTCCAGTGCAAACAATAGATCTTCCCATTCCATCCAGCAGGTAAAGCTCTCACTCTGTGCATGCTGTTTTATGCTGTGCAGCTGGTATACACTATGGCACATCTTGATACCCAGCACTTTTTTTTTTTTAATAAATAAATAAAAGTACTCTCAAATCAAAATTAACTCGGTCCCATTGGCTGTACCGGTGCATACCACAAAATAGTATTTCAGTTCCTGCTCAGGCAACCAAACTCATCCACAAGCTAGACACTTAAAACAGCCCCTGTATTTGAGGGTACACAAGAACAAAAAATATACCTTTGCACACTAGCTGAGAAGTTAGTGCCTGCTCTTTAGCACTATGCAGCATGGTAAATTAGACACATCTTCATAACCTATTTATTTTATCAATTGTTCCCTCATGGTTATTAAGAACATAGTTTTTTATACAATCCTAATGGCAAATTCCAACAATTTTCTAATTCTACAACTGCTCTAAGACTACTGAAATCAGTGACAACTCTCACATGAACAAACCACAGCTGGACTGGGTCCTAAGCAGGTCCTTATTTTATAAGATCTGACTCACGGTTATCAGAAAGAACTATTTTTTATCTGAAAATGCTCATTGCTAAGTACACCAGGTATGGTGGGATTAGACTGATCATCCTACTAAAGTACCTAGTAAGCTTGATACGGTAAAAAAGTCAGAGGTGACCTCCCTTTCCATTCAGACCTTAACTTTTGCACACAAGTATCACGTATATAACTTTTCTATTGCTACAGTCGATGGTAAAAATCTGTCTTGAAACACAATGAAAAAATCACATTTAAGATCTGCAGAAGTAAAAGGCAGCACACATAAAAGCTACTGCACTAGTTTTTTTTTTTCTTCATGGTCATGACTTCTAGGTTGCTTTCCAGCAGGATACAGCCTTAAAAGCCTTTTGTTCACATTCTTTATTCTCTTCCTACTTGCAAACATTTAATATGAATGAAAGCCAACCAGCTACACAAAGAAGATAGCCAAAACGCTCAGATGCAAATAAAGGTTTGAGATAGATACTTTTTTAATAATCAAAGCCAGCTTCTAGAATTTCATACTTCAGAACTGAGAAGAAAAACCAAAACCTTTGGTATCTTAGCTATAGAAGGTGGGCAAGGGGACAAAGGCTGACAAGTAAATGTTGAATCATACAGAGCCCTTGGTTAATATTTATGTTCATGCTCTAGATAGTCTAACATAATTGATCAGATCTGCAGTTTTAAGGCAAAATTCTGAACATGCTTTCCACAATTTGTATCTTAGCTGAACGATGAGGTTTTGTTGAAATGAAAAATATTGCAGAGTTTGAGCATTTTGCTTGTAGAAAGACGTCCACAGTGCTGAACTCTGTGGTCACTTCTCATCAGAGACACAGAGAGCGGAAAATTCAATCTAACAACAACAACAAAATACCCAAACAACATGACCTTTTTGATTAAAAAAAGGAATGCTTTCACACAACTTAGCTTTCCCAACATAAAGACATCTGAACTGTTTTATTTTCATCCCATAATAAAACAGACAAATCCAGGAGCTTCAGAAGCTCTCCCTGTGGTGGATTTCAGGAACACAGGGGTGCGGTAGGGCAGTGTAAGGAACCTGGTCCTAGGCGTGGCTGATGCACGGCGTTAAGGGCATGAAGAAATGGTTGAGCATTCAAGAAGGGCTGTGCACACAGACCACAGCACATCCCTTGGTGATTTCTGAACCACTGATGCTGGGTGTGGGGTTCACAAAGGCACACTCCCAAAGATGGGTGGAAAATTGTGTAGCAGGATGAAAGGAGTGAGGAGAGACCAGGAAAGGTGGAGGAGGAGGTCTCAATTTAACCCTTTCTTTGTTGATCACTGCCTCCAGCCAGCCCTAAACGTAAGCAATACAAGTTTATTATACTACTAAAGCGACTCTTGGAAGGCTATTATACTGATAAACTTACCAGAACTAAATTCCAAAGGAAGAAGTGAAAGTTGTTATACTAACAAGACAAAAACCAACATAACCCACTGAGTTTTAGAAGCTGAAATCAATCGAAGTCTTTCTATTGACTTCAGTGAGAGCTGGATCAGGATTTAAAGAGATTACAGCTCTGAAGTTCATCTCTGTTGCAGTTCAGAATTTTTCTTTTTGTTTCACATCACATTAAAGATTCAGCATCTCTCTTCCTAATGCTCTGAAATATAGTGTGATCTATAAGAGAACAGAAAACAGAACTCAAGGGGAAAAAAACCCTCCTACACCTCATTAAGATCTAAAGTTTGTCCTTAATGTGCCTATGAACTCAAAATGAGTGTCTAAATGGAGACATTTTTTTCTGCTACAGGGTAAAGTGATTATAAATGTCTCTTTGTGCAAAAGCTTAGTGGTATTTTATGCAGCTGGCACTGCAGAGTTTGAAACAAATCCAAGAAAACAGATTGTATCTTTAAGGTTAGAAATCAAACTTTCCATTGCTAAAGTGCACATTTCCTGGTAACGGGCTAAGCTCTGACACCAGAAGCTATGCAAACGGGATCTCTGGTGCTATGTTAAGTGAAGTGTATTGCTGTCTTTATTCCCTATTGCCTTTTTATCTGTTCATTCCACTCCCAAACTATCATTAAATGGACATTTCAAAGTAATTTTTTGCATTTTTCTATTCTTTTTTGTATTTCTGACTTTTTTTTTTTCTAAATACCCATTTAGAAGTCTGCTATACATCATTTCCCTTAAGCTTTTTAGATTACGTTTTCCTATACACCAGCAAATACCATAGGTGCCTTTGTCAACCAGCAAAAGCAGTAAGCTTCCATTTACAGGTAGCAATACCCTATACTGTTAAACCTTAGCTACAGGGAACCTTGCACAAGAATAGAGAAAGCCCGCATCCACATACTGCCATTCTTCCCAGGCTTCGGCAGGCATTTCGATGCCGAGCACATATTTTGTGCACGTACCTTCTAGCTGGAGGACCACACACAAGCCCTTCCAGGGCTAGGGAGGAGGGACTGGTCTGCAAGGGATCCTGAACTGGAGCTCACTCGCTGCCCCTCAAGCAACTTGCTCTCATTGCTTGGTGATGTGCAGGTTAAAAACAGCCTCTCGAGGTTCATTTGACTCCCACACAATCCTGCAAGCCATGAGGGGGGCTGCTCTCTGTGTGATGAACTACTCAACGACTGGCAGCTGTGTTCTAATTCGAGCTCCTGACTAGTCCTAATGAATAACCTCATGTACAGCATGGGCAGCAGAGGAAGGATTGGCCTCCTATTCCAAGCTAGAGGCAGATGAGAAAAATCCTATTTTTGCCTACAATTGGTGTTTGATCTTCCACAAGCAGCTCTGCTTCTAATAAAACTCCACAGTCAATTGTGCTCAGTGGGGACACCATAGTGAAGAGCGAAGGCCATGGAAGGTGCAGGCTTGGAGAATGGCAAATGAGTCTGTGAACCAGCTGGATTTATGACCCGCAGTTTGATCCAAAGGGGTTTGTGGCCAGTAATTCCTGCCGGTACTGTATAGTAGTGGCTTTTAGCTAGCTCCGTGTTACTTCTGCAGATGAGGGGAATCTATTCTTTCCAAGACGTGTGACTGCTGCCGAGAAACTTTGCCTGAGCTGTCATCTCACCTCTAGAACTTGCTCGGGTGTATCCTACACGGGTACAAAGCACATCCTCTACGTAGGCACATATAACAGAGACACCACACTTTTCCAGCACATTACTATTAGTATTCCTTACATATTTGTAAGCGTGTGGGTTCAGATAACCTATCATATTAGTACACAACTCTGTGACTCCCACCAGCTTGGTGAGTACGGTCTGACCCAGCTGCACAGACTGGACACGCTTGAGGCATGAGCATCCTTGCAGGGTGCCGATCTCAGCACCTCCGCTCCCCTCACTTCAAACCAGCTCCATAAACTCCAGTTTCCCTGTGAATCACTACGGGAAAAACCAAGCAGCTTACATTTAAAGTTTACCCACTTGGCCTACAGCGTAGGAAAGATGAGTGCAAATATAGTGTATCTCCTTGTTGGCATAATTCAGAACCGCGATCTCTTGTCACTGATACCTGCTCAAACATGACCTTGACTCAGTCTCTGGCAGCCGGGTGCCGCTAATAGCTGATAGACAAACAGGCATATTTACTTTATGTTTACCTTTCCCTTTACCTCCGTCGCACCAGCTAATGCTGCAGAACCAGGCTCCCCGATTAGTTCTGCTGACTGCAGTAACCCTGTGGCCTTCGTTAAAGAAAAGCATTTCAAGAAACTGTATCCGTTCCATTTTCTATCATCAGTCCTTTGTGGAAGTTGGATTGAAAGCACCCCGGTGGTAAATCTACCTCTCCCAGAGGTAAAATGCAAAGAGCAGAGAGTGATGTTTGTCAGTGGAGAGAGGAAGCGATTAAAGGACAGAGAGGGAGAGAACAGAGGAAGAAATGTTGCCTTTAAGAAGAGATTCTGGGGATAAATATTGAAATTCTTCATTTTCAAAGCGGCGCCTTTATTTTGGTTTCTCCTTCAAGGAAATCAACAGCGCTAGTCCCAAAAGCAATAGCACGAATTAGCCTGTTATCATTTGGCAATCAGAGACAGTACCCTGCTTACTGATAGCGGGAATTTCACTGTTCCTACTAATACATTTCAAACATCTGGATCTTCCTGTCATATTTACTATTTGCATAAGCTGATACACTCCTTTAAAAAAAAAGGAAAAAAGGGAAAGCGTTCTGGGGGGTAGCAAAGATTAAAGGAAGACTGTCAGTCTGGCTCTGCCTAGTTTTTATTTTCACTCAAATGAGTGGAGTGCGTATAAATAATGCCTTTGATTGCTTCAAAGATGGGGCTGGTGTCACCATGGCATTTGAATCATGGCACTTTCTCTTTGTATTGCTTCTGTCAGTCAGGAACAATATAGAACTTTTTTGTTAAAGAAGCCTTTAATTTCACATAGTAATTACCTATTTGATCAGACAAAAGGTGCTGTGAATGAAAGTCATTTAGTTGTTTGATGTGACTGAGACTGAGTGTTACTACAGCTGCGAGACTGTCAGAGAAAACACTAGTGGCTGATTAGATAAGCAGTCCTGTGCAGGGGGAGGAAGGGTGAAAATGGAACGAGGGGCAAAATCAACTTCTACCTGTTCTCAATACGAGGAAAATGAGAAGTCCCTGAGAATATAATTAATGTAATTACCAGAAGACGCAACTCCCATATAGCTTCATTGAGGTCAACTTTCCAGCCACTGAGTTGAATGCCTCCCCTCTCCCCCCACTTCATCAGACAAGGCTGATTTACAAAGCAACTAATGATCTGGTGGAAACTTGCTGAACACCTGCTGCTGTGTCACACATGTATTCATGCAGCCTTAGAAATCATACTGCAACAACATGAAGAAGTATCATCTGCTTAAGCCAATCTACCACTATTCAGACATTTTTTCCTCTTTGAAATCAGAGATGTCTGTTTTGCCAAGAAGAGCCTTTTGGTACCTTCTTGCTTGCAGCAGTAATTCCAGGCTGTGCTGGTGATGATGTTGGTTTGTGGGGACTGAATCCAGCTGGTCTTCCCCAGATGGATTACGTCTAAAATGTGGAAATCCAGGATGCTGAGCTGGACTTTCAACTCACCTAGACCTAAGCCCTGAAAATCTCCCTCTCAGGTTTGGTTTTGGCTCTAGCATGGACCCAGCTGCAGACAGGAGAGGGACTTGGATCTGTGTGTTCATATCCAGTGCCCTACCCCAAAAGCATTTGTCTACCTCTGAGCATCCAGGCTGGGCTCATCTCTAATCTCTCTGAGCAATTATCAGGATTTTAGGGAGGGAAGGACCATCTTCTGGATGGGAAACTGATGAACTGGAACCCGCAGGATGAACTCACTCCCCTTTTATCTCTACTTCACGCAACAAAACCTCTACTCTGCAACGCAGCAGCAGCACCTTTCCCCGTTACATGCACAAGGGCACATAAAGCACAGAGCTGGCGGCTTCAGCTCCCCCAAAGCTTTTTTCCTCTCCCTCCCCATCCCCTGTGAGAGCAGCAAATGAAGGGGCTGCAATTTCCAGCAGTTCTCTATTGGTAAGTGTAAAACAGGAGCAGTTTGGGATGCAGACTGTCTCATCCGTGCTTGCTGTTGGCCTTTCTGCACTAGCTGGCTAGTGCCGAACATGTTTAAAACATTGACTGGAAATATTTTATTCTGTTGGATAACATATCAAACACCACAGGAACGAAACTTTCAAGGGCTTAGAAACTGTGCCTGCAGGTACTTGAGAGGTCTCGTGGACTCCTTCAGCAGCACAGCCAAAGAATCCCCAGGATGTGTTTTTTTTCCCGTGTCTTTTAAGTGACTCAACAGGAGTGACTCATGTAGCACGGAGGCCGAACGCCTTGATTTCTCTTTATACACGCTCTCAAACAAGGCAGAAGGTAGACATTCAAAAGGAAAGCCCTCAGCTAGCTGACCTCAATTTAATGCTTCTCGGTGCATCCCAAATGTGGAAGGCTACCGGTGTGATGCATGTAATGCTGGGGAAGGCTGGACCGCCAAGGAGGGGCCCCACAGCCTCAGCCAGCAGGTAGCACGAAGGAGGGCATGTCCTCAGCTCCACCCGCGTGGGGAAGGCTGAAAATGGGAACCTGTCCTGCCTCCAGCTGGCAGTGCTCAAAGCACTTATCGGTCACACACGATCCAAGGTGTCCTCACTGCCTTATCTGTTACCTCTCCTCGGGTGGCAGCTCTGCTGGACCAAGTGTCCTCCGCACCGGTGAGTCTCAGACTTTATGTTCACTCTCCCTAACATCAGCTGGGAATTGCTTTTGAGGAGCTGCAAGACCGTCTCCCGTGAAACACTCCAGAGCACAGAATCTCACAAAGGCAAAGCCAACACCATGGCAGAAACAGTTCTTTAAAAAAAAGCAAATGGACCCCTTATTTCTTTTTAAAGCTTGCTCTCAAAACCTAATTTCACAGCATGATCAGTTACTGCAGTGGAATTACTTGCCTTCTTATTTGAATAGCATAAAAATGAACATATTAACAAATCATACTCATAAAATTCACCGGACAACACAATGGAAAAAAATTACACTGCATGAAGAACTAGGTTACAGAAGTTACATCAGCATTTGAATCAGATGTAATATGCATCAACCCAGAGAGCCTGTATATAGAATTAAAGAAATCATTTAATTTTAAAGTAATATTTTATTCAATGCATCCCTCAGTGCATGTAACTGCTAAATGAAATGCACTGCATGCTCTACAAACACATCATCACCTTGTAAATGAAATACCCACGATATTAAAACCGATATAACATTTATTAAAGCCATTATGCAAAGAACAAGGTTGGATACTTGAACTGCTGAACGCAAGCACTAGTTCTGGCCTCTCAAATGTGCACGAACTAAGCAGCTTGTGCCTCTGAAACAATAAATGGAGAAGCCTTTCCTGAGGGTGAGAGTTCATTCCAGCTGGAAAGAAATCAACTTTTCCTTCCCCAGAACGAGTAACGAAATGTGCTGCAGCATCAGGCAGAGAACTGTGCAAGATCAGAGGTGCCACTGGCTCTGATGAGCAGCATTACTGCCCCAGCGTAGGGCACCAAGGTGGCTGGTTTGTTCCACATGAGGTCACTGTAAGAGCATGTTAAATCCTCCACAAAGCTGAGCTATCTGGTTTGATATTGTTTCTTCCCTCTAGACTAATAGTAAAGTTTAATAGTAACGTCTTTCAGGATCAGAATGTGACCTGTTTTCTCAGCAAGGCAGAGGCTGGAGTGCAGAGAGGATTTGGTCTCTCTGCCTTACAGATCTCCTGTGATGGCCAAGGGATATTATAATCCCCAGACTGAAAGAAAAGGAATTATTTACCTGAGAGCCCCAGAGTGGGTTGAGGAGAGGCTGCATGCAGGAGGGAACAGCGTGCTGAACCCCAGAAGGGCGATGCTGCCTTCTCAGGAGAGGGCACGTGGCTGAAGCATTTGTGTGTGTCTCTAGACATCTTTCTGCATCCCCGCAGAGCATTCTTGCTGGCTAGTCTCCATATATTTTCAAGACTTTGGGCAAGTTTTTCAATCCATGCACCTTTACCATCTTCCTTTTTCAAAATGAAGTGTTGTAGTACTAATTAATCTGTAGGGGATAGGTCTGACTGCTTTAAAAGCACAGCTCTATTGTGTATGTTTGAAGCATATTTTTTAAAGGAAAATCTCAGAATTTTACTTTATACTATCATTTCATTCTAGCCTATGACATTTTCAGCTTTGCACAAAGGATGTCTCTCTGCAGAATGCTAGCAGTTCAGCTGAGTTACACATTATAAAACCCTTCTATTTGCCTTCGAGCCTGTTCAAAATGAATTCTGGTTAGGATATGTGAATGTAAAATGCTCTTGTTTCCTAATGAAGCACTTTGAAATGCACTGTAGGAGAAGCTTGATTTTACCCTTCCATAGACACAAAGAGGAGTTCTTGCTTTTAAGTGTTCTATCCTGAAAGATGAATTCACATGAACCACATAGAGCTCAGGCTGCAAGAAAGGCAAATACAAACTCCCTTCCCCATTCCTTTCAATAAATCTCAGTCTAGAACAGAGAGAAACGAAGCATACATTCAGCAAAAAGGGATTAAGAGACAGACAAGGGGAAAATCCTTTTAAATACTAATATCCACTGAAATTAATCTCCAATCACATCACAAGTGAGGCAGGTCCTTGACAAACAAAAAAAAAAACCAACCCTCCCCCCCATCTAAGCATACTCCATGCTGCCAGCCCTACATCTTCCTCCAACCAAAGTCACACAAATCTATGCGTTTCTAGACAAAACTTATTAGCACAACCCTGGAGCAAGCTGTGATTTCAGTTCATAGGTATTATACGCCGTGCTCCACTTAGGAGGATGTCAGCACTCGGTTATCAGAAAGAGCTAAACAGATGCAAACCCCATCACGGTCACTTCTAAAAGCAAGGTAAACCTGACATCTCAGCATTTATTATAAACTGGTGAGGGACCTAATGAGACCGAACAGTTTGGAGAGACTTCACACTAGGATTTGCACTTGTTTATGTATGCGGCTGGCAGCAGCTGAAATGGAAAGGTGGATGTCCTGCAAGGAAGCCTGCTTGCTGTGCAGTTCACATCTGAAAACTACCCATGCCTGTGTTTGAACTGCCCTTCTGGCATGTTATCATACGCTGGATCAGCTGCACTACTCTGTCTGGGAGCTGCCAAATTCTTTTCTTCTTCTTCTTTTTTTTTTTTTTTTTTTTAATTAAATGAAAGCACGCATTGGTGCCAATCTCATACAGCTTCCTATCAACTTTGTACTACCCCACGTGGGACCCAGTCCTCCAGCACCTGCATGCTCTGCTTCGGTGAGGCAGGACAGCCTGGCGGGCAGCACCACGTACTCCCAACCATCCTTACTTGGAATCCAGTGACAGTTCTGTATTTTGCAGCAACACCAAGTGACTGAATTAAAACATTCGAGAACACAAGCTTGGATTTAAATACTCCATGGATAAAAGTAATAAATCTTTTGACTTTCAAATATCTGAGAATTGGGAAATTATGCTGGAGAAAACATGCCTGGACTGACTTTTTCAATAGCACCGCCGTCAACTGCTCACTTTCATGAGTCACACACATTGTCCTGAAATGCTGTAGACTTTCTGGTCAGATGTTTCTAACCGTGATCAAGAGAACACCATGACTTTTCACATGGTGACATGCTGATAAAAGCTCTCCCACGCTTAAGTCTGTAAACAGGTATAGCTGCTAATTAATGAATTAAAGAGGAGAAAGAAACCATTGGCAAGAGTGGAGCCTTGGCCCCAAAACTCCTCTGAGGAATGTTCAGTCAAGTGAACAAAGCCCTGTTAGCACCCACTGGCAGGTGCAGTCGAAGCAGCCACTGAAGAAAACCAATGTTTTCCCAGTATTCACATTTTTTCTCTCTGTCTCCCAGCTACTAGGAATTTTTAAAATCCTTTTGCTTTACTAGCACACAGCTGATATCATTACATATGCACAACAGCACCGCACATCAGGCATGAAAACAAGGAGTTAAAGGTCAAACAGCACCTCTCCAACGACAGCACGCATCCGAGCGGTGCTATCTTCTCTTAACCTCCTGCCATCCAAACACGGCAACATGTTCAAAACATAGCGAAGCCGTGAACGCGGCAAGCTGTTCAAATACGCCTTGGCTGCAGATAAATCTTAAGGAAATTAAAGAGTGCGTTTGGATTCAAGTAGAGCTTTCAGCGTTTCCATGCAGGAGGGAGCGGGACAAAGTTATGAGACGGTACGGAAATCATTTTGCGGTGGCAGGGAATACATGCTTCTTGCTTTGACGCAAGCAGTAAAGTGTTAAAAGTGAAGTATGAAAGCTGTAACCATGCTGGGCAGAACAAGGAAAAATTACTCTCTCGATCATACTGCAGGTTGCCTTGTTTTTATGCGATGACATTCCTGTTTAGTTTAGAGCTACTGTTTTGCATATGAAGATTTCAAAAGTGCTATTAAAGCTTTATCGTAAACATCAGAAGCAGCACTGTTAGTCCAGACCTGGACTTCTGAACATTTTTAAGTACTATGCTCTCACCAAGAAGAAAGTGGTTGCATTTTCACTATACGTAGTTCAGAAAGCTGAGGTTGAATGAATTCGAGAGTTACCAGTTAATATTTCAGGAGCACAACACAACTGTGTTCTAAAGAACAGATCTTGAGAAACTGGGCTTTACCTTTATCTGCAGAAAAGCAATGCAAAATGGAACAAAACCTGTGTAAAAAATAGAATCTTAATAATTTCAGCCAAAATACTGTCAGATTTTGAACACTCAGACCTTTGTTCATTATGAAAAATACATCAGTAACAATGATAATGTGAATGTGAAACACAAACTAAGTTTCAATTTGGTTTAATTTTATTTTTAAAACTAGATTTGATGAGTATTTCCTATAAGCTCTGCTTAAAAGTTACCACCATCAATACCTTAACAGCTCCAGAGCAAACACAAAACAGGTAAGGCAGTGGGGGATTACACTAGGTGATTTGGGAGATTTGGTTCAGTTCTTAAATACACCCTGGGTTTCCCTTCTGACTTTTTCCAAGTCATTTAGCCTCTCTCAGCATCGACAGCATTTGCGTCTGCAATTCAATTGTGAATTGCAGTCTGAAACCACGTACTACTAAATATCTGAGAACAAAAGTCAGGCAGCTAAAGCTATAGATTCACCCACAATTCAATTTGCAAGTGAGAACTGGAGCCATAGGAAGAGAGGCTGGACCTCAAACTTGTTAGAAAATTTACTGCTTAATTTCTGTCAATTCCTCATTTTACATTTTACCAGGTGTCAGCCATAATTCAGCTGCAATTGGTTTTGTGTACTTGTATTATGAATACGCTATGCACCGTTTACTACTCAAGAGCAGTAAGAGCTACTTGGATTTATACAACATTTTAGCATATCTAGTGCTTCAAAGAGCTTAAGAAAAGGAGATAACTCACCAGGACAGCAAGCCAACCTATCCATTACAAAATAAATAAATCAGTTTTAAGTTCAGACTTCAAAAGGGAAACAGGAGATGCCCCACGAAAATCTCTGTAGGTGGAGACTTCCACAGAGCAAGAGCTGAGCGGCTGCTGCTGCAGCATCCCTGGGTGACACATCATGGTCCTTGCCCAGCGTAGATTAATGAACAGCGGGAATGGAAATGCTAATAATTAAGAAAAGGTTAAAATGTTCACACTGTGTGAGAACGATGCATAAAAGGATACAACTGCTAAAAATCACTGCAGCAATGCAGATTTTTTTTTTTCTTTTCCAGAAACTCAATTCCAACTGGGAATATATTAAGACAAGAAGAAAGGAAACCTCAGAGGAGAAAACCAATGCAAAACAGCCAGTGAAAGCCAGTCAGCTCTGTGGCGTGGAGGCACTATGCACATGATAAACTAAAACTCTATTCTGAACCAAAAGCCATTTGAAAAACAAATTCAGGGAAACACCCAGACATGACAAACCCAGAAATTACTGCCTGAAAATTATTATTTTTCTTTAAAAATAGACACTTATCCACATGAACAGTTTGTGTTCAAAGCAGCATTTGTCCATTAAAACTCTCCTACTCCAGCTGTAATGCGGACTAAGAAACTTAGGGCCAAATTTTCAAGGCACGCATTTAGTACAACTGCTTATTCCATCATCCCATTAAACACTCAAGTGATCAGTTCTGCAATCTAACCAGTCACTTGTGTTTTCACTGACCACGTTTCCCTACCCATCCTATAGGTTTTGTGCAAAGCTTCACACACAAGATTCCACAAGAGCTTGCATGCCGAGATTTGAAAATTTGCTCTCAGCTTTTTTTTTTTTTTAAAACTCCCTCTCCCTCCAAAGAAAAAAAATAAAAAATGACTATATTAGTTGTCAACTGCATAGTGAGGAAACTAAACCTTGCAAAGAACAATTATTTTGAGGAATCTGTGAGGGCAGTAATACACAGGAGATTCCTCTTGCTTGTCTGGGTTAAGGGTGGCCCAACTCCATCATTTAACAGGGGTGCACTTGTCAAAGCCTTTGTTGCCAAGTTGGAGGAGCATCCGTCCTGCTGCCCACAGAACTGACCTTCTTCCTTCCTTCACAACTGACACAGAGATCAAGGTCTTGGTGAGTATGTGATAAATGCTCCTTTACACCCCAAGGGTCAGGAGACCTTTCTGTTGCTTCAGAGCAAGCACTTCAAAAGCAACAACAATAGCCCCGGGCTCATCTGCCTTTAGCGGTACCTGACCAGGGCTGACACACAACCTCGCGTCAAGGGTCTCTGCTCAGGACAGGCTGGAAGCCCTTGTTGTTTTTCTGTGTATGTCATGGTTTTGTTGTTATTGTCCATTTGAAAGGATATTTGAGAGCAGAAGATAAAATTACTCAATATCGATATCCCACAAGCTGTCAGGTCAAAGCCCTAGCTTTGATCTCTCTCCTGCAGCTGGAAGGTCTTGACCTGCTGAAAGAATGAAGTTGTGGATCCTCAGACAGCCCCTCCACCTGCCATGGATTCCTCCCAGCAGACCTGTAATGGCAGCCCAGTCCTGTCTCATCCCCTCTGGGCTCACTAGGGCTGGCACTAATACATCCCAAGGCAGAACCATGTCCTGACACGGTCCTCTTCATTCACCATGTCTTGCTACCAGCACTATCAGATTCATGGTTTACAGAAACAATTGCATCAAAACCATCCTGGTTTATAACACATATTCAGAAATTGCTTTTGTTATGCGTACAGAGTTCAATACTTGCTGACTGTTAAAACACTCGTACGGATCACTAACTGCAAATTATACCCGACTTTCCATCTTCTCCTAGGCCAGCCGCTAGTACCTGGGACCTTGGTAAGTCCATTAATTCATCTGAACCTCAATTTACCTATAGGTTGAATTGGTATACTTATTTGCTGTAGAGTCCTTCAGAATTGCTTTGTGAAAGGGTTATATATAATGGAAAGTGACCATGAATTGCAAATAGAAAACTAGGGTTCCATCTATTAACAGCTCCTCTTGCAGGTTTTACAGTTTCTCTGAAATCTCAACAACAAGATGCTACAGTTATGCAGAATATTGGCAAAGCCTCATCAATTGTGCACTATATAGGTACTTGCAAGTCCAATTTATGGCACTACCTAAACCACACGAGGAATGAATGTATAAACTGTACCATGCATGCATACTACATATGTCAAGAGAATTAATAAATACAAGATAGCTTACTTCAAAAATTCAGCAGTCACATTCACTTTCTGCTCCCCAAGAACTGCTTTTGCAACATGACGTAAGGGAAGAACTTCCTATCACTAGTCAAGAGTAGCATAAGGAATAGCGATGACCCTTCTTCAAATAAGCAAATCAGGATTTTATCTTGTCTTGACCATCATTTTCAAATACTTGTCTGAGATTACATGATTATCTCATAATTTTATTTTTACAGAGAGTTAACTTCCACTTTCATAGCAATTATTATTTGCAAATCCCTAGACTCGAACACAGAAACCAGCACACAAGGAGTTTTCTTCGAAGACAACATTAGCATTATAGCAAAGAACACCTAAAAGGAAAGCAGAATATGGATAGTTCCCACCTGTCCAAAGGATTCTGTTAGCAACTGGTTTCCTAATCACCACAAATTCATTCTCCCTTTGCTTGCTGCAATTATGCTATTGAAACCTGCAGGTCTTTTTTTTCCTTCTCCCCTTCTCTTACTCTGAACAGAATTCATTTTTAATGTCTACTGCAGAAGGCCAATATGATACAAAAACCCAAAACATTTCACTACTCATACACTCTTATTCATAATATCACATCAAATTGCTGAAGTAGTACCATATGGCGCTTGAGCACCAAGCCAGAACAAGTTGTTCAGCTTGTCATAATCTCAAAAGCTGCATGAAACTTAAATAATTTCTCTATGAAGTGGAAGATCTTTGGGTTTAATATAACTCATCAGAAATGGCTTCTGCATTTTCCTCCTATTATTTCCCATGTTTTCTCTGATTCGCATTCCATTTTCCAGTGCAAGCTATCAGTTTAAGTGGCTACAACTACAGGGCTGAAAGGCTCTAAAAGCATCCTGTCCATACTTTCTTCTTGATCATTCATCATCAATTTGAATGAATAAACAACTTTCTCAATCACATAGATATGTAATTATAAATTAAAAAAAAAAAAAAGAACTCAACCAGAATGGCTGAATGAAAAAGATTAATGAAATCTCCCACACTTTGATTCAATCCTTAAAGCAATATCCTCAGCTGCAAAATGTCCACACTTCCACCCGTGCTGTCCTGTAAGAAAATACAGCAACCTCTCAAGAATATTGTAACTGGGACATTTAACTGGTACTTAATTTCAAGGAACGATGACAATGGGAATTCTCAAGGTTTCATCATAGACTGCACTATATTTACATGCTCAATTCCCAAAGACATCACAAGTCCACTCAATTTTTATTACTATTATTTTTCAATATTTCTTACGCTGATGCGTGTAAAGAAAGATTTGGAATGAAGTACAAATGGAGACTGTAAGTGCAAGAACTAAAGACTTGGCTGACCTCACAGCTCTCAGGGACTATGACCAACTGGTTTTGAATGGCTGAGCAGCAGGATCGATGCTATCTGAGATGGAGAATGCACACAGGGAAATGTTCCCAGGACTGCACAACAGCAAAAATTGAAGTGTGAAGACAGAAGCAGATAAGACCACCAAATGGAGGAACAGGAGACAAGTGCACAGAGGGCACAAGGAATGTCAGAAGACATTGAAGAGGAAGGCAGGAATGTAGGCTACAGCATTGTTCTGGAGGGGAAGAAAGAGCATTGCAGAACAGCTCAGAGAGAAAGGTCATTTTAGCAGCTGCTTAACCAATTGAAGAATAAAAGGACAGCACCAAATCAAGCAGAATTTCCTCGTCTTTCTTAGAATATATGTTCAAGCCTGTTTCACAGATGGGATTGGGATAGGCAAGAACTGGTGCTGAGAACCATAAACTGGCACATGTATTCCAGAGACTGCTACTATACAGCCTTTTGCTTAAAAATAAAATATAATTGGGACATGTCTTCTGGAGCTAGCATACATTGGGAGTTCCCAGAAAAACATTTCTATAATGGTTACATACGTGATTGTTCTTTTTTTTTTTTTTTTTCCCTAGCTATATGGAGAAAAAGCTACTTGTCACCAGCCCAAAGGGAAAAGCATTTGGCTGCATGGGGGAAAGACAGGACTTGTTACATCTGTGGCTTCACAGAAGGAAAGGAATAGCTCTTTAAAAAAGCAAGGCATGCAGAGAATGTCTAGGCTAAATGAGTGAAAGGAATCAGTCCTCCACCCCGATGGAAAGATGTGAAAATTAACAAAACCCCTCAGTTGCTGCACACATGAGATTGGCTACCACCAGGCAGCAGCAGCCTGGTGTCCTGGCCACGAAGCCGGGACAGCAAAACCTGCTGGAACCAGGCTGAGACCAGAACCAAGCTGTGACCTGGTGTCCTCGGGACAGAGGAAATGGTGCTGGATGCTCAACCACCTGTGGGGATGCTGAGCACTTGCATCGCTCACTGCTTTGCACAGCTGTGCCAGGAAGTTTGGCCCCTCTTGCCCTCCCTGGCTTTAGATCTTTTTTTTTTTTTTTTCCCTTTTGCCAGGCCCAGGTAGGTTTGGACAGCTGATGAGCCACAGGGGGATCAACCCTGTCCACAGAGGTCTGCATCAGCCCGTGTTACTGGGAGGAACTGGGATGCTGGAATTGCTCCACAGATAGTCCAAGCTGCTATGCTTTTTCTTTCAAGGGCTTTTACCTTTAAAGATCTAAAACAGTATAAAAAGACAAGAACCACCATTGCTACCTTCTGTTTTTCTTTATCCTAAGGGTTTATCACCTGACAGAGCACAGTAGTGGAAAATGGTCCTGAGCGTCAGAGATCCACACATTAAAGGAATCTGGGCATAAGACAGGATTTGCTAATGCACCCAGCTATCCGATTCCCATCAGCCCATAAGGGAATCTAAATCAACGAGGATTGATTCTGTGCTTTGCCCGACGCTCCCCCGCAGACCGCCTGAGGTACAGATGTAGCTTCCATCATCGCAGCGCTCCTGACACAAAGAAACACAGGAACGTATTTGTCTTCCCATCCCCTGCAAGGTACAAGGTACTGCAGTGCTCGTGTGCCTGTCTGGGCAGAGCATGTGAGTGCTGCGATGGAGTCAGGCAGGCTGTGTCTCTGCTGTCTTTGCAGGCAGGGGCAAGCTCTGCCTCCGCTCGAGGCTGCTGGATGCTCGGTGAACGAGCCCTGCTCTGGGTGAGGGTTTTGGGGCAGCTATGGGAGAAGTAAGTACAATTTTGTGTGAAGAACTACGGGAAGGCTGCAGCAAAATGGGTCCGGAGAGTGGGTCCACCTACAGTCCCACTACGGGCAACCTTCTCCTACCTTCTCAACAGCCTGGCCCCGGTTCCTTCCATTTGTGCCTCTTAATAAATATATCATCTCCAAGACATATATATTTAAATCTGTACAGAGTGAAAAGCAGAAAGCAGAATAAAATATTTGATATGGACTGCTTTGACGTGCCTTGGTGCAGGGCTTCCATCAGCACAGCCCGAAGGCAGTATTCCGAGCACTGATAGAAATGCAGAGCCTGCCTTGCTTACAGCAGGTGTACCGTCTTCAAGAGCTCAGACAACACAACATTTTGCATTATTTTAAATGATGTGTTGAAAGCACCTTATCCCAGAGAAGAAAAAGGGAAATGAAAAAGCTGTTGTGTGTAATTAGCAGCTCCTTTTGATGAATCCTTTCCAACACTACCACCTTTGTGAGAGTACTTTGCTTCTTGAGGAACAGTTCTGATGCAGCCAATGTGGGCAGAACTTCAGAACAGGATTACCAGAGAAGATGAATTGTCAATTACAACATCCATTAACCCAGGCAGAAAACTCTCCCCAATCTGGATTAACTCCTTAAATGCCCGATGCACAATTATAGTAAAGACCGATGGAAAGGGAAACTCAGGCTTTCCTTACTTCAAGATCACACCACTCAGCAGTTATTCTGTTCTTTCAACAATATACACACTCAGTGCTCTGTACTTATGAATACCCTCTATCCAATTAATACCCCATTAAGCCGCACGCCTGCCGTGACTTTATCCTCAGACCACTGTATGGTAGCTTTTAACTCCATAATACCCTGGCATTATTACAATATTAGACTACAAGGGATTGATCCAAAGCTCACTGAGGTTAATGAGGGCTCATTAAATTTTGAATTAGACCCTAACTGCTCCGCAAATACAAAGTGAAGTGAAACAGTACGTGTCAGTTGCAATGACAGAGGGCATAGTAAACTTTAAGCTGTAATATTGAATGCTGATCATGACAAAAACAGGCAATAACGGGGAGTGCGTGCGGAAAGCAGCTAAGAGAATTATGATGATGTTACACCTCATATTAAGCAGCTTAGGTTTGCGCCTGTATAAATAGATATTGCCCGGTCTGACTCTGATATGATTTTGCCATCATATGCTCAGACATAGCATAATATTGACACTACAGCTTTCCTTTAGATTTTAGTCTTGAGTTTCACTTTGAGAGTATGATACTAGAGGCTTGAAATCAGTATGACTCCTTCCCTAATTACTGATTAATCAAGAGCTAAGGTTGCTTACATAAAGAGTCGTGGGGAGAAGGAGGAAGTCTCATTAGGAACAAGAGGTTAAAAAAAAAGAAAAGGAGGGGGACATTTTAACAACTGGATGGATACAGAAAGAAGAAAAGAGCTGATTTCCTAATAGCATGTTATACCTGAATGTTAAATTTTGTATTCATGTCTAATTAAAAAATTATAAGAAAACATTTTAATACTTGCAGATACTGTGGGTTATGGTTCAAAAGGAATAATAGAAAGTTTTTTTTTTGTCTTTTAATGACTTCAGAAATACATATATGTTGTGTCACTCTGTCCCTTAGGTGCTCAAAAGGCACAGCAGCTGTTTCATAAATTTTGAATTGCCTTTTCCTTTAGCATACAAAAATCTGTACCATAAACATAACGCTGTCTGAAAAATACTCAGTAAACCTAGACAGTTGTTGGAAATGTTTCCTCCAATATTTAAATTCTTCTCTTAACAGGAGTTTCCCTGCAAAAACAGATGCTAACGAATAGTGTTTTTGCCATCAAGCTGAATGCAAAAGCTTTGGTGCATTATTTTTTTTTTTTTTCACGGAGACAATAGAGGGTGCATTTCCCATCACTGAAAGAAAACTGCCACCTTGCTTCTCAATTGTTTGCTTTCAAATAATAAATAACAGCTATAATCTTCCGTTAAAGATTTATGTTCTGATGATGTCTGATGTTTCTACTCTAATTTCTTTTTGTTAGATGCAGCTGAATGCCATTTACTGGTAAGTAAATTGTGTCATCATTTCACTACAAACCACACCACTGAAAACATTAAGATGGCCAAACATTTATTTTTGCTTTCCAACTCTTTGAAATCCATTGAGAGAGCTGCGGAATAACCAGCAACACTTTTTAGTTAGGATCCTTAATCTTAATTTCTTTCCCCCTCTCTCCTAATATGCTTCCTTCCAGCGCTGTTACTTCTGAAATAACTCCAAATAGCTTACAGTGTGTGCAGAAACACTGCCTTTTAGCTGCCACAATTTCAACGGTGGCTTGGAAATACAGCAGATCGGCCATTTTCCCTGAATTCTTTGAGTGGGGCACACAGCGAGCCGCAGCTTTACCGCTTCCCATAACAGAGGGGTTGGAGGACCACGTGTGGCCAATTACTCCAACAGGGAAAGTACTGGCCCCATATCCAACCTTCTCACACTGTCACCCATGCCTTTCATTTCACAGACAGAAACAACAAGCCTGCCCAGTATTTCTTCTACCTTAAACCACCCCACTTTTTATGACAATAAAATTAGTTACTTTGCTTAAGTAAATGTTACAGCTCACGAAGCCTCGAAGCACAAATCAAGTAAGTCAACTGCAAAACAGCCTAGCAGGGCTGTAAAACCAAGTACAGGTGCAAACACCTCCTCAGGTCATTTAATATTTTGATTAAAATGAGCAGAGATCGCAAGTGAAAAAAGATGTCCGGAAGGTGAACTGTCCTTGTAATGTCTGCCAGCACTACAGCATTTAAAGCTCTGTTAATGTTTCCAGTATAAACTTTCAGTTTTGTGGGTTTATAACTCCAGTCATAGAGGCTTTGTGCTGGACTCCAAAACCCAATGCCCAAAGCAGAAATGCTCAGGTGAAGCTTTGCAGGGGTTGGCCATACCCTGGTGGTTTGTTATGGCAAGACTGAACATGCTGCATGACTTTCCTTTTTACTTCTAGATGTTATATATATAACCCAGAATATATATCCCCAAAATCATGCATAGAGCTGAAGCAGGGAGAAGACCCTTTACACACGTTTATGGGAAAGCGCTCTAAAACATCCTCTCACTGGAATCACAGCCTGCACCGAAGCACAGCCCCGTCCCACACAGGGCTCCCACCGTCTCATACCCAAGATGTGATCAATCGCTGGTGGGGTGGCACCAGGGGTGTGCAAGGCTAGGTCCATGCTCAGCAGCCCCCCATCACTATTAAATAACACCAAAGCCTTGTTATCAGTTTCTACCCGCTCATTAGCTAGCTTGCTCTCTTTCACACAAGACATTTAAGTTTTGGCCAGAGCAACTTTGCTCTCCCCTCTAGCCTCTTGTAGCTGAACCCTGCACCACACTCTGCACATTCACTCACCTTGAAGCCCTTTGCCAGCATCTCTCCCTCATCCTTAATGAAGGACAAACAGTCCCTGCTCTTCCTAGAGGCTTTTTCTGCAGAATACCCACAGTTTTAGGTCAGCCGTAGTCAAGAACACCTCAATCCTCCCCTGAGAGGAGGACTAAATCTGTTGCACCTGCAGCCAATCCTTGCCCTCTGCAAGGCTGAACTCAATCTGAAAAGCAACCGCAGGGGCTTTCAGAGGATGCACAACTTTCTTGTGTTTCGTGGGGTGAAGAGAAATTCATCTCTCTTTAACTAGTACCAAAAATATGAAACCAAGTTCCGCAAAGTATGAAATTGAGGCCTGCTGGCTAGCTTTTCAGGGCAGGCTCCTGGCTTGGTGTCTGCTAGACAGAAAGGAATACACTTGCATAGCATATGTGAGGCTTGGACGGGTGTGCACATCTGGAAGCATGGCCTCTGTATGCCTGCAGTCCATGCACAGAAATGTAAATAACACAGGGATTGTCAGGAAAACTATAGAGATGGCCAAAGAGGTTGGTGCTGCATAACACTGAATGCTTGGTCTTAATCCAGTAAGGCACTACTCGTGTCCTCAGCTTTCAGTCACTAAATAGACTCAGAAGAGACATTGGAACTATGTAAAGGCTCAAATTTAGGCACGTACTTAAAATCTCTGCTGAACATTGGCCAAAATGTTCAGTACCATCTGCATATACCCAAACTGCCTTGGGCAAAATGTTTCCCTTAATATAATCCAAGGTTTTGTTTGTTTGTTTTTCAGTTGTCTAACTGTTCAGCTAGGAGGAAAATGTCCTTTAAATTAAGGAAATTAGCAGCAAATATGAATCTTATTAAAAATATGGTCATTATTAAAAATATGGTAAGAGCAATGGAAAACAGAAATAGCAAAGAGATTAAGCCTTTAACAAAACCGTAGTAAACTGCTGCACATCCACTCTTTGCTGCTCCCCAATCTAGTCATGGCTTACACCTCTCATCAGTCTGCATCAGACATAGCTGAGAAAGGATTTAGCCGGTGACACCTTTATCTCTGAAAATCTCAGCTGTTATAAATAAAACAATTAACTGCAGCAGTGAAAGCTTAAAATTAGCCCAAGAGTAAATTCTCTAAAATCTTAAAAGCTGGTATCTTAAATTCCAGGGTACTGAATTTAATTCTTCAGCAGTGCAGACTAGTGAGAACATATGCAATAGTAAGGAAAGAAAAAGTGTGGATTTTTTTTTCCTTCATATCTTATTCCAGCTTAAAACAGTGAATTTCAGCATCAGCTTATCTGTCGAGGTTATATCTGCACCATCATTCTGCAAATCCAAACTCACACCCACACAGCCCCCACTACGTCTTTGGGACTCTATCAAGGAAGCCTCGTCCCACAGTAACCTATTACTAACGTGGGTGATGAGTGTTAAATAATGAACTATTGAAGCAGAGAGGCAGATTGCAAGTCTTTGTTTGTGTCTTAGTTTTATTATTATTATTCTTTGGAAAAGGCGTAAGCAAGCCCAAATCATCTTCTTAGCAAATTAACCCACTGTTTTTGTGTACCCTCTGTCTTTACAGATTTTCAATAGCTTTTGTGAGCTGTGTACATTAGCTCTGACTATGCCTTCCTGCCTTTGCCTCTACACATAATGACAGCCATACTGAGCGGCTATTACAGTTATCTCACTTTCTGTAGAGGATGGGGATGTAATGATATGCTGCAATATGTGCAATGGGGTATTACAGCTAAATACTCTTTGGAGTGATTGATGAACTATTTTGCAGTATGGCTGGTACGACAGTTCAAGGTGAGGGGTACTTATCCTTCTGTGCTTCCTACTTTTTCTGTTCTCTAGGTGAACTCAGAGCAGGAGCTAAAAGGTAATGGCTAGATGGGGGTTGTGTAATCAACTGAGAGCAAGCAGGGAAAGAGAGCTGCTGCTTAGTCCCTGCATGGCGGCGGACAAGCACCTTTGCATCCCTGTACATTAGCAGACCAGATGTGCAGACCTTGCAGCTGAACTCAGACATGAAACACAGTGACTGAATATAACCATCAAGAAAAGATTTCTGAATACTCAATAAAACCTGAATCCATTATGAGATTTTTCTAATAACCCAAGGACAGGACCAGATGCTGATACCTGGAGAATGTTGCTCATGGTTGTGACAATACCTCTGTGATCTTGGATAGAGTCTCTCTCCCTTTCAGACTTGATTTTTTATTTGTGAGACATAGACCGCCCTCACTTATGCAAACAGGTTGAAAAGATCAGCCCCGTATGGAAAAGCAAAGACTGTATAGATCTAAATTGCAGGTTTTGTTTTATTTTTTTTAAAGTAGAAGTTGGTGTTATGGTCACAAACAGCTATTAGTGTATCCCTCTCTGCTGTACCCTGGAGATTCTGAATGACTGCAAAACAGGTTAAAACATCATATGTGATGTCAGACCAAAGGTCTGTTATCTGGCTACCCTTTCTGTTTCACTGACTGTACCCCAAATTTTCACTGTCCTTCACTCTTCATAACATCTCTGTTTTCATGCTTGCAATATTAGTAGTTACATGTTGCCTTTGCTTTTTAGGAATGTATGTAAGCACGAGTCTGACCAGGATCTGTACCACTAGATGATCATACATATACATGGCTATAAGTTTTAAGACACAACGTACCAAACACAACCACTGCTCCTGTAACAATGGCACCTGAACAATCAACCAAAAACGTATCATCCTAGGATTTCATTTAAATCTTATCAATGAATTTTGATGCTTCTGAAATTTTATGCTGACGCTTCTTGATCTGAATGGGAGCAGAGTCTCATTGCTGCCAATGGTGTTAGAGAACCTCAGGTTTTATGCTGTGTGGGAATTAAAAATCTGTTTTTTTTTTTTTTTTAAGCTATTGGGACTATATTTCATGGAAAATTTATCACTTCCAAATTGCATGGCATTTTAGGATTTAGTGGGTCTTTTTCCCGCTTACATTACTATTCCCAAAGCATTTTGGAAAACGGCAAAATCTCAAGGGAAGTATTTTTAGCTGAATTGGGCAATGGGAGTTCCTTGATATTTGTCCGCAAAGTGTCAATCACCTTAAAACCCCAACCTCATTTTCAACAGTTCTCCTTGAGTAAGTAACAAAGCTGGGCTGGCAAAATAAAATTCTTCAGTAACATACCAACATATTCAGAACCACAAGGCACCGAATTCCCCCTCAGTCTGGATCTGAATGCATAAATAAATAAGGCTCTTGCATTTCTTTCTGCTAGAAGATTGTATTATTCCATTCTGCAATAATGGAAAAATGCAGAGCACAGGCAAGATTTACTGTCTGAGTTTTTACTGCAAGACTTATGTCAGTAGAAAGGCATTCATGCTCTTGGGAATCAAAGTGAGATTCACCCATTTGTGGCAGGTGTTTTAAGCACTCAGCCTAACAATCTACCCACGCATGGCACTACAGCAATTCAACGACTAAATTAAATCTCTGAATATTAAATTAATGATGGAAATCTAAAATATTAATATATTCTAATTGAATATTCTGCGATAAATTATCTGGGCATTCTCAGCAATTTGATTTTACTTTCATTTCTTAAGGAACTTTCAGCTGCATAAATACAGCTATTAAAGCAATTCAAAAAGGGAACATTTTCTGCTCAGACAAGAGAACTCTAAACACAAAGAATCTAAAAATTTCTTTCATATGATTGATTAAATCATAGAGCCCAAGACAGCTGAATCATTAAATGACTGCTTCCCTTCAGTCCCTCTGGCTTTAGCAAGGACAATATAAATTCCCCATGGGTCTGAATACAAGGAAATACAATATGTATAATTACAGTATAGGCTTGAATGCTGTTGTAAGAGAATTTCAAATGGAGCATTTATGCTGTAGCTGCACTTTTCAATCCATAATGCTATGTGTGCGCATGCATGTAATGCCCATAAAGCACTGGGCATCTGCTTTCTTCGACCTAGATTCCCAAATGGAATACGCTGGTGTAGCCCCACCAGCTTTGGCAGAGATGCCTGAATTCACATCAGGATCTGGCTTGCTATTTCTGTGAAATGATGGGAGAGTTAAGGGTGACATCCAGTCTTCACATGCCAGGAAGAATACAAACAAAGGAATGTAGTTTGAAGAGTATATACAGTGTGGTATGTATTTAGGAACCTGCTTTAAACTGCCTGTTTATACAAAATTTCAAATGAAGGTGTCAAGAGAACATTTTCCTTTCTCCTTTCATCCAAAGTGTGCAGAGTCCTGCTTTGGATGCATGCTCAAAAGGGACAAGTTCATACCAGAGCTGAGAACACAGCAACACCTGACTGTGCTTAATAAAACATCTTTCTGCTAATCTTTCTCCATTTGGTTTCAAGCTGGTTTGTGTCATGAAATCACAGCCAAGGGCTGTTGCAATCCACCATCCTTCATCCATCTTTCAAAGAAATCTGTGGCTCTACAGAGCAACACTGTGTGCATGATGGCCCATCTCCTCTCTACCTTCTTGGCTTGCTCCTTTTTCTCTCTCTCTGGCTGCCATGATAGAGTCCAAAATGCCTAATTTCCAAATTTCAGCCGATAACGCTCACAGGGGTACCAAAGATGAGATGTACTGAGAGCCAGAATCATCACTTTTTTGTTGTTTGTGGCTAATAAGGCAAAAGAAACACCTATTCCCACAAAGAACAAGGGAGATCTAGGCCTATTTGTAATCAAGGCTGTCCATGTCTCTCTCAGGAGAAGTGAGGTCTGACATCCTTGGGGAAGAATTTGTGAGGCCTTTTCTCAACAAACCTTCTCTCACCACAGACAGATGCCATCTGTCTTGCAGCTGGAAGTTAATGGATTCTGAACTGCAATTTCACAGCAGCAAGCAACGTCATTGATACAGCAGGCATGAGGGATTTCCTACAATAAAACTATTTAAAAACAGTGCAAAGGTGCATGCTGAAATACCTGTGATGAGCAAGGGAGATGGCAGTATTGAGGGCTGACAGTCCATGACAGTGGGGATTTTCACAGTATACCTTACAGGCACATCCAGCACTGGGATTTTGGACTTTTGGAGAACTGTCTCACTACGCCTATTTCCTGAACTAGGACAGGCTACAGCACCCAAATAGCCTGCGGAGGGCAAGACTCTGTTATCAACTCTTTTCATATTAAATATCTGACTTCACCATATAGCTTAACATGTGCTAAACCCATCCACAAAAACACTGGGGTTCTCCAGCATGCTGAAAAGAGCTCTCTGCTCCATTAACATGCATCATGCTGCACAAAACCCAACCAATCAATGGCACCTCTGCTAAGAAGCAACGCAAGAGTCTTCAGGTATATTATATTCCGCCGACTTTCCAAACCACTTCAGGACTTTCTGATTAAATTTACATAAAATGCATCCTTCCCTCTTATTCCCTGTTATACACATTAGATTATTTATAGTAGTCTTGTGTCTGAGATTACCAGCGTTCAGATATGAGGGAGCATGCTGTGCCTGTAGCACGCAATCAAGGCAGTTTGTAAGGGCACTGAGATTCCGTTTTGGTCATCCGCAATGGATTTTCTTGCCAGCGTAATGAGAACAAACAAATTGTTTATTGTAAGAGATCTCACAGGCAAAATTCACCTGTTTCAGTTCCAGATTTGACACAGGCAAGTTGGGAAAATTAGGGTCACTGCAGATCAAGTTAGAGACAGGCAGCTCATAACAGCTCTAGAAAGACCCTAGAGATGAAGCTGGAAGCTTGGAGCTTTCCTAAGGGTGAATACAATTGCAGTGGTTGATACAGGAGCCTGTTATCTAAGCTTGCCATGACTAAAAGCTGCTCCTCTGTCTTTTAAATGAATGTTTTTCATACAGCCCAGTGAGATTGGCTAGGACTTCAGCCTCTAAAACTACCAGAATATTTCCATCAGAAGAAGCTAGAGACTTGCATGTGGACCCAAAACTGAGGAAACTTTTAGAAGTTAAAAAAAAGGATGAAATACAGGATTAGCTAATAGATAATTAGATAATAGATAACTAAGAATTAGCTACACATGTAGCTAAAAAGCACGAATCAGAAAATAGAGGGTACTCAGCAAAGAAGCAACTGTTTAATATGCTATCTTAGTTGATCAGTGTGCCTGCATGAGTCATTTGCTTGGCGAAGGATAGGGATTTCATATTGTTTTTGTATTTTTAATAGGCATTTTTATGGACCTCATAGTTATAATAATGAGAGTACCTGACAATTAGTGATGAAATTATCCTCACTACAGTAAAATATTTCACAGCATGTAAAATATTATTCCTAATACAAAGGTGGAAATGAAGCACAAGGAAATTAAAACCAAGAATTTCATAAATGTTTGCAAAATAAATATGCATATACCGATAAAATTTAATAACTTTCTTCTGCTTGAAGAGAAAACCAAAATTTGCAAAACACTGATACCAATAAAAAAAAATTATACCTTATACATAAGATGTTTATTTACAACCTCTGAAGAACTGGTCCGTTATTTGTATTTAGAGGCAGATTTTTTTCAGCAGCTGAAACTCATCACAAATTCCTATTTTTTTTTTTTTTTACATACTGTTTTTCTTAAACACATTTCCTAGTTAGTGTGGTTGATGCATATGAACAGACACGGATGTTCCTTTGAAAGAAAAAACCCTGTAATTAACAGAGGGTTTTTTTGGCAGGAATAATGTTGTGACTTCTTTCTTTTTACATTTTTTTAAAAGTTTTTCATTTAATGTATTTTATCAGAATGAAATGCTTTAATGAGCACAGAATTACAGTTGATCCCAGCTGAACCAGATAGGGCTGCATTTCGAGGTGTGTGACTCCCATCAAGCTACGTTCACCTTTGCTATAATTTAAACTTCATTCAGGCACAGCCTTGCTAAAAATACTGACAAGTAACTAATCAACTTCCATAAAATGGAATTTTTACCTTCACAATAGGAAGCAGGAGTAGGAGGGAACCGAAAAGATTTGCCTATGCATTTCAAATTAGTCTGACCTATAAAAACACAACCAGCAAGTGGTACAATGAAAATGTACTTCTGGTAGGGCTTTTTTTTTTTTTTTTTTTTTTTTTTTTTAGTATTCAGATTTTTCATGACATTCTTTCCTTTCCTTCCATGTAACCAGAACCAAAGATATGATAATGGAGGGACTGGTTTCCATTAGTTATACCTATAAAATGGAAATACAAGCAGGGCTCTCCAGAGCACAAAAAGTCCAGTGCCCAGGAACTGGCATTAAGTTTGAACACTTTATAAAAACTAGCAGAGAAAACTGTGACAGACTTCTTTCCATACAAATGAGATTTGTGCTGTAACTTCACATGTGCACTTCTAGCTCCAGTTTGTGAGCAGATGGACACAAAAATATTCAGCGCCCAGTGAGCAAAAGCATGGGAAATCAGATCAAAACTGTTACCTAGATCTAGGAGACAGCAGAATGCTCCAGGGCAATCTGAAGATTATGTGGATGGAAATAAGCAGATAGTGCTGGTCTTTGAAGACGTCAGTTTGTCCTGTTCTGGATAATTAAAGAGCAAAGCCTAACAGAGAAAGCTGTAACTCCTGCTAGGAATCACCCAAGCTTCATATTCAGGGGCCAGCAAGTAGGCCAGTTGCTGCAGATGAGAAGAAACTTGACCCAAGCCCGAAACATCAGGGGTTCTCACGCTTAATCAAGTTACACCATTTGTACAAAGCTATGTTCTTCCGTGTCATTACAATACTTTCTGCATGTCCGGAGAAAAGGAAAGCAGCACTTTATAAATCATTTCTCACTTTCTTACCCCATTTTTTTCAGTATTTTCTCTAGCATCTGTATTTAAAAACCACAATGGAACGTATTTTTGTGACAAACTGGGAGCCCTCTGTTTCCAACAGCGAGTTTGTCTTTCCAAGGTTACCTTTCCAAGGTTACCAGTAGTATAAGTGATGAATATAAATTCTCCTGTACCTAAATAAAATTTAACATTTGCCACTTCCATTAATACTGGTGTATTGTATTCCCGAGGCCTCCTGTTTTATCTCCAGACTGTAAGAATAAAAACTGCCACAGAGATTTCAGTCCTTATAAATCAATAAATGTGCCATGGCACAGTGGTGCCAAGTTGTCCTTGCTGTCTAGTCAAACCCAAAAGAAATCAACAGGGAGTGGGGCAGGGCATAAGTTCATTTTGCAAGCAGCCCACTTATTTTTCACAGGAATTCAGGAATCAATCTAAATTATTAATCTGATTTATGGAAGTATTTTGACACATTCAGTAATTTTCCTCTTCAGACATTTCTTCAACTTGCTAGGACAAAACATTAACAGGTCACTCCTTACCCAGCACTGAAGAACATAGTGACTCCTTGGCAGGCTCCTTTTTCTAGGACAGACACAAAAACATTTGCCACCTGGTACTTTTTTAAAAAAAAAATTATTATTATTCCTTGTAACATCTCCCTAATTACACAAAGAAATGTCACCAACAATTCAAGTGTACCTAATACCCAGTGAATTGAGCACCTGTACCTTCAGTCATTACAAGAGTCACTGCAAAGTTCACCTGGACTTCTAAAGGACTCAGCCAGCTCCTTGTGTGCTCTCAGACATTGGTTGCGCAGAAGAGTTTGAGCTAATTTGTGTGAAACAGATAATGATAACAACTCATTTGAATCCAGGCACTGTTTCAAGATGACTAGGTGAACTTCCTGAAAAGGGATGCCAATGCGCACCACTGTTGCTCAAAATAATTTCTGAAATTTTGTAATTGTCACCGTTTTCTTCAAAGGGAAGAGCTGAAAAAGCCTGCCAGAGAATTCTTTTCTTACAATCCTTCTACTGCTCCAAAAAATACAACCAGCGCCCATAAGAGGAATAGCAATGTGTAATTGTATTTTGCTAACACTTATCAATAGCAATAATATATCAACCAAATGGAGTCTGTCAAGGCTTCTTTCCCCTTCTTTTTCTTTTCCTGTCATCCAATAAACCATCACAGAAAACCACATGGGCAAACTTGATCTCAGTGATCATCCTTGTAAAGAAAGAAACCAGCAACATGCAGAGGGTGAGGGATCCATCTGCGGCGGCAGGCAGCCAACCTCATCAAGCCCCGCCACGCATCTGCACTGCGACTCGGTGCAGGAAGGGAAGGATGCAGCACCCCCTCAGTGCTGGGTGTCACCAAGCCCAGCTTTACACCTGCAGCCATTTTCTGGATGAGAGCGTGGGCAAAGTGCCATCTTGGCATCAATGCCGGCGTCTCCTGGGGGACTGGCTGGAAGGAGGCGATTAGGCTGCTGTTCAGCTGGGGGAGGGAAAACTGGGACAATTCACTTCAGAAAAGCAGTGCTTCAGCAGCGTGTAAAAGGCAACTTTTCCTGCACAAGGAAGGAAGAACAGAGAGCCCCTACTTCAAACCAGCCTTCCCATGCCACGAGCTTGGACTGCACCTATGACTTCACTAGACCCACTGCAAAATTACCATTATCTCTATTTCTTATTTTGCCTTACCCGAACCAGCTGCTGCGGAAAGGGGCCTCTCGAATTTTCTGGCACGTTGATCGGTGGGATGACCCAATCTCGCTTTTGCCGCCGGAGGCCATTAGCGCTCTGATGCTGGCGCCACGGGAGCAGGGTGTCACTTTGCTGCTGCGCCAGTTCCCCAGGTATGCTCTTCCTTCCCTTTGGCTGTTTAGGAAGCAATAAAACAAACCCAGTTAGTCTTTTCCTCGCTTCTTAGGACCTCTCCCAACAGCAGTGCTTCCCTGTGTGCAAATGGTCACATGTAACTGTGAAAATTATTGTTATTAACATGATATATTTCTGCATCACAAAGACACAGTATGCTTTACTGGCAACTCTGCTGCCACTTCATTTTCACAGATATATGGAGCTGTCACTCTCAAATCAAGATGCCTCCCAGAATATATTGTCTTCATTACACCAGCTGCAGGGAGCGTTAGCAGCACTTTGGGGTAAAGACGCTTCTGCAAATTTCTAATAAATGCAACCTACCAGAACACAGTAAAAAAGAAGAAAATTCCTTTAATGCCTATGTCATGGGTTCAGGTTTTATAGTACAAAGTTACCCTGCTCCTTGGCATTAACAGGGTTACAACAACCTGTGGTCTGTGGTTCTGCAGATGTATCCTGCCAAACCAAACAAATCATGACCAGAGGGAGGGTCAGCTCCACGGCTACAAAGGTGAATTAGTTCAACTTCTTAGTACTTCATGAGAAATGACCTTTTTATTAGAGCTGGCTTCTGAATACAAATCTCAAATACATATCTCTCTTTGTAGCCTGGAAAGTGTAATATATCTCAGTCAGTAAAAAAATTTCGTTATTTAGAATGCTTTTGAGTCATTCTTTATGATTTTTTTAAAACTTCTGACTCTGCCCATGGCAACCTTTGGTGTTGGTCACATAAAAATCCTGCAGCATAGAAATGGAAATGGTGGAACCATGTTTTAGACTTCAAGAGCCTGGTACAACGTTAGAAGAATTTTGCTGTACAGAACAAAGAATCAACAAAATGCAGATTTGGAAATGTAGGCCCTTCAGAAGTTACCGAGTCCTGGTATTTAAATGTTCTGTGGCCTTCTAGGATTCCAGGAGTTACTTAAGAGAAGTCCAAATAAAAGGAAAAATAACAAGGACAAGCTTGTTGAAAGCAATTTCGTGTTCCCATATGACCTGCACTTCCAGAAGAAAATATTTAAACTTTCAGAGATCAGAAAGATTGGAAGCCAAATTCTCTAGATTTGAGGTAAGATCCGGTGGGAATACAAATCTCTGAATGTTAAAATTTTCAGCAATTTTTGCTCAGAAAATACAATCTATCCAAAACTCAGTGCCTCATATTAGGTGAGGTGGTAAGAGCACGGCCACCTCCTCCAGCCACTGCTGCCCAGCACCATTCCTGTCGGGCGCTGGGGCCCAGCCGGGTGCCCTGGGGTCTCTGCCCACGCTGGGGGATGTGGCTGCTACTTTCCCCCTTACAGATTCAGGTGGTAGCAAAGCTGAGCATGTATCCCAGAGACACACAGAGAGAAAAAGGACACTGACATGACCGGCCACTGACTGGACCAGGGCAGCCTTTGAGAGCACTTACACACAGGGCTCACATAAAACACAGACAGCCGAGACTCCTTCCTGCTCTCTGGCTGGTAGGGATAGAAGTTCACTGGTGAAGGCACACACAGCGCTCTCCAGCTTCTCCAGCACATTCACAGATCCCTCAAGCACCAGCACAGCCCCTCTGTCAGCCCAGCAGCCCTGCCTGGATCCCGGCCCCCTTACCCACCTCACGATCTGCTCCTCGCCAACTGGTCTGGCCTGAAGTTTGCTGCACACATACAGCACCAGCACTCGCACCTATCCCTCACGCACACCCCATTCACACGTCCACCAGACGTACAGCACAGACTCCTTGCCCACCAAATGCCCCAGCCTGGACCCAAGGCCCTGCTATCCACTGCCTGGTCCAGCTTAGGATTTGCTAGAGAATACACACACACCAGGTTGGGGGAGATACGGACACTTGCGTCCCCAGCAGCTGGCACCAGGTGCATTGGCTGTGACCTGTGGCCCCATTCTGGCCACGAGTGCAGAGCCAACGCTCACCTCAGTCATGCCAGCCCCCCCAGCAGCTCGTCTGGGAGCACACACCGCTCCCACCCCAGGGGCTGGGGGCAGAAGGCCCCAGCTCGCTCCAGTAGCTGGTGCTAGGCCCAACTCACTCCAGTAGCCGGCACCACAGGCGGGGGACCTGCACTTGGCTCCCATCGCTGCCTCTCTTTCTCCTCATCCCTTTGCTGCCTTGGAAAAGATCATTAGTCCTTTAAGGTACCCTTAAAAGAGCAGACGCTTTCCCTCTGCATACCCTTACACCCCAAACCCAAAAAAAACACGTAGCACTAGGAAAAAACAGCAAAAGTGTTTTGGAGGCTCTTACAATTTTAAGCTATAGTAACTTTTAGTTTTACTCCAAAGGTGCGAACTAAAACATCCCACACACATTTGCAAGCAGTTATTTGTAGGCACTGAGTTCAGTGAGAATCATTGCTTTGGAGTTTATAGTTTGATGTAAATCCATCCACTAGCACATTTCAATTCTTGATCTGGAAGTGGAATGAAGCAGGCAGTCACCTGAAAACTAAACAGTATATGCATCTCAGCGGTGGTTCCCAAGCTGTGTGGACCTTCTGGATGCTGAAAGTTGGACATCGCAGCAAGGAGGCCATTCTCACAGCTTGATTGTGGCCCTGATTGGTGTTACCTGTGGAGTGCGAACATCTACTGGCTGCAACTATTGGAAGCATTTGTGCAAAAATGCATCTATTTTTACTGCAAACCTTAAAAACGAGCCAGTTTGAACAGAGCAGAGATTTCACAGAAGAGACAAAATGCAGCCTTTTTCAGTCACACGCATAGCCACATTTCTTGAATCCTCTTCATGCTAATTTATGCCACCAAGGTGACTGGTGTTTTGTGTTTGCTTGAATGCTGTTTTATACACCTTCACTAAGCATCGTCACTAAGCTGCTGCAAGATCACTACAGTACTGTTCAATATTTAGATGTTGTTCTAAAAATATTCACTTAAGTGTGTAATGAACAAAGAAAGAGCATCACGCTACAACAGTGGGAGACTTTTTTGGGATATTCAGGATATTGACAGGTACTGTTGAACTCATTCTTCCTATGGGATGCAATATGCAACTTCCTATAGAGTTTTCATATAAAAGGGGCTTTATCACCAGAAAGATATCTTTTCTTTTTTGAACACAGATGAAAACAATGTTATCTCAAGAAGATACCCAAAAATGAATGTCAACATGAAAGAGGACTACCAGACAAGAGCTACAGAAAAGTAGCTATACCCCCCCCCCCTTTTTTTTTTTAATTGGTTTGTGATTCCCAAATAGGATTCCTTTGAGAGCAGGTATTTGGATCAGTTTATATAATTGGCAAGTGAGCGTGGGGACAGATTATGAAAGGATGGTCAAATAATTTGTGCTCTGCTGAGTTTACACAGTGGAATGAGTCTGAACTAAAGACAGACTTGAGAATTAACATGAATCCCAAAGCTCCGCGTATACTGAAATAATTAGTGTCAGCTCAGCAAGGCAGTACCAGCCTTTTTAGTCTTTATGAAATATTTGCTGGCAGGTGACTAGACAGTGACTAGCTTGCTTGTCACTCTTGATGATGTTTTCCTACATTAGAATAAATCATCAACATGACTCTGAATTTGGTATGTAGAATTTCAAAAGCATCTTGCGACAACTATTTTTTTTAAACAACATTTCTTTTTTATCTTCATTTGTTGACGATGCATTCTCATGACCTTAATTTCTCTGGTGTTGTTTAAATACGTTGTACATGTTTTCTGCTGTTTAAAAGCTGTGAGACAAATGCAGTAACAAAGTCTGGTGAGTACGAATGCCAGAACTATTCAGATCTCTAGCTGAAACATCCAAGAGCATCTCTGGAATAACAGCAACAACTAACCACGCGCCCCAGAAAACTCTCCTGTACTTTTGAGTTTTCAAGGATATAAAGTTCAACTCAAAAGCAGAATATGACACCAAATTAAATTAATTATAAAATACAGCTTCAAATTCTGTTTTTGCGGAATAACAGTTTTCACTGAGATAACAACTGCTCCTTCTCTCGTTGCCTTACTGGCCATATGCTTTCCAGAATCTCAGGCAGAGATCTTTGAAAGATAAAATATTCCTCTACCTTTTGTAGTGTCATCAGAATACAATCTGTCCACAGTCCTTATCACAATCAAATCAAGCATATCTGATGCTGCTGCTTTAGGGTGGTTTCCCTCCTGTTGCCTTTGTGAGGTGCTTTCACCCTGTTACGCGTGAGGAAACAATGACAGGCATTCGCAGCAAGATAGAGAGAAGTCCATGAATTCCCAAAACTCCACCTAGTGTCTTAAATATTGGGTTACACGAATTATGATATCCTCCAACTCACTCTGCACTCACAGCCTCAGAAAGACCATTTTATGTGCTAGGATCTGCTCCCACCATGCTGAGTTCAGCAGCAGAGCAGACAGCAGCAGCACTGAAGAGATGCTCTGCACCTTCAATGCAGGCTGAGACTGAGCTTGTGTCCAGCTGCAGGAGGTCCTACTACAGCACAGCATTGTCCATCCCTCCTCCATCTGCCTCAGCGGCATCCCCAGAGCAGGAAAAGGAGCTGAAGCTGTACTTGGACGTGATACTTAAAGGCTGTGTTTGCACATCTGGATTTTTCTAAGCATGTCTGTATTATGCATAAAACCATCCTCTCTACACTAACAAACAATGCTGACAGTATTCATGAAATGCCTCCAGCCTAACCTACTCTGCAGCAACTCCCACATCTCAGATCCATTCATGAGCACAGGGAAGACGTATCTACAGCTCCTGATTTTCCTGATGAGCTGTAGTCCACACCATCTCAACGTCAAATTCACCAGACATACCGTTAGAAGAACTGTCCTTCTTGTATGTCAGGAAATCTGTCCAGAAAACACTGCATGCTTTTCCTAGTCTCTGGCATTTAAACTTTGGTTTTAGGCAGAAAGAAAAAAACTGAACAGAAAATCTGCTTTCCTTGGTTTCTAAGGCCACATGCTCTGCTCTGATGAAGAGTCACATCATCTCCTTAAGACACAAGCCTGTAAGACTGTGTTGTTGACCATGATTCCTGAGCTCTGCTCCAATGGTTTTCAAATGACATCTACAAACCAACACAGTTCAGGACTACCTAGTATGTCTGGAACAACTGAATTTGTTTTACATCATGTTGGAGATATCCCTTTAGCAAGGCTACATGGGAAATGAAATCCAAGTTGCAATACCACAGCTCATTCTACAGCAGAAAGAGAAATACATGCCAAATGGAAATTTAAATCCACTTTCCATTCTGAAAATGACACGGTGACGTTTATAATTCGTTACAACACGATCAAATACCAAACGTAGAACATGTGAGCATGGTCTTTGGCAATACAGATAATTAAAGAAGCATACGATTCTATGATATAAAATTGTCATAATTTAGTAATTATGCCTGTCTATTACTTTAGGACATTGATAAGCTAGAGAAATACAGCTAAACCAAAACGGATGAAAATCTTAAAGTTCAAAGAGAAAAAGTGATTACAAAGTGTGGGATGAAGAAAAACAACAGGACAAAAGACCATGCTGAGATGTAAATTTTTTATGGATTTGGATTCGGTATGATTTAATGCCTTAGTCTTCCTGTTAGGGCAGAATTGTTTAAAGCTTGGTAACGAAGCAATGCAAACCACTCAGTACTAGCTGTATTATTTAAAACCTACATCCTACATCCTTTGCTCCAAACGGGTGAGGTTGTAAGGTGCTCCAACGGAGCCCATTTATGCCATGACACCGAGAGCTCATAGAGACTCCTTGCCTGCATTTAGCACTACCAGTAAAAGACAAGGTGGAACAGCCATGTAGCTAGTGGCTGTCTATAAGTTCCTGCCACTTCAGTCTGTGGCTTGAGACCTTCAATTTTTGGGAAACTTGGGCTAAGCTCAATCCTCACTCACAAAAGAAGTTGAAAAAAAAAACCACATAGAAGAGGATGTGTGGGTTCCCTGTAATACCAAACCCTATGTCTACTAGTGAAAGGAAGGCTGTGAACCACTGACTTTCCACTAGTACACAACTAAAACCAGTGAGTGTGAAGAAATACCAGCTTTCACCTTCCGCTACACTTAGCACTAGCCAGTCTTGCCAGCTGGCACGTCTCCCCTCCCAGCCAACCTGCCTTTGATATCCGTCAGCCTCTGGCTACAGAGACATCTGGAAGTTATTATCCAGCAGAGCGTATCACAAACCCATTTACATAATATAATATCATATTTTGTGTTCCTGCTTAGCTGAACATTTTGGATCACTCTAATGTTTGGGTAAATAAGCCACCATTCTCTGCATATAAATAACTGTGCGTCTTAGGGTATGTTTGTTAGAGATTATTAATTTTATAGGGCTCAACCCGCAAAATGGATGAATGCTCTGGATTCAGCCATAAAATAGACTATTCTTGCATTTGAAATAAAATCTGTGATGGAAGGTGAGGTAATAAGGCTTTTATTCCCCAAGTATCAGTATTATTTATGATTTAACTTGTTTTATTTATATGCTAGTCTTATTATTTTTACAGAATCTTTAACACTTTGCACTAGACATTTTTCAGAAAAGAAATAATACTTGGCTTGCTTTGTTTCAAGTGTCACTCCTAGCGTTTAACTGAGGCAACGTGTTTTTGATACACTTTTATTAATGCTAGGAGATACAAAGACAGCTTTAGTCCATTGTTCAAACATATTCACCTTCATCCCTGTTATCAATATGCATTTTGAAAACTTCTACCATTTTCTACCACAAAAAATCGATTTAAAAATATTTAATCTGAAGCATTTTTGCTTGTTTCCATGGTAGCTGTGAAAAGGACAGGAGGAAATGGTATTTACCAAACACAAAATAAGACAATGAAAATATAGCTTAGTTCCTTAACAAAGGGAACATGAGAGCACTGCTAAATAAACAGTTGCATGAGTTCTGTTCTAAGGAGACAACATTTTGCTGACATCAGGGATGGCAGTGGAGGACGAATGAGCTCTTTTTTCCCAAAATACACCATTTTCCCAGTTTTTGATCTTCTAGCAGAAAGAGATATTTCATTTTGTGTTTTCATACTGTATAATGAAAGGGTTGCAGAACAAAAGGCAAATTTATTTATTTTAGGGTAATTGATTCCTTTGTATTTAGGTCATTGCTGAATTTGCCGAAGTTGAAGGCAGGAAAGTATAGTTTTAAGAAGATGAGACTTCCTATTTTAGACTTCCTTTTATTACAGTCTGTCTATGTGAAGGTATTCTTTAGGAACCATGCAGGTAAGGAATCCATAATTTGTTTTTCTCCTTATCTACCTCCTGGAATTCTGTAATGACTATCTATATTACCTCTATTTACTAATAGTTTTAAGCACAGTGGTAAATTTAATCAAAGAGAGCTTCATATCACGTCCCATTGCCATCAAGACATAAATTGCTATTCATGAATAATTTGTGTCAAAGTGTTCTAAAAACTAGTGTTTTAGCAGCAAGATGTTCCAATGTGCACAGTACTTCAACAGGGGCATTAAATTAATGTGTTTGCAGAGAAGCCACTAATTGACAATGAGACGTGATTTTGGCAGTAGACTTCCACTTTAAAGATAATGAACAGTGTTCAGATATAGAGAAGAACCCCCTCTGCTCCTAAAACTATACTAATAATTCCTGGAATAAACAGGAATAGAGGGAACCAATCCTGACAGGATATTTCAAGTGCCAAATCAAGCTGTTTGATCATCACGACTTACAAAAGCAAACAGTGGAATCTCAGCATTTGTGACCTTTATCAAATCTGGCTACATACAGTCAGGAATGTTATGTTTGGTTAGGAACTCATTAAACAAAATTACCTCTCCATTTATAGAAACCATACAATTACAGTATAAAACATTTTAATTAAATCAGCTAGTTAAGCAAAAATTCATTACATTTTTTTTTTTTTTATCAGTTAGCAGTGGGGCTGCATAGAGCAGTTCACATTAGAGTCAATTAGTAAGAAAAATTGTCAGATTTGGCAAGTGCAGGAGCTTCCAGAACACATCAGCTGACAGGGAAGGAAAAGTTTGACTAAAATCGAAAAGAGTTATGGCCCCCAGAGGAGGAGAATGAGCCATGTAAAATGCACACACATGCATCAGGCATGCCAAACACACAAGGAGCCTGTGTCAAAGCTGAGCAACTGTCTGAATGTGCAGTGTTCCTTGATTTCTGAAAAATGATATGTGCATGCAAATTTAGGGTTGCAAGGTACCTGGCTGGCTTTGCAGGCTTTGGAAAATTTTAACCAGCACAACTAGTAAAACGTGATCAGAGTGACTGAGGAACCAAAATGTTCATTAGCATTGTAAGGACTGCAAAGCAAGAAAAAAGCTGAAAAAGAATATAAGGTGAAAACAGGAACTATTCAAACAGGTAGACTATAATGCTCATTTGTAAGTGAGGCAGGAAAAGATCACTTTTTTTTGCAGAAGATGCAGCAGGGCCTTTACTGGGCAACTGTAATTAAATGTGAAGTCTGGACTCCAGAGGAAAGACACCCACTAGCTTGTGGCAAAGCCCACAAGGTTGCCGCAGAAGACTCTTATTCAAAATGACAAATGCTATTTAATCTCTTTGATCAGAAAACCTAACAAGGTTAGTGGTGCAGACAAGTAACTAGTAGACACAGACGGGAGCCAACGTGCAAGCTTGTGTGTTGAGCCAGCATGGCTTTTCATGTAGCTGCTGACCAGGAGACCTACTTTGGGACAGAACACATTGATTTCCCAGTACAATTTAATCAATTTACTTGAAATTCAGAAATTACCTGCACTCACCCAACACCTTTCATTTGCCCAAACCTTTGGTAAATTATCACTGTTTTAAGTCAAAATTTGGTTAACATCACCAAAGCACCTCAGATGCTTTGCTTTTGTATTAGCAGAATATGGAGAACCGCAGGCAACAAACATACTCATTATCAGTCACAAAATGCAAAAGGTATCTCTAAGGGGAGAGGAGTTTTGACTGGGTTGGAGAGGCAGCACTGTATTGAAACTTATTCTGTAGTACCACACTGCACCAATGATTAGAGGTATTGCCTGTACTGTGCACTGCTTTCAAGATTTTAAATGATGCTCTTCCTCTTCCATTCTCTAGAAGAATAGCATGCCAAAGCAGGTACATAAGAAATCCTTCTGCCTTTGGTGGAATCTTTTATGGTTCCCACAGGTTTCAAGCACCTGTGATCCTTTCTTGTCATTGTCAGGCTCTGAATATTACAAGAGCTTTCAATGAACAGAAGATGACATCATCTACAAAGCATAGCTCTTGATGTACTTTTCTTTCTCATTTTAAGGCTTGAACATCTTATCCCAACATGAAAAGTTCTGATGAGGCTGTTTCCTTGTAAAGCTCCCCACATCAACTTGACCTTTTCACATTCCCTTTGTAAGATCTAATCTTGCAGTGCTTCTTAGGTAGGATTGTTTAAGAAACATCTAAATTACTGTTGTACTCTATCTTCTAGTGTTTATAAAAAGACACTTCTACCTTCAAGTTAATGTCATTCTCATAATTGGAAGAAGCCAAACACAATGGCTTCAGAACTACAAGTACTTCTCAAGAGTGTGGCTATTAAATTGCATAGTACTGTGTGCTCTTCTACATGTTACCTGTTATGATATCTATAGGACAGGAATAAAGGTGGTGGATCTTGGCATATATTATAAAGTACAAAAAAGCACACAAAAAAAACCTAAAACGACACACTACTGTAGCTTGATATTAGCTCTTTCATTCTGCAAGTATCTCATCAAGAAAAATGCATGAAATATCTGGGCTGGAAAGCCTCTTCTTATACCCCAATAAAACTTCTAATGAGTAATTTTACAGGCAACATTTTCAAAATTGCTCCAAAAAGCATTTCTGTTGCTTCTAGAACTCAGCCTGTTACAACTGCACTTCATCACAGAAAGAAGCAGGAGAAAATCTACCCCTTAACAAGCCTGTGAAACATTACTTAATCTCATTTTATTTTTCTAAAGCCATGAGGTTCAAAAGCTACATGAATTAAAATAATCATAATGAATTAAATGTAACAATATTCCTTCTACTCAAAATGTTTGCAAGTAAAAAGATCACAAGAGATTTAAGAGATCACAAGCACCACTGCTCCTTTAGCAAAAACCAAAGTAATTCATTCTGGTACTTCTCCCCAGTGCTAGCATGCGAGTTTGCCCTTTCAAGTTATCCTTTGGTTATTTCAAGAGGCTCTTGAGAAAAGGCTGTTCTTCTTTTATTCCCCAGTACTGGAGTGCACCTAAGCATATGCTTAAATTTGAACACATGAACACATTCAATTTATCCCCATTTGCATGCTGAAATTTAAGTGAGTGTTTAAATGCTTTGCTGGACGGAGAGAGTATCTGAAATCCCACCGCTACCTGGTGGTACAGACAGCCTGCTCAACCCACCCAGCCATGCTGGATGCTCAGGGCTGCCTGCTGCTCCTCGCTCCTTCAGCTGGCGATGCCAAGGAGGCGGAACATGAAGCGGCTGCGCTACCAGCATCCAGCCAGCAAGTATCTGACCTCCAGAGGCTGGGAGGAACCGAAGCTCTTCCTCACCCAGAGCTTGTAACTGTGATACTGTCTCAGTTCGCTGGGCAGAAGAAAAGAAAGGTGGACTCTCAGGGCCCCTGACAAAGGCTTTTTTTTTTCTAAAGGATGTGCCTGCATGAAGGCATTTTTGTCTTTTACTCAAACTTGTGTTTACATGCAACATGGATCACCACAGCAATGAGGAGTTTTTTTTTAGGAGATTCAGTCCAAAATGTTTTTTTGAAGCAGCAGTCAGACTCAAGCAGTTAACAACAAAGAACGTGAAACCAGAGGTCAAGCGCTTTGATCTCGCGAGGGCATGGCGTACATCACAGGCAGGCAGTACGCAGCAGTCCGAGGGCTTTGTTTTATCAGCAAAGACTTATTTCTGTGTAGGTAGTTCGATCCTTACGACTTCTTTTTGTTTGAAGGAAGACAGATCTGGAGTGAATTTCACTTCAGGATGATCTTTCTAGTATGGCTTTGAGCCTGACCCTTGGTAAGATGCTGACTATTTAAGAACTAAATGCAGTGAGTGCAGTGCTCAGAAAGTTCACGTAGTGGGCTGATTTTCCAAAGCAATGAGCACCTGTATGTCATATCTTATCTTGGTTTCAGTGCAAGGCAATGTGATTGAACACACCTGAAAATCAGGTCAAGGAAGTTCACATGCTGTCACAAACAGCACTTTCTGCTCACGCGACGATTAACTGCTAGATGTTCAAATTCACTTAAGCATGAAGTCAGACAAGTTCACCTGACGTGTCTCCACCAGACTTCCACAATTACCATGATCAGTTTCACTGGTAACAGTTATATGACATTAATGTATTAATTTACCCCCAGAAGTGGTCAAACAAGGTGGCCTTGTGGCATCCACTGGACAACATAATGAGCTGGTCCTGAAAATGTGCATAAATATGGCTAGAAAAAGGCAGGATGAGAAATACAGTCCTTTTTCTTCAGCTCCTCTCTAGGGATAACACAACTTGCCATAAACTCCATCTCCTTGATGCCATGTATCATACCTCATCCCAATACAGGGGAAGGAGGGAAGGAAAACAACTGAGGCAGCTTTTCCCCTCCTCCTTCCAAGCACACCCACTTGAAAGTGTCAGGGTAAACGGGAGCAATGGAAGCGCAACTCCTGCTTAAGCTGTCATTTTCTTCCATCAGGGGAAGGATATGTCTTCATCGCTCCCAGGCCCCGTGCAGAGCATCCTGGCTAGCACAATAACTGAGGTCATAAACATGATCGGTGCTGAATAAGCCTTTCCTTGCCTGGAGACCTTTGTATTTGTGATCAGCAATAAAAGGCTGTATTGGAATTTAAAATCTCAGCTAGGTAAAATGCCAGAGATGATTATTTAAAGGCTTTAAATCAAAAAAGCTGGCTGTAAGAATCAGCTTCTCACATTCATATTGTATGGATGTGGATTCCTACCTCAGTAATGAAAGAAGCCCCAAATAAGATGAGACATAATAAAACACAAGCTAGACTTAAGCAAGGATTGGTTTTTGACAGTGTTTCTCAATGTTTTAAACACTAGCTGCATACCCACATATTTGCAAGATTTTAATTGCACAACTTCCAGTGATTTAACAGTGAAAATTACAGTTAACAGATTTAACAAAAATTTACGTATTTCCATGCTCAGAATTTGAGAATCTAAGACAATGAGAAATTTAGGTTTACACAAACATGTTTCAAAGAAAACAATATATATATTTTTTTCTTAAGTAAATCACTAGCAGCAAAGATGACTGTCATTCTACATGTACTGAATGTATCCTGGATGTCCAAACTCTTTTGCTATGAATTCCTTTCTATGCTGTATTTCTGTGATTCCGATTCTAATTCATGGAGAACAACAGAGAAACAGGAGAAACTAAAGAAGAAAAAATTGCCAGAAATGACTTCTCATTTTTAGATGCATGTAACCACTGAAAAATAAAGCTCAAAATGAAAGAGTGGGCCAGAACTTCAGATGAGACAAACCAGCACTGGGAGTGAAGGATACTGATCAGCAAGGGATGACAAGGAGCTTGGACTGTATGGACATGGTGATAGTGCAGTAAGTGAAGCACGAAGGGCTATATATGCATTCATGCACTTCAGAAGATTTGAGTTTCTGCAAATAAGAAGCAGAGGGCACTCTGAAGACTGAAGTCTTCAGCAATGTCACTATTCACAGACATAATCTTCATCTGTAGACTTGTGGTTAAATCAATATCCAATTGTTATACATAACAGCATGCTCTCTTAGAAAAGAAGACATTGCACTGCTAATTCCAGATAAGTAAAGTCTGGCTTTACTGTGTTTTCTTCTGGAGAATTATCCCACTCAAGTTTATCTTTCATAAATGCTGACACAAGCTACAAGGACTTAATATTATTTCATAAACAACTTTTTTTCTTTTCTTTCTTTTGCTTCTTTATTCCAAATTATACCCACAGGTCTGACTGATACTTTCAATTGGAACAACAGGCAGCCAGACAAGAACAGTGTAAGAAACTTTATCTTAAGTATTTATTGTTATGCTAGAATATCACTCAGTTTCCTCTGGGGTAATTCGTCACTCCTGTGGGAAATATGTGACCTCATTTGCATTTTCTAATTGAATTGCTATCAGGTTTCCTGCAAGACTGAACAAAAAAAGTTCCTAGACTTACTAACACCACTTGTATTAACCAAAAAGTTTACCTTCAAATGCTTTCTGGGGAGGAAGGGAAAATGTATGCCTCATGTATCATAAAATGTGTTTTTAAATATTTACCTTCTTTGCCATCATTTCATCCTATTAGCATTAAACTTTACTGTAGTCATTGCATTTTATTTTATTTTTTTAAAAGCAGTTGCCAGAGAAGATTTGCAGATTTGCCCAGGTTATTCAGTTATTCAATGCAATTAGCACATTTATTACACCAACATTAAGAAGCAGGGGAAGCTGTCACTGTATTGGGTCACTTGCCATCAAAATGCCAGCTTGCACCCAGAGTAACTGCACAGCTGTGGAATCTGCAGCACAGGCACAGACTCTGATTTTGCAATGAAAGCACCCCAGGGGATGCCTATCCTGACAGAAGCTATCCTGAATTCATTTGCTACCCACCCTGAGGATGTGCTGACCACCAGCAAAGCTCTCCAAACCTGCTATGCAAATTTCCTTTCTTAGATGCTGTGATAATAAAGGACCACAAACACAAAGGATCGCATTCTTGAGGGTCTGAGCCCTCCTGGGAAGTAGACTGCTCTTTGCAGGCAGGCTATAGAAGAAAGGGCTTGGTCCTTCAGGACACACTGTGAATTTGCATCAGAGCAGGGACGTCACTTCTGGTCCCCCACAACCTTGGCTGATGCCTCAACAACATCAACTTCTCTTATATTTACTCTGTACTAACCATTTTACTCTGTACTGACCTCCACAAGAAGCCAAATGTCTAATAATGGCCTTTAACATGGGATAATTGTATTTTCATGAAGCTTTAATCCATGGAAAATCATAAACTAAATTCAGATTTGGCCTTTCAATGATGATTCAGGAAGGAGAAGAGGGGCAGCAAGATTTCCTCGTGCAGTGAGGCTGCCCCAGCTGATGGCTGCCGGTCACGGAGAAGCGCCCTGAAACACAGATGCTGGGCAAGCAAGCCAGAAGGACTTGTTTGCTGTAGGTGCCAGCAAACAGAGATCACTAGGTGCAATAAGGCAGATTTCATGCCAATTATTTTTAATGTCTGGGAGCTGTTTAGCATTTTCACAAAATCAGTCACGTATTTACAAAGTAAAATGGAAACGGATGCACGCGCTAGAACAGAGTTGGTCTTTCCCTCTCTCACGTTACCTCCTCCGTTCTCTCTTGCATTTGCCATCCACATACCCTTAATATACCACAATAGTGTGAAAAGTCTTTAAAACAATGATGTAGTTATGCTTGAGTCATATTATACCTTACAAAAACAAATGTGAAGTTTGTTTCTAGTAAAAGCCATGAAATGTAGTATATTAGGGTCACGGCCTGAAACATATTGTACTGGATATTGTTGTTTTGTTTTTTAGCATAAACACTATTATTTTTGAAATAAACTCATAATCATATTTATTTCTTTAGTAAACAAAGGATTATTTTGTTGGCAAAAAAGCACAAGCATTTAAATAAAATAGAAGTCAAATGCCTGCTACAGGAACCCACAATAAAACTCCTTGTGACCTTGTCATTAGTCTTGTCTTCTATATTTTTTCAGCCTCAAACTATACACTAATAAGGCTTTTAGAAAGGAGGGATATGAATTTTAAAAAGCTTAACGCTCTCTATTTTGAACCAGAGTTCAGCTTATATTAACATTAGATGAGTGTCGAACCAAATATTTTACTAAAGCAGAAATGTGTACTTACTCAGTTTTCTTTCTGCTACAACAAGAAGAAATTTAAAGCAGTATATAAGACACCTTACTTTGTGCCTTCAATATTTAATTACTTTTAGAGGGAAGCAGTATTTCTTTGGTTAGAAAATGGCAAATACAGCTGACATAACATACAGGGCTTAGCTCTATCTCGCACAAGCCAGACTTTTACTGAAGAGCAGCAGAAATGTATTTATATGACTCTAAGTCATGCAAAACCTCAGGGGTCAGTCCACCGGGTGACTAATAGATTTAAGCCTCTCCAAGTCTTTTCCATCTTGTCTCACACATGATAAAAATTTCCCCAAATGTTGCAAACTCTCACGTTGCAGCATTCTTACAATAAGGCACAAAAAATCTCTCTCCTTCTTTCCCCTCCTCTGCCCTCTCTGCCCAAGCACTGCAGCAAAGAGGAGATGAGAGACCAGTCTTGCTATTTGACAGCCACCACCGTGCATTAATCCAGTCTACAGCCACAGCCAAATGGCCCTGCCTGTCCGTTCCCAGGTGACACCCACCTTCACCCTTGCTCTGCAAGGTCTTCAAGACCCAGCAATAAATCAGGCTCCTCAGCCAATTTCCTGCCAAATTTATGCTTTATGCTAAAGGTAACCCCAACTATAGCAATGTGTTTAAACTGCCCAACCATCGAAGAACTGAAGAACTGTTTTTTTTTTCTTTTTTTTTTTTTTTTTTGAATAGGCAGCAGACAGCATAACCACATTTACTCAGTGTCGCACATGATTTCAGCCCAGACTAACACTGAAAATGAAGAACTGCTGCCGAAGATAATATGGAAGAGGTGGGCCAGAGACAGCTACGCAAGGAGCAGGGCAGAAGAAATGTGTTTTTGTGGAGCAGTCCCTGATTTCATTGCCACTGCGCAGCCCACGGCTGTATTTAAGTGAAGCAATATCGCTGTCAGATTGCTGGGCAGGGACAGATCCTTCCTGCTTTCGAGCTATGTGCATGAAACTAAGAAAGCAAGCAAGCACTGGTAAACTCCTGTCTCAAACACTGAATGATGCAGGCTTTGGAGCTGGTGTTGACTACAGCTGTGGGGAAGGGAGGACGCGGGCACCGAGCAGAGTTTGCCACTGCGGTGCCACGTTGTGTGTCGCTGCCCTGCTGGTGCTCACAGCCTGTGAGCAAATGTCCCTTAGCAGGCAGCAGCAATGCTCCCTGTCCTCGCTGCACTGGAAGAAAACAAGTCCAGATCTTCATCTGGAATCCCTGCCTGGGTGCACGCATCACTCCCGAGGAGCTGCAGGACCATGCAGAGTGCTTGTGGAGAGCAATGAGGCACTGTGAAAGCTCGGGAGATGTCTGCAGCGCAGCAGAAGCAGACAGTGCACGACTCCAGGACTACACTGTCACAGAGAAATCTGAATTTAACCTTGTGTTTCTCAAGATTATGGTTGACCTGGCCCCTGGAGAGAGAGAGGCACCTTCTGTCTGCAGGTTTTATTTCAAGTTGAGGTAGAGCATTAGCAATGAGAAGCAAACACAAGGTATATAATAGTATATACCTGCAGTACATAACAGATCCAAGTGGTTATTTAAATATACAAAAGTATGAGCTTACAGAATGCTTCCCCACTGGCAACCTAAAATCATTTACATCAGGGAGGATCAAAGAATATTTGCATGAAATTTGCTGCTGCTTGTGGCATTTTCTACCTGCACACGTGCCCTGGAAGCACAGACCAGACGACACAAACAATCCTATGCTGCATGTGACTTTTAAAGGCTTAGGGAACAGAGGCAAACGAAGAATGAAATAAGAAAAAGAGTTCTGAAAGCATCTTACCTTGTGTCCATTGTGTTGCGACTTCTCTCCCACCAGAAACCTGATGATCACCTCCCATCTGCCCAGGGTCTGGGGATCCCAGGCGGTCACCATCAGGATCAGCTGCTTCGAGGGCATTTGCACCTGGCGGACAGCATACATGGTCCCATCTGCTCTCACCTTGAAGTCCAAGCTGTTGGTTTCATACCGAACTCCCTTGTTACCGGCACAGTTATTAAATTTTACTAGAACAGAGAGCAAGAGATGGAAGAAACGTGTGAGATTGGCGTGATAAGAAAAGCAATCAAATACAAGTTTCAGACATTTAATTTTCACTGATGTCTTCTATATCTCTAATAACCATCAAGGAAATGATTTAACTGTTTCTTCGACCTTTCAGGAGTGCTCTTGTGCTTTATCTCCATTCCCGGGGGAAGAAGTTGTAAGCCATTTTTAAAGTATTTGATACAGTTTCATTAGATCTCAAACAGCTGTTCCCCATTTCTACAAGTGGATTTTTCCCTTGTTGCCATTATCTTTTAAATTCGACTGGAGTCTATTACCCACACTGTGGGTATTTTTTTGCACGAAATGTTCTCCGTTTCCCTAACCCTTCAATAACCTACTTACCAGATAGCCTATTTGCACATTCTTAACTGAAATTTAAAAGCCCAGAACAATTCCATTATCAGAAATATAGAGGCAAAAAAATTACACAAAGAAGAAAAATTAAAACCATTTTGGGGAGTGCATCCACTGGTGGAAGCAGGTACCCACAACCAGAGCTGCCATCCCACCCTGGCCGACCACTCCACACGTTACAGCTACAGCAAAGAGGAACTGTAAAACTTTGCTTCACAAACCACAACTCGTCATTTAAAAGCTTACACTGTCGGATCCAAGCTCCCCAATGGCTGGTATTTTTATTTTTGGCGTTTTTCGGTCAAATTCATTTACAGTCTAGTTTGAAAACTGTTTTTATTGGCATTATGAAGCATGTCACATACATTAGGCTGGAAAAAAACCAAACTATTATATGACAAAATTGACAAATCTGATAGAAATTGAACCTGCAGCTAATCACATAGGAAACAAAACACTTTCTGCCATTCAAGTAATCCACAGGGTGGAACACATGTGGTGAAAGAAAACATATTGTACCCGTAAAAATATCTCAAGTGAGTGTGAATGGATATACAGCTTTCTAGCTAGTCCCGTTACATGGGCTCTGTAATGCTGCAGCTTCTGAGAGCTTTGCAGCAATGCTCCGAGATAAGGAATACCAGCTAGCCCAGGTCTGATGTTGCCTCGGCAGGCACTTAACTTTGGAGAAGAAAAGCGAGGTAAGATGAGTCCTGCCTAGACTGGCTGTGGTGGGAAAAGGGCGTGCAGAGGCAATCCAGGCTAGAGGAGCTCTTGGGGCCAGTCATCTCTTTCTCCTTGTACCATAGCTGACTGCTTCTGCAGTGCTGCTTTGAGCTGAATCAGGGGCTAATAGGGATTTAAAGAAAAACACCCAGGGGATGCCAAAGTGGAAAGAAAAAGGAGCCAGGAAACTGCTAACCAAAAAGCCCCCAGTACCACCACACCGTGGAGAAGTGAGAGGAGCAGATTGTGGTGGAAGAAGGAATTAAACAAAGTTTTCCCAAGTTCTCAGCGCTGACCACAGGACTCCTTTTTCCCTCCTTCACCGTACTGCACCTCTCCATAACTGGGGTGCTGTGATCATGCCATAACCATACATCTACAAAGGCTTTTCAGGCTGTGTATTTATTTAAGCCACATTAGTACTTTTTTATGTGTGTGTGGTGGGAACTGTTACCTAATGACATAGTAAATTATTAAGCACAAAGTAACTGTCACACACTGATTTACAAAAAAGAAGATGGATAAAGTTACCTAGTATATAAAAAGTGTGGGTAATGCTTTTAAGCAATTTCATCATTATAGACTACAGCACTAGATTCTGGAAAGCCAAGGAAAACAAAAGGCCCTTAGCTTTGTTTTGGAAATCAAAACTGCCTGTCTTTATCTTTCACTGTCATTCAGCCTGCAATAAATAACCTCCATGTCTATCTCATCTGAAATGCTTTAGTCCAGACATTTGACCAGTTATCTCTGCTTTCTATCTCCAGAAGCATAACAAATGGTTTTTGGTGTAATAGGGAGCAGCATCTCCTGCATTACTCACAGTCTGAATGAAACATTGGCCACCATTGTTGTAAGGGACAGGCTATCACTTAATTGCCACTTTGACCACAGTTTGAAGCTCTTGGCATCTTGCTTTCAGTCACTGAGTGTCAGAGCAAGGTGCAGATAGAAGACTGCAGATTCGGCAATCTGGAGTGGAGGATCTCTGTCTTATGAAGGTGAGACTTCCATCAAGCTCAATAAAGAAAAGAAGAAAGCTTACACTTCCATGGTTTCCAGGGCAGCTAAAAATCATCTCAAAGTTCAAAGTTCATGTATACAACTTGAAGCAAAACTTTAAAAAGATTTATGACTCCGTGATGAGGCTTCAAACTTCAGCATTGCCAGAGCTGGAGCTCAGGCCCCTCTTGAATTTCCACATGCCATGAAATGCACGGGCCAAACCCAACTGGTGCCAATGGCTACCAGTTCACACAAGTCAGTGCTCTGCCTTGAGGTCAACCGGCACACAACAGCTCACCTCCAGTAGGCCAAAACTTCTTATCTCCCCAAACAAGGTATTACTTCTAAATCATCTACTGGGAATAACGCATGGACCACGTTAACTCCAAAACTCTGCTGTGCTATCATTGACCTGACCATAGGGACAATCCCAGGCCAGTGCTCAGACTTGTGCCGGCACTCACTCTAACAGTAAAAACATAGCCAACAAGCCTGTCCATTGCCTCCATTTAGTTTTAGACTAGCCTGAAATATAGCAACTCATGAAAGCACTAAATGAGGTTAAACACACACAGTCACTGGCAGCTGCAAGAACCGGCAGTGGACGCCTCGAGCAGCTGTGATGGCCTCAGAGACCCACGAGGTGGCTGGTACCAGCAGGGAAGGTCTCACCACCCCTTGAGACCACCCTGCTGCACTTCATCTATCAGGAACTTCCGCAAATCTCCCTTGCATTCACAGCTATAACAAATATGTGCGAACACATTGAGTGCTTTGCTGCTAAAGCGTTATTTATTTTCAGCTCCATGCCATCAGCATTATTAGAAAGAAGGTACATCAACTGGCGTATTATTGCACTCTTCTGCTATATAATGGCAGTGCAAAAAAGCGACTTCTATCTATACCTCCTGAAGTACCAACATATCATATACGAAAAGACATTTGAAGAAGAGAGAAAGGAGTGATAATGACCGCACATTAAAAACAATTCAGAGCTTTCTTTGATTTTATTGAGATTAAAAGAAAGCCCTACAGTGTACTAGTAGTCTGAGAGAAAAAAATAAAATAAATCCCTTCCTATACGTGTATGTAGTGATTTCAGGACTCAAAGTACTTAAACATCTGCTTAAGACACAGCGCATTGCTCCAATATGCTGCTCTGGTGTCATATGTCACTGTGTCGACTTTTATGCTCCATTATCTAAAAATGGCTACCTCTTAGACAAAGTCCCTCTGTGACTTGCTAATTACTTCCATTAGTTTAAAACAAACTTGACTAGAGACAGAGAAAATCCTGAGAGAAATTAAGTTTAATTTTTTAAACAAGCAACATGTCTGCTCCACATTGCTCTTCCCAGGTAGCACACGTAGATGAATGCTCGGCAATAAATCAGACACAGCCAGCTCCTCCGAAGAGCCCTTAGGAACTGCAAGCACAGGAAGCTTTCAGGGACATAGGAATTCTATAACACTTAGTCTCTGCTGGTGACTGCACCTCGCATGACGGCCTGCATGACAGCAAATAGGCCCCGGCCTGGACAACAGCAAATAGGCCCTGGCTCACCCAAGTCGCACCCCATGAGCTGCATGGAGGGACTCTGGGGACACACGTGGCAGTATGGAAGTGTCTCAAAACCAGGCCAGGAGAGGTGGCATGTCCCATGGTGCTATCCTAGGCATCGCTGATACTACCAAAGCCAGGTAAGAGCTCAACACTGCTACAGTTCAAACTCTCTGTGATGAAATGCACCAACACTTTTGTGACAAGTTTTTGACTAATCGATGCACCATGACAGGCAGCAATTTATGTTCTCAATTAGATGATACACGATCTCATGTCAGAAAAAACTGCTTCAGTAAATCAAAGTGCAGAAAGCCCAGGCCGATCCCCTGCTGCACCCCTGTGGGTGCTGCTGCTCTCACTGCCTAGGCCCCGCGTCTGCTGTGGCCATGGGTGGACACACCTTCGGCAGCTGCCAAGGACACCACCACTGAACTCCAAAGCATCTCTCACAACAATGAAAACTAGATATGGCTCTCAGAAAATCCCACCGTACATTAGTTTCACCCAATATCTTCATTTAACTGCTGAATGCAGACCCCTGTGACTGCCAGGTGATGTACTAAACTCAATACTAAATTCACATAAAAACTTCCTCTATTCCACCAGTAAAGACCCTGCCTCACTCCCAGGGCATACTGCAAAACACACACTCACTCATTGTCTTGTGTAAGGGAGTACAATAAATGCCTCAAAAATTGCTAATCATCCAGCTAAGTCCTCTGCTTTCCCTCAGTTTGAGGCAAGGCATCTGTGGGGGACGTCCACAAACAGATCTCAATGCAAATGTTCTCCTGCAGCCACTACTAATAAGAGAGCTCAACTTTGCAGATCACTTCAACCACAGAGGGAAGACAATTCAGAAACTCATCAGGGCCTGAATATTAGGGACCACCACGCTGAGCTGCTGTTGGGTACCGCTGTTGCTATTGCTCTAGGCACCATTTGTACACAGCACAGAAGCAGTACAGATGAACTGCTCACATTTTCACCACATGGTTGCAAGGACTGCCATTAGTAATCCTATGCTCGTTCTCCTTGTTTCCCTGTGAAAATGATTCTTTGGAATGTTACGTGACTACTAGGAATCAGTTTTTATATGTATATACACACACACATATTTTTCTATGTATATACATATAGAATCACATATACACATATTTAATATTTTTTTCAAATATTTGTGTATATATTTGGAAAAAAATCACATTGTTGTTCTGTACTAAATACCATGACTCAAGAAAAGGAGGTGTCTTCCATATTTTCGAATTCCACCTCACCTCTACTCTATGCTCTCATCAAGACAGAAACTAAAATTTCATTCAATGGCAGAAAATCATTTTTTTAAAATTCCTTTAGAAAGCTGTAAATCTATGCAATTTGCAGTTGATGCAACTCTTGACTTTAAAATAATTTAATAAATAAACAAACATTGGCTCTGTTTACCAGACTTAGATCTCTCCGTGGACACAAATCCATCTTTCTTTGACCAGTTTGAAGTCTAAAGAACACTATATGAATTTAACATTCAAAAGCTGGAGCATCAGTAATTAGGATTTCAGATAAACAGCAGAGCCACACATCTATCATTTTTACAGGATGGTAAAAAAAAAAAAAGAAAACTTTTTTTTAATATACTCTGGAAAAATGTTCAGTGATGCTTATCGAAAGCTTATGCTGAAAACAGCATCAAATGCCTGATGAAAAGAAAACCAAGAAGGCACCCTCATTAGCAGGCTTTTAGGTTTAACCCTTTACCCTCATCATTTTTAATTGCTTCTCTATGAAAGGAGGAAATACAACAATTTGATATGCTGAAATAGGTATTGAGTGATGGACAGAGAAACTGCAGGAGTCTGCAGCAAACTGCTGGGCATCTAAGGAAAAAAATGGTATCTTTCTTCAAAAAAGACACAGGGTAAAAAAAAAATTCAACAAGTTTTGCATTGTTCTCTTTTATTATTTAGCTTGTTAAGCTAGCTGGACAGAGTCAAATGATCAAGTAAGGATCTTGAAAGATGTACGAATACACTGAACCTCCTTGCCCTCCAAATGTCTGAGAAATATATTGAATTTAATAAGACTATAAATGGTATAAACCAAAGAGTTCACTTTAAGCCTTATCCTTCTGGATTCTCCTTTAACTTCTCCTAGTCCATTAAAAAGTGCCCCCTTTGGCAAGCTACACAGTGCTGCAAGAGCTAGAAGGATAACATTTATTAGGATATACCCCCTGGCATGCCATCAGCCCACGGTTCAGGATACAGGTCCCTTTGGGACTCCGTTTTCACCATGGTTTCAAGTATTAGCACTGCAAAGTTGTTTTGTTCCTGATGAACTTCAAAGCAGCAAATACATACCCCTATTTATAGTAGGATCCTTTCTCTTCCTCAGGTCGTGTTTTTTGAGCAGCTTCCTGTATGCCTGGTGTGCTTGTGATGAACCTGCACTGCCAAGCCCACCCTCACAAACACCTCTAATATGGGGATGGCTTAACCACGACCTTTGGAAATTTTGGATGTCTGAGTAAACTGCAGAGTCCTGAGACAAAAACATCCCTTTCATGTGATGTCTAGCAAATGGCTTCTTTTCCTGCCCTGGCACTTCCAGCCCAACGCTCCCACACACCAGCACTCATCACCTGCATGGGGCTGGCAGCAGCCCTGGTCAGCATTTGCTGGTGTGTCACCACATCAAAAATAAAAACAAAACAAAACAGAAAAGAACTTCTTAGGGGACAGGAACCTGTTGTCTATGAACAGGGAGGAAACCACTCAGTTAAGCAAAAATACCTGCATATTCCTCAGAATCCTATGAGCCCATTGCATGCTCGCAAACTGATTTCTCCATTAAGTGCTAATGCTAAATGAAGAGCGCTGCGTGTCATTGGAAAGTTTCGTTTATTTGAGAAAATAAGTATGTAATATAAACTTTTACATGGACACATTTTCGAGGCATCTTACCTTATGCTCATACAGCCCCTCCATGATTCTGTGAGGAAATTCTTTTACATCAGTGGGAACAAACTGCAGTCAAAAGAATTCTCCCTGGCCACACTGGAACCCACAGCAAAGATGGGAGCTCAAATTCAGGCTCATAGTTTCTTATTCAAACTGTTAGACTGCACTGCCTCAATCACCCATACATAGGCTGACCAAATATAAGAGAGAAAAATTTTAAATGGGAAAATGGACTTTTACAGGCACTTCAAAAAGCAAATTTCCAAATTAGCACTGGGTTAAAAAATTAAGAAATGTCACACAGCTTATTACTGAAATTGTTCAATAAAGCAGAGTCCTACAGAGAAACATAAATGCTTGGTGGAATTCTGGAACCGAAATATTTTATGTACAAAAGTCTAATGCTGAGAGGAAGACAAAAGGATCCTGTTTCTCTTGTACTAAAAGAACAAATACATACAGGTACAGCGGGCTTTTCAACCACTGCGAAAGAACTTGGAAATGTTGCTGTTTCAGTGTTTTGTGGAAACAAAACCTAATTTGAGCCATTCCACTTACAAGCAATGCAACATATAAGTCCTGAGTGCTATTTCTGTCGCACTCCTGCATACAGTTAATCCAATATTATCATACAAAGCACAACTAGATTTGCTTTGCAGTTAATAAAATACTCAGAGCTCTTCTCCTTCTGTACAAGAAAAACAAGGCAAAAACAGGAAAAAATGATAGCTGTAAAACCTGATAGAAATAATGTATAATTTTCAACCTGCCATTACTAATTTTATAGGTTACATTTTCAACCACATCCCCATAAAAAATATTACACTAATAAACTCTTAGTGTCTTTATTTAATATTTATAGTACTGTGGGAAAACCCAACTTTACTGGTAAAAGGTAAAAACAGCTATTCAAAAAGCTACTTCAGAGTCTAATAAACATATCCCTAGTGATCACGTTTAAGAGTATACAGTTTAAGAAAATGCTTTGATACAGAAAAATGTTGGAAATAAATGGATGTATGTTGGTTGGTATACAAATGTGTATAAAAAGTGTGCGTATCCATACCCTTCATAAAGCATTGATTATTCTTTAAGGGTTCGCAGAGTAAAAAACAAAAATAATGAATGACTTAGCAGAATTAATGAACTGCCCAACATGTATCAGCTGCTGAAAATGTTTAGCATGATTTAGCATTTTCTTTATGCTACTTTCTTGCAGTACAGAAACCTGCTGCAATTTTACCTGTTTTCCATATCTCAGGTCAATGTTAAACATCACAACCAATTTTCTGAAGATTATTTATTATCTCTGAGCTATGACTTCTAATATTTGCCTTACTGGAATAACAATAAATCACCATAACAATTTACCATATGTAATTACATTAAACAAGATCTTTCTTTATTTATCTTCTTGTAATCTTAAGTTACAGTGAATCATCCTATACTGAATATGCAATAATACAAAAATCCTGGCATTTCCAACCTCTTGCATTTGTGTTAGAAGTGACTCCATGCGCTAGTCAACCGGTAACACCTCTGCAGCAGCCAATGAGGAGAAATCTATCTCCAGCAACAATAAGATAAATTCGAAAAGGCACATGAAAGTATTTTACATTAAAAAATATATTTTGAATTTCCCCACTTTAAATTCCAAAGCTCAACCCCCTCCACGATCAAATGATCTATACAGGATTTGGGCACACATTAGTAAACTTCTAACTACCTCGTGTTCAAGTTCATGTTGTGCCCTCACACAGCCAGTACTGCCTCCAACAGGTTTTATGGGGAAAACTGCAAGCCTTGTTCATGAACAGTAATTTACTGAAAACAAAGCAAAACAAAACTGTGGGCTTGGTAGAACTGTACAGAAAAGTCATCTTTTCATTTCCAGAGCCACCTAAATGCTTTCAGTGCCTTTTCCAGCTTTATATTCAGTTTTAGCAGCTCTTGCTTACACACGGTTTCTGTTTCTATGGCCTGATGAAAAGAAATAGGAACAATACGTTTCAACACACTGAAATCGGGATCCTTTAGAAAGTCATTCTGTCACCTGTACAGTCAGCCAGTAGCAATGAGGAGTTGAGTACATTAAAAAAAGATCTAAATCCCATTCAAACAAAACAAAACCAGCCCTACAGTAAACAAAACCCAAATCCCAGACACTGCCTGCCTCCTTCATATTCCCACCAGTGCTATTTTTCATTTACTTGAAGCCAATTCAACTAAAATATGTTTTTAAGAGGGGAAAAAAAAGTGTATTTCACTTTTGGTATTGGAATTGGAGGGGAGTACAGACCCCCTGGAGAGAAGGACTGCAGAACATGATAGAAAAGATGAATCACTGTGGCAACAGCCAGCCAGCCATTAATTTTCAGCAAGCCAGGAGTTGGTCCAATTAAAGCAGGCTTCTTTCTCTACATTAACATGCTTTATTCAGTTTTTTTTTTTTCTGCAGCTAAAACATCATCTCGAGACCCCAAAGGCTTTTCTATTTAGGATCAATCAATCTACCTTGCTGCACTGTAAAACACACACTGTCAGCTCTGAGGCTAGCTCAAAAAAGAGCAACAGCGGAAAAAATTTGATAAATCGACATGTTCTGGCAGTTAGTAGAGGGATTCTTCCTACACTGTCACTTATTTTTATCTGATTAGGAACCAGTATTAGTAAAGGGAATATTACCATCTATTCTCTTCCTGATATTTAGAATTGGGCTGGGAGGAGTCATTTGATCCCCAGTCTTCTAAATCCAAGCCAGAAGCTTACCACAAAGGCAGAGATGCTACCCAGCTTTCAAAAGGCAGCGAGTTCGTATTGGATTTGCATGATGTGGAACTCAAATCTGAGTCTTTTCCCAGTACAGGAACACGAACCTCCATCTATTAGCACTCCATGTTAGAGACATTTGCTGCTTTCCACATTTTTATGCTCAGTACTTTACCCTGGGTGTGCAACCTCGCCTCTGGTTTTCTAGCACCTATTTTGGCAACAATTGCTTTGCCTGGGATTTCCTTGCCCATTTGAGATCCTGTCACTCTCCCTCTGCCCTACTGAGACATTTCAAAAATGAATAAATAATAAATGAGCCAGAGGCCAGTAAGAAGGACGCCAGTAAGAAGGACACATATATGGTCTGAATTCCCTTGTGTGGGAAGGGCAAAGCAGCACCCTGAGCTGGGATAACTCAGAGGATTACCCCTTTTTGTGGTGAATGCCACAGTAAGTACGTTGGCTTCCATTCCTGTTCTCGATAGACACCTTTATCCTTGGCTAAAAACCCTGACATAGTTTCATTACGGCAGTCCTCCTCTGTTCTTAATAGTAAGATAGACCAAAAGCCATTGGGCTGAGTAGATGTAGCTTTTAATAAAAATGAAAATAAAGACAACCCCGGTTCAGCAAATTTTGATCATATCAACTGCATGGCGCTTCCTGTCAAATGTTAACTTTTTATAGACAACCATCTTTACTCTTTGCTCTTTAAATTCCATGCATCTGTAGGATAGTACCGAGATTCACGATGGCACTAATGAGATCATTTTGCAATTAAAGGCTAAGTAGAAACAAACCTCTCACCACTCTACAGGAGAGTTTGGGTTCTCTGATTAAGCAGCAGTAAACAAACCTATTTCAGTGTTGGTCCTGTTGCAGAGGCTCTCTGATTAACTCTCCAAACAAGATGGACTGATTGACCCCATGGATTAATCAATGAGTTTCTCAGCTTCAGAGCAAAGTGCAAGTTGTGGGAGTTACCTGCAGTAGTATGCATTTTAATTATTATTACCACAGCACTGAGTACGTAAATCCCAGGGCACTTTATCTGGAGGTTTTACCCATAGCGCTAATTATTTTCACAACACTCCCATGTTTGTCCAACTACCTACATGGGAAAAGATTTTAAGCCTCACTACATGTTTCTTGAGGAAAAGCTACAGATTTGATAGCAGACTAATGCAATAATTATAAAGGGAGGATCCTATGTAATCGCAGGGCAACCTCTAGGCTAAAGCATCTGCTCGCCCACCCTCCCATGCAGGAGCATCACCGTGAGAAGCTATAGGGTGGATGGGACTGAGGGAAACCTGGGGTGTGCTGCACCAAGCACCTTCCCCTAAACAATCCTGGGCAGGGCAGAGAGCCCCAGCCCTGCCACTATCAGAAACATCCACGGTGTGGAGCAGTGGTGGGAGGCAGGTGAGCACGCACAACATCTGCACCACTGTAGCCGTCCGCGCCAGCTCCCACCTGCCCCACCGATAACAGCCCCGCACCTCCAGGGATTCTTCCTCTGTCCCAGATCTATCTTATTTCAACTTGTCAGAATGGTATTTGAAACACACAGGGAGCTGAAGGAAAATTTCAGGGAGAAAAAAATGTGAACACAGGCATTCGCAGCCTAGGAAGAGAAGTTGAAAGAGATGCTCTGACCGCAGCTGTGTCAGATAGCCTCCGGCTCTTCTCTTCTCCTGCTCTTCAAAAGCAAACAAACTCTCAACTCCTAGAAACAGAGGCTGCACATGTCAGGAAAAAAAAAAAAAATCAGACGTACCAGTAAAGACACTGAACTCCTCACTGACTTGGCTTGCGTGTAAACAATGACAACTTTGGGCTTGACTGTTCTCATCTTCCTGAGCCTGGCTCAGGAGCAAAAGTGCACTCATCCAGGAAGGCCAATCACAATATAGCAAATTAGATGTTTCAGGCAAGAATATTAGAATTGGATTTTTATATATATATTTTTTTTTATCTGTAAGAATAAAGGCTATATTTCACCTGCAGCCTGTGCACCTCTGCTTGTCTGTCTGTACAAAACCAGCAACAGTCCTTTCCTTCAGCTGTAGCCTACACAAGTGTTCAGGTTTCAAGAGAAATTAATATTATATGGACTCAAACACTGGTGGTACTCGGTGTGCTCCACTGCTTTGACATTTGAACAAATTCAGGCAGCTTTATTTACAGATTCAGAGGCTCTGGGTTCTGTTTCTGGCACTTGGTCGGAGGGAGCCAAAGAAGTGGCCGTGATGCTGGAGCTGCATTTCAGCAGGTAATAAATACTGGGCACGTCGAGAGACGGAGGGGCTGCACTACTGCAGAGAGCTGTGATGCTCCTGCCCTGGGGCCAGGCTGCAGTGCCCACTGACTTCACGGGAAATTCACCCACGGAGAAGGAAATTCACGGCAGAAGAGACACCACAATCATACACAGCTCCACGCTTTCCCATGTTGGTCACTGGCCAAGTGCCCACCCTGCAGTGGCCATGTCCTGACGTCTGTGTAGCTGCAGCCACAGGGCTCAGCTGCTGGTGTTTCGGATGGAGGCATGCAGATGAGGTTTATCATCATCTTTCCTCTCCCTCTTCATATTTACCCCTTTTATCCCTTCTTACTGCAGCGGTCCCCACCCGAAAGGCAGCACTGCCCTCCCCTGAAGAATGACCTCAGGACTCAAACGACCTTAAAGTTAACAGAGTGCTTTTGGCAGGGCTCGCCATCCTCAATTAAAACAAAGAGAGACTAAAGACAGTAAATTAGAGGACGTGACAAATGCAGCACAAAGCACTGCCGATCCCAGAAGGTATCAAATTTAGTGTTAAAGTAAAGAAACAATAGGGAAGTCCAAGACATTTCAGAGTGTAGTGAATCAAATTAAATTGCCTGAAATTCCACATGGAATACATTTGACAAATTTCTTTCCCCCTCTTCAGCTTTCTGTTTGAGATGAACTGTCGTCTGGCAGCTTCAAACGTCTGGCACAGCTTCAGCTTCAGTTTGCTGGGGCTGAATCCAAACACGAACCTGAACTTTACCAGTTCTGCTCTTTTTGTAAACATACTTGCTGTGGCTGCCAAATGCTTTCCAAAAGCACACAAAACCCAGAATCCAAAAGGAAAACATTGTCTTGCTGCAGTAAAATTTGCATTTTACCCCCTGCCGGTAGCAGCTGGTTTGCAGAGCAGTGGGGCAGAGCCCACCTTGCCCCGTGTTTCGCCGGGCATTTTGGAGGGGACAGCAGGGAGCAGGGACGTACCGCCAGGTACGAGCCCATCCCACGGTGCTGCAGCCCCGGTGCTGCCTTGTCTCCTGGGGCTGCGGGCAGCTCATAATGCAACAATTAGCAGTAGGATTCCTCAGACAGGCTGGCTAAGACAAGCAGTAAAATGTCATTATACACGTGTCATTGATAGCGAGGACCAGTTTAGATTACCCCTGTGAGTAGTCTCAGGAACAAATTCATTTTAGGGTAGGGAACTTCAGACAGAAGAAGAGACAGATATAAAGAGGGTTATGATCAAATTGCTCCTGAGAGCAGATAGCATCAGCCTTGATATATCAGATTTTTTTCTCATTTTGCTTTTAAAACAGACCTGTTTTTGCAAAATGGTTATAGTGATGGCACAGTGCTTTGAGGCAGGATGCAATTCCTCACTGGCAGCATCCCACTACCTATGCAGATTCTCTCTTACAGGCGATAATTTTTTTTTCCTCCCCATTTCTAAAGCTTTTTACAACTACCAAGTTGCATAAACTATACAAGTGCAGAAGGCTAAAAGGAAGACACCTTTAGGATGAAGAGCAGCTAACGACAGAGGTGGGTGGATTCTGGCACAGGACAGGCAGGCAGATGCTGTTAGAAAAGCGTATTTTGTTGTCCACAAAGCGTTGGCCTCATCTCTTGGAGCCACATGGAGTTCCCACCACCGCCCAAAATAGACAACATCTGGTTCATATACACTCTGATTTATTGCATGTGTTCTCTCCCCCTGCATTTTAATTATAACTAGATCTTGTAACTATTACATTTGTATTTGGTTTATCCATCTAGATGCTTTTCTAAGCTATTTACTACAAACTGAAAGCTGCATGTAGTTCTAAAAATAGTACAAACCCACAAAAATATGCATACGGCCTTTATTGAAGAAAGCCCTCTACTGAATATTTAGACAAAATAAAAGTACCACTGAAACCAATGTTTTGCAAGCAGGTACTTACTTGATTTCCTGAATGGGAACAGACCAAAGAAATTGCTCTTTCTTTCAGTAAAAACACAAAGAAAATGACACACAAAACTGACTACCGCTCCTAAAGTTAACCAGCATGGCAATGGCCAAAACTCACTCGTTATTGTACCATTCTGCCCACAGGAAATCTTTTGGGGATGCTGAACCAGTTTCAATGGTCAGGTGTCAACATTTTAAAGAAGCTATCGAAGATGGTACTTTCTCAGCAGAAGAGACACTGTGCCTGAAGAATAAAACATCCTTTCTCCCCTGGGAAAGAGTAATACAATAACGAATATAGTAGTTAGAAGCTTTCATATTGAGAGGTTTTTAAGATTCTTTTTTTTCCTGATGAAACTCTTGATCTTTCTGGAAAGAAGTTGATTTAGAAGGAACTTTTTGATTTGTATGGTTGAATAACTAACACCACAAAAGAACACACAGTGCAATAAATAAATACCACTTGTGTACTTCAGATCTCTCTGCCGCTGCTTCATCCATCAGAACTAATTCTGTAAAAAACAAAGGATGTGACAAACCCAACCAGCCTTTCTCTTATCTTACAAAAAGACTGAAATCTATTTCTGGAAATGTCATAACGTTTCTATTAAGTGATCGACTCTGCTGAAAACATTTAGCGGTCCTACAGAAAAGCCATGAGGACCAGCAGCCCTCCTCCCCACAAACCAAACGCAGTGACTGGGCTGCTCAGGTCCAAGTGCTTGTGCAGAAATCCTGTGTTCATTAATACCTCCATGACCCTACTCTTGTGACAGAATCTCTGGGAATATGATGGAAAATAAACTTTGCCACAGATACCTATATTGCTAAGATCTGAAAGCAGAGAGCACCGCGTGCTGAGCCCCTGTCTGCGCACTGACAAACTCATGAGGTGGAGTAATACACTTGTAAGAAATATTTTGGCTCAAAATCGGCCTTTTAATTCAAAAGTTCCTCATCCAAACAGATATCTTCCCTTCTTTCAAATCCACACTGAAATGCACTACTTATTGTTTATTACTAGAGGATATACTGTTAAAAAAAATCATATTCCAGGGCAGGGCAGTTTTCTTAGCTCTGCTCATCATTGTACTGTCTGGTCCCTTTCGTTTCAACTCAGTTGTGAGAGTTCTAAGCTGACATCACAAAGCCAGGCCATGAGAGGGCATAAAAGTCAACTATGAGGTATGCCTTTTTATTTCTTTATTTTTTATTGATTGGTTGAAAAAGACACATTGACTGGCTGATTTATTTTAAAGGTTAAATGAGCATGATGAATGATATCAAAGAAAGCTCTGCTCAACCCTGATACCCCTTTCTTTCATGAACTATACAGACATCAATAGCCTAAAGATATAATTATCCTAATTTACTGATAGGTACCAGAGTGTCATGAAGAAACCTGAGCTGCAGACTCATCCTCTTCTTACAGATGTGAAGGGAGCAGCTGGCACTGACCCCAAGAGGACACTGTGTTGGCTCTTATGTGCTGCTTCCAACACTGGTAGTAGCACGTCAACACTTTAAAGTCACACATTTGCAGTTTTTTCAAAACCAGGCCTTAGTAAGGACTGCCAGCTACTGCTGTCAGTAATGTCTAGCTCAATGTAAACACTTCGTTAGTAACATGCTGAAACTACACCTTAAGGTTTATTCTAACTACTAAAATAAATCTTTTCACAGAATACATACGCATTTAATTATACTGCACTTCTATGACCACACTTTAATTTTTAATATTTAATTATTCATTGTGGATCATGTCTGAATTTAAGCTAATATGCAAACATGAGGAAGAATGGGCACTTGTTTATCTCTTTATCTCATGTTTTTTCCAATTAACTCAAGTTGTTCATTAATCACATTACTTCTCTGCTATGTGATAAGAAAAAACAAAGAAAAAAAAATGACAAACAACAGCAAACATCCAAACAAGAAAAAAAAGACTCCCTTTGCAGAAAAGCAGGATATTCTACAAAATTTGCTTTCATGAATAGACTCCATTAAAGCACATATTTGTGTATAGGGACGGCTCATACTATTGACTTAGACTGCAAGCAAATTTTTCCTTCTTTTTTTGCTTTTAATACCCTCACTACTATGAGTGAATTGACCTAATAACATATTATATTATGGAAATTAGCACAGTTTTATGAAGAATTTCGCCTTCTGTTCCACACTTGCCGTGGCAATAAATGCTGCATCAACTAGCAATTTCATTTCTATTACCAGGTGCTATACCTGAATTAATTAAAAACAACATTTTGGGGGATTGGGGCTTTAACTAAAAGTAACCACCTTCTACATTTGTGTAATAAAAAACATGTGAAAGGCTGAAATAAGAAACAAGAAAGATATTATTCAGTCCATAAAACCATACAGTTTTAATGACTTTTCTCACCTTTAAAACAAACAGTATGAACAATGCACACAGATCACTGGGCAAATAAAACAAAAGAGATAAGAAAAGCCAGCAAAGAAAAGAGGAACTACCCATGAAAAATCCTCTGAAGCTCCAACAGGACCAAATTTCCACTTAAAAAAAAAAAAAAAAGAAAAAGAAACCCACCACCAAACAGTACCAGCCACTACCACCACATTGTCTGAAGAAGATTCCTCTCACTCACCCTGGGCATTCCTATGATTACTCTCATGTCTAAGAATTTCTCATAAGTATTAGAGACATGTTACTGTTTGAAATGTGGTTGGCAAAACAGAATATGACTTTCTTTTTCTTGCATGTAAACACTAAGAAGAGCCCACAGTCTGTCACCCATGTTACAGTTTTTGAAAACTGTCCAGAAGTGGATACAAACATCAGCAAACCCTTCTGATTCCAACTCTTTGAAATATTAACAACTTTATTTTGGATGCATAAAACATCACGGGCCTGGACTTTTAAAGATATCCCACATTTCAGTGCTGAAATACGTGACCTTGATTATTTTTATGCTCAAGCATAGCATCAGTTGATGTTCATTCACCACACTTGCATGCAAAAGTCAGTTAATTATGCTGCAAATTATTCTATTAAGCCATTTGCAGTCGCTCTTATCTGACCAACCAGTGCTATCTGCTTTCACAACTAAGCTGTTACGCAGATGATGGGACAGAAATCGAGCTTCACTGAACCCCCACCAGCCACAGCATAAGCCCAGAATAGAGATGATTAACATCTGCATAGCTAATCTTCATGTCTTCCTGAATGTTTGTACAAATCAAAGAAAATTCAGCAAACTTTTGCACTCTGTCTTGCGTCGGGAGCAACCACTGCCAGCCTCCTCTTCCTGCCCAGGCGCGTGATGGCCAGATGCGGTGCTATGGGGCAGCCCCCTCCAACTACAGACCCTTAGGACCACCTCTTCCTCCTGCCATTGCTTTTCCCTGATGGCCAGCATTTCTATCTGACCAACTTGCTTCAAGCCAACCTCCAAACCTTTTCATTTTCTGAGCACTTAGGCATGTGAGCCCCTTGGGGCTGAACCTGGCTGAACCCAGCTGCCATGGGCAAGTCTTTCTGCTTTGCAGGATATTCCCCTGTGAATGTCCTCCCCAATATTCTGTGTCCTGTGTCCTCACATGATGAAAATGAGGTCACAAAGCTGCACAAGGACAAGAAGGTGAGATATGCAACAGGGCGTGTGCACATGGCCAGGACACCTGCCTGGCACCTACCTGCTTGGCTTGTTAGCCACTTATTTCCTTGAGCACCAAAGGTACTGAAGCTGTAAAATGAAAAGGTAGTGGGGAGGAATGTAACCATCTGGGGAAGATCCTGCCAACTAGTAGTTTCAGAAAGAAAAATACAGGCTGTCTTGTTTAAAACCACTGTCATATGTTTATGCAGCCCTCCTCCTTGGGTATTTGTGCTACACGACACCCCCATGGAGCAGTGATATTATATGTTAGCTGTCTACCCTGTTATTTCTGGCTGCTTAAGCAGCAAAGGACCAATATCCCGTTTGGCTATGCTCAGTTGGTGCAAGAGAAAACAGTAAGCTATTGCTCTGCAGCTCACTTCACACACTTCTCGTCCTTGTGTGCCACTGCTGGTTTTTGACAATGATTGACGACTTGTACCAATCGCTATTACCAGGAACTGAATGGATAAATTTCTTCATGAGCAAACCCTTATCTTGCAAAGTCTGTGAGCTTTAAAGGTAGAAAGCTTATCCTCTGAAACAGTCTTTCCCTTCCAAAATACCTCCTCCTCCTTTCTCCTCTGATTTATTGTTCATCTGCACTGGAAAGCCGATATTTCTGAGTTACAAACTAGAGACATCTCAGGCTCTAGTTGTAGAAAAGCCAGCCACGGAAACCTGAGAAATGAAAAGCCAACACTCCCACCAGCACATTAGCTGTTTTTAGCCCATAGCTGATGAGCTGTCAATCATACACGATTTTACATTAAATTTCATTTACATTTAAGTCACAGTGGATTGAGCAGTGGTGTACATATCCATCCGCCAGTTTCCAGTGACCATCAATAATTAATAGCCTCTGCTCACCCTATAATCTTGTTTACCAAGTTGACATTGACATCTTCCAGGCAGACCTGCTCTCATGAGCTTGTTTCCCCGCAAAATAATTCACACCTGAAATGTAGAGCACACACACAATCATTCTTTTAATGATAGCTTACTTCCATTCCATACATCACCCCTCTATCCTGGGTACAGGAAAAGCACTTGGGTAATTTTGATTTAAAAGAGAGCTTTAGCTGTGCAGAGTCAAATATCTAGAAATGTCAGGAAATCACCTAAGGCATTATTAAATTGTATTCACCTACCATTCCACATCCCACAGAAGAGCCAACAAAAGTCTTCATGCCCTCTCCAACCTCTCATCCCCACGTCTGGTGGTGACAGCCCTGAAAATCTTGGTTCTGTTGCCATTGTCTGATTTTCAAGCTGATATCTAAAGGGAAGACTGAAGGATGAAGGTCCTTGGCTTTGCCAAAGAGTACTCATTTTGAAAAGTCACATCACTGAGCAAGCAAATACCAACACATCATCTTTTGAAACTCTACATGATCTGCCAGGGAACAAAGAAGAGCCAACTGAGACCTAGCAGGTTTAGAGCATCCAAAGCTGGTATGCAACTATATAGCAACCTTCTGACCAGAGTTTTCCTCCACTATTTGTTCATATTAGGCAGTTTCCTGACAGTGTTCAAGTGGCAAATGAAGGGCAAAAGATGATGAAAAGTCTGCAAAGAATACACCAAGATAAGTAAAGAGAAAAAGCAGCAATTCTTATCCTATTCTTGCATTCTGCTAGCTCCAAGCATTAAAACTTAGGCTAAACAGTATCCAGTGATTTAGTCTGCTTAGCTCTAGGTAGACAGAATACTAAAATATTCTCTTCCATCTTAGCAGCAAGGCAGGCTGTGAGGAAGAGAAGTGAAATCATGTCTGTTTACACCACCTTTTAATTTAGCTGATTTGGGCTGAAAGGATTACATTAGAGATGAATTATTCCTTAAGAGGCTTCTTTAACGCAAGGAATTTAAAAAAAAATTAAATGAAAAGCTCAGGGCCTCCTAATACATGTGAATATTTTGCTGAGTTCCTGCCCAAGAAAAAAAATAATAAAATTCTTGAAGCAACAAAACTCTATTTCTTCTAGTAATGAACAGTAAAATCTTGTCTAGGGGGGAATAGTGATTAGACTGCAACTGCATTCCTTCCAAATGTAAAGTCATTTTGCTTGAGACAATATTAAGATGCTAGGATGCAAGGTTTGATCATTAATTTTGGCTAACACTACATGTTAATGTTGCTGCAGTCAGATTTTTTTTTTCCTCCTCTGGTTTTAGACAGCCTTAATCATGCTTACAGCCGGTTCTAATTGCTGGATTGTATCACTCTCCACCTTCTCTAAAATGCTTGGGGCAAAAGAAATAGTGAAGATTGATGACAGACGTGTAATTAGAAGAAAATGTAAAGATCTGGTGTTAATCATTCAGAAATAATTTGATAAATATGAAATTCTGAAGAGCGCTCAGAATAGATGATAAAATGAGTACTGTAGCACAAAGCTAAGCAAATTTATATGTACCACACTCCTTGCAACTGGAAAAAGAGAACTCACATGAGCACACGCAAGCGTGTGGGTATGCAAGGGAGGCTTTATTAACATAATGGAATTCAGCATGGAAGACCATCTGTTTTAATTGAGCAAGCTTATTCGTACAATGCTTTGCTCCACTAATCTTGTTTAGATTAATGTTAATGTTCTATTAAAAGGTAGTTTATCATCTCACAATACTGAGTTAAAGTGATCACACCCATTGTAATATTCTCAGCTCTTATGGAGGCAGAAAGTTCACTCATTACCAGGCTATTGATCATCGTATAGCATAACTATTAAGGCTGGGACCTTGGCTAAAAGTAACCAGAGGTTTTTCTTCCTGTAAGGGGAAAGGCACAGACAAAAATATTTTATTTAATTAATTTAAAATACAAAAGAGCACAGTCTGCAAAATGATTCTTAATTATGCCTTTAGATAAATACAGGAACAATATTTCAGCTAATAATATCTCTCAGGTTGTAAGAGAGAATAAATATCTGACTGTGATGGTTTTTCTAGATGGCTATTTTTTCTTTTTTTCCTGTGACATGTCTTCTCACCGTAATGCTTTACCTGTCCTCAGCCTTTGCTTTTAATTAGAAAGCAGGAAGTTGAGTTTTAGTTGGAAGCATGCCTATCATTAAAAAAGGAGACACAGGGCAAGTCAAAGAAAGTGCAGCAAAGCACATTTTGTATATAGATCCCAAATCCCCAAATTGTAGGAGACATCAATAAATATATCCTGAAGGTTCAATTTTTTTTTTTTTCCAAATATGGCAGAATCTGAAAATGAACTTTTGCATCCTCCCTGTCTGGAGAATATTGTACCTAAATGCTATGGCTATTATTTTTAGAAGGTTACATTTTTATAACAATATTATGTGCCAGTTAAGAAGTACACTACACCATCATTTGTTTGGGGTGGGTGAGCTGGATTGGAAAGGGATAAGAAAATTGACCACAAACAACTATATTTATAATAAAATTAGGACTATAATCAGAAAACTATGCACATCTGAGTTGGGTCATATTCAGTGATAGAGTGGGTTTTCTTCCTCAAAATACTTAAACAGTGCTTGTGCAGCTTCATTCCTGCTTACTTCCTCTCATCTCTGTAAATGCCATCCTCATCTGCTTGAGTCCAGCCTCAAGCTCTCAGCGAGGATTTTACCTCCTGGCTTTAACCAGGCTGTTTTCTTTCACTGCACACCCCTGGTCCCTCTTTTGCCATCGCACCAAGCAGCAGCTCAGTGTCCAACCCCTCGAACACTTCTCACCCCCCTAGCCTGCCCTGCTCCTGTGCCACCAGAGCCTTGGCATTTTCTTGTCATCTTCTCGAGCAAGCAGCCTTACCCTTTCTGCCTTGCTGCTCCATCAAATGATGGAAGAGCTACTGGTGAACAGCAGCAGTGCTACCTTCACACTTCCCTTCAGACTCCTCCTTCAAACATCTCCTTCGCCAAAAATCTTGACAGCGGTTAGGCAGCTGGCGTGCTGGACGACTGCCGCTTCTGCAGAAATTGTTCTCTCTGTTTCTGAGGACTCACTCCATCTGTCCATCTCAATTCATCAAACATGCCCCGTCGTACATTGAAATGGCAAAGCCACAAGGGCAAGGATCAAGTTTTCTGTGTTTATTTAGTAGTAGGTTTCTACAACTGCAGTTGCTAAATACCACTGCGGTACAAACAAAACAACAAAATTAGTGACAAAAGTAACCCTCCCTCTTCCCAAATTTCAAGCATGGCTTGAAAGAGTCCACTTAGAATTTTTATTTCCTAAGGGAATATTTTGTAATTACATTTTGGACATATGAACAAGGAAGATGAAGGATACCAAGAGTAGATGAAATATATGTGAAGAAATTCTTCACATGCCATTCTAAAAACAATAATCTCACAAAGCAATAATTCAAGTGAGACTTTTTCCCCAAGTACCAAAACATGCCAGTCATTAATTAAAATTCAGAAAAGCTTTGTGGTACAAAAGATCGCCATTCCCCCTCTGCAAAATCAGGAACCTGAGAAGAAAAAGCAAACTGCTCATCCAAGAAAGCCCAGATGACAGGGTCCAAACTGCAAAACACTCCCAGCAACATCAGAAGCTTTGCTCTCAACATTGGGTAGGAGGTTATTGAAAGCTCCCCATTTTAGCCTGTGTCAAGCTGTAAGTTTCTCAATAACTAAACCTCAGAGTAGCCTGTGCACTGAGCTTTTCAAAATCCCATCTGAGCTGACTCCAAAATGCACTAATTATGTGGATTATGTAGGACACAAAGGCATCTTCTCATTAAAGAACCACACTCCGAGATGAAAACCACTCTGAAATTGGTGTCCTCTGGTGCAAACGAGACCAGATGAGGATGCCTACGTAGGAGCCACAATTTTTCACGAGAATGTTGGAAGAAACTTAAATGAACCCCTCATTTTGCAGAGTGGAATTGTTAATGCTTCCCTTGAAAAGACAAGATGCATTTCTATCTCTAACGAGAAACATGCATCTAGAGCTAACAAGCCATACAACCTCTGAGCAAACGTTGACAACTTCACAGGGGAGATGCACAAGCCGGAGATTATGCTGGAAAAGCTGATAGTGATCAGGGCTACAAATCACTGATTTCCTGAATATTTGTCAAGTGCCCATTCAATGCTTGAGGCTCTGTCCAACATGCTGAAATTACAAGGGACAGAATAAAATGAAAATACACCAATATCTCTGCCCCCATCTGTTTGAACAGTTAATCAGCCTTTCTGAAGAACTTCCCTGTGCTGAGCACCATCTCCCACGACCCATCCCTTTTGCAGAACAGCTTGGGACTGGGGACGTGTGGTTTGCCTCACTGTGTTATCTTTTTGGGCATTTTCCACAGTTTCAGGACAGTTTTCCTGGCACAGACTATACAGCAAGAGGGCTCTGGATGGCACAAGGTCCTGCATGAAGTTATAAGGTCGCCTTTCTCCACACTCTTTGCTGCTTTAACCTAGGAGAAGTGGGAGAGGCAGCCTGGGAGTGTGAAAATGCTGGGGCAGTGTGAAATTGTATGGGAAGTGTGAAAGGACAGGGACGACACTCTTCAAGAATCACACTTACCAAACAATTAACTTCCAGGCTTCCTGGAGGTGGTCTCTGCATATACTTTTTTTATTCCACTCCCAGCTGTATTCAACACTAGCAGCTCACAACCACTTTTTTTTTTCTTCTTTAGATCAAAGTTACGCTGTACAGCGCTTTTTCATCATGGTGCGCAGGAATCCATCTGTCCATCTGCTGGACTCATTACACAAGAGAAGAAACCACATAACCTGTAATGTGGGCAACCTTCGCCGCTTCCCTTCCCAGGGTAGCTTCTTCCATTTACCTACACGGAGTGGGGAGAAGGCTGCTCCTCCGGAGTCAGCATCCCCTGGGGCTGCTCCTCTCCAGTCAGAGCCCTGACTGCGGTGCCTGCAGAGGGGCCAGGTGGATGCATGTACCTACATAAAAGGCACAAACCTGAACACCTTGTTCAGTCAGACCCCATTTTGTCATTAATACAATACTGAATGTGACTTGCATTTTTTTCCTCTCAAGACAGACAAGAAATGCATTCAGGAACCTGTGACTAAGCTGCATGGGCGATTAGCCAATGCACTGTACCTACACATGACAAATTATGCATTCATCCATTGTTTGAAAGTTTGGAATTCACTGTTGGTGGTAAACTTTTTACTAGAACACACAGATGGTCCTGCCTGATCTTGTTAATGAAAAACTCTCACACAGCTACAAAAACAGACGTGATCATCTGTTTTTCAACATTCTGAAAAAAAATCTACAGAGGTGTAAGGTGCTATACAAATGAGAATAATTAGCTTGTGCCATCTGTGGACATTAAAAAAAAGAGAGAGAGTATCTGTATTCCTGTGTTTTATAATGATAAGTATTATATCTCCAGCAAAGTATGCACTTAATAACTTTTCAATTTATTGTGACCTTCTGCTCTAATTTACTTAAGGAACTATAATACTAGCTGTGCCTCACACCTTTTCCACCTTATAATTAGCAAGTAATAAAAAATGCTATTAAAAAGTAATAAGTCTGAAGCTCTCTGACAATTCACTGATTAATTCTGAAGATTTTAAAGCACATTGGAACATACTTGGCTAAAACATCAATTTTATCCAGTTATCAACACTGGTGATGAGTGTTGGTGCGTGATCAACTCTTACAGCTCACCTACACAAAACGGCAACAATTGAACCCTGGTACATGGCCTGAAGACAGAATAACACTTCACAGATCTTTCCAATCTGAGTTTAGTGGCGAGCTGTATTCTGTCCTTGCACATACAGTGCTGCATGCCTGGGGTCTTCAGGGAGGAAGGCACAACACTGTAGTAGTTTGGGAAGGGATGCTTTTAGCATCTGATGAGGAATACTTTATATTGATGAGTGCCTTAGAGGGACAACAGTGAAACTTATCAGCATCCAGGACTGGATTTCACCTGATTCTGGATAACAATACCTGGAGACAACTAAACGCAGTGGGGATGCAGAACACAGATTCTTCAGTCTCCAAAAAATAAGGGGTGACCGGGCAGGCTGCTCTTGCAGGCTGCACCCGCTGGGTTCTTGCTAGCACTCCTAGCCCTGGGAGAGAGATTACTGCTGCAAAAGCAGTCTGGCCATTTGCAAGAAAAAGCAACTAGCATTTTAAATTCCTTACAAACTTACACTTGTCTCCAAGCTGGAGACCTGGATGAGGAGGAGGAAACCCAGTGAGAAGGGCTGAGAGCAGAGTCTGAATTATGTAGATGTTTTCTGAACACCAGCAGCAGGACACCTGGAGAAGCTGCTCCCCCAGCTATTCCCAACCTTCCTCCCAGTGGGCTCTGGTGTGAAAACATCCCTCCGTGCGCCATTCAGCTCCTCTCTCTGAAGTGTGTACTGGAGTGCTATCATATTAATGGTTTTCATTTCATATGAAATAAAAACAAATAGTGTACAGTGAGCAAATGCCAATTCTGTGTAATGCCAAGCCGGAATGCTGCTGCCTTAAAGCCAAGCAGAGCACACAGTGCTGCCATTTCCAGGCCCGGTGCTTTTCCACTCATGAACTTCTCTTATATTATTCACACAGACAAAAGCAAACAGCCTCCAAACATCTACTGGAACGCAGTTCCTTTCTCAACAGCAGTTCCTACAGAGAGATTTACCCATTACAAATGGTCAAGTTCAACAGCGAGCACAGGCCGGGCCTAACTCGGAGCAGCAGCTCTTGTGCCCTCTGACACACCCACTGCCCAACCTTCTCATGGACACAGCTGAGCTCTGCCCTGTCAGTCCAAGGCCTTTTAAACCCTTTTAAAACCTTAAACCATTTCCTCCAACTGACCCATTTTCATTTCTATTCCTAAAATACTCCCCACTTTCTCTCCACTGACTGCTTTTGTTTGTGAGATGTGGAAGCATGGCCCTATTTGCTGAAGTTTTTAGAGTACTTGCCTTCATTACTGCTGCTGTACTCATTTAAGCTGTGTTACCTCCTAATTAATTTGTTTTAAAACAACTTTTTTCAGACTCCCACTGGATAGAAAGTAGCACAACTTTAGCCTGAGTTGCCTTTGAAAAGCCTGCATGCATTGCTATCTCCTAAGTGTGCTCTGAAGTCCTATCAATTCACAAAGTCATCTTCATAAAATGTGAAATGATAAGAAAAGAGTGAGTTCTGTTATACAAATTACCAGCAATTCACTATGGTGCTTTAATGTCATTCCTGTTCTTCAAGGATATGACTGAATGCGACCGGCAAGTAAAATGCCCATATGAAATTAAGACACTAAAAGTAAATGTTTGCTCCTACATTGTAAAGAACCTCATAAACGTCAGAGGTTTTCATTTCATGCATTCCACAGCTTGTAGAGACACCAGGAAACATTTGGTTCTAATGGCAAACTGATGTTCACTTCAGCACTGTGCTGGCCATTAGCATCCCAGTGATGTTCTGCAGGTCTGAACAGGCAGGCACGCCAACCTACAAGGACAGCACAGGAGTGTGAATTTAGTTTGTGCTGTTCCAAGATGAGCAATTCATGTACTGCTCAAAGAACACTGTGTGTAAATCTTCTGTCCCTTAACAAAGGTGTGCTTAGGAGATTCTCATTTTAATTAATCAGTAGCTCAGAAGTTCATTGGAAGTTTTGCATCGTGCCCCTTTTCTACGCTCTGTTATTAACAGCTCATATCCAACGGGTGATGGGTGACAAGACCAGGCAGGAAGGGAAACGGGATGGAAGGTTTTTGGAGCCTTCTTTGCCTCCATGCTCTAGATGTACTGCATTGGACTATTTCTTGTGATCTCTTTTTCACCCACATTACTGGGCACAGGAGGAGCTGCTGTCATCACTCCACCAGTCAGAAAAAATCATGGTTTTGCCACATATGACTGTAAGTCTCCTACCTTCACATACATCATTTCATTCCAGTTTACTTGACAAAGGTGCAACTGAATGCATAAAGAGGCAGGAGGTAAGGAGAGCTTAGGAGACGCATACTAGGGGAAGGCCAAAAATGAGTATCCATGATGTGGTAAGGTGAATGACTGCAAGGGGAAGGCAAAATGGTTCCGACTGGTGGTGATTCAGCTCAACACTCCTTCACTGCTATGTTCTTGCATCACATACCATTCCACTCATTTGTAGCATTTTGGGGTGTATGAGTATTTTGGGGTGTCCCAACTGCATTACAATGAGTTTGGCTGAACACTGTTACTCTGCATTACCTTTTAAACTGGATATTTCTATCATAACAAGGTATCTATGTATATTATTTATCTCCTAGAATCAAGCAATGCAGTAAAAGCCCAGTGTAAACAGACAAGGTCAGACTTCCAAGAGACCAGCTTCCCAGTAGTTTCTGCTGAAACACGGGTAACATGTAACTAAGGGCATCATACCAGAGATGCTCTGTTCCCGCTACAACACATGCAGACAGATGGTCAGCCCCCAGCGGATTCAAACCTTGCTATAAACCTGGTAACTTCATTAGGTGTTTCAAGGATGGCTCCATCCATAAAAATGTGGTTTTGGTCACAAGAAGGGAACATCTGAGTATGTGATCCCATCCTCCTTTCGCAGTGGAGGGTGAACCCTCCTCACCACCCAGGCATTATCCCATGGAGGAGAGGAGGGAGGAGATGTTCATGCAGAAGTTCAGCCTGCTCAAAGGCAGACTCCCCTTTGGAAGAGGAAAAGCCAATACACACTCAAGCAGTATATTTTTCAGTCTTGGAAATGCTAACAAGATTTGTGTGTTTGATTTTTGGCTTTAAATGAGTCAAATCAAAATTAAGGGATTTCCGTGTGCGATCCTGAACACACACATACTTTTGCATAAGGGATTTCTGTTTTGTAAATTATACCCTTTAGCCATATCACTAGTCATTAACCTAATTTAAATTTCAATAAGAAGATTCTCAGCTTTTATCATTAAAATTAACTAGCTCCTCACTGCGAAGATACAATCAGGATGCTGAGGTGAAAGGATATCACCAAGTAAGTCTGATTAAATCCACTTTTTATTCAGCAGCTACTTGTACTCCCCTGCAGTGATACAAAAGCAACTCCCAAGCGACTTCCCCTCGCTGACGGATAACATGGCAAAGTATCCCTTTTGCAGGTGTCTCAAAGGCCACTCGCTGCCTGCTGTTTCTGCTAACTGCTGTCTGTCATGTATTGCTAAGATTTATAAAGACACTGCTGGGATCATCTCACAAGTGCCTTTCTACCATGTGTTCAAACGCAGAAGGTCGTTCCGGGAATTACCCGTGCAAGTAGCAGAGGTAATGCTCAGGAACAGATCTGTTCTCTCTCCGTGCCAGCCTTTTGGGTCTTTGTAGTAGTGAAGCTATGTGATGATCACAAGTTTGTGATCAGAACGTGCAATGACCCCCTCAACTGCACGTGGCTCCCCAGGTGCTGGGGGATGCAGCTAAAGTCAGGCGATGGAAAAGGGGAAAAGCCTCATCGGCCAGGAGCTAACAGGTTGGCTGCCTGCACAAAAATCAGTCAAGTGGTGCTGCCAGGTGCAGACACAATCCTGAATAGGAAATCCCAATGATACCATGTGGGGGGACGCAGACTTTGGATGGAAGAGGTGTCCTCAGGGCCTGGTGGCACCTGGCCCACCCAAACCCCTCCAGCTCCAAGCAGCGGCACAGGCTCACAGGGCTTTGCTGCAGTTTGGGAAGAAATTCACAAGCAGGTGCTGCCAGGGTGCTAACCAGCAACAGCAACTCCGCACTCCTCTAGCAAAAAGTAGGGATAGCAGGCAATGAAATTCTGATCATGCTGTTTAACAGGATCTCAAATATTTGTTTAGGAAAATGCTGCAAGTCCTGATGTGAACTAAGCAGGTAGAGTGCAAGCATTCAGACACAACTTCCCCCCCCCCCCCCCCCCCAGTTACAGGTGAGCTTTTTCTATCAGAATTCTGTCTTCTTAGGCACTTAGGTAAATTGAATACAACAAATCAAGACAGAGGGAATTGCACCTCCTCCACTGACTTGCTGTGGAGCCCTGACTCCAGGCAGGCTCACTGTATTGCATGTCTGGATCAGCAGGCAAGAAACCACAGGACTTTCAAAGCTGATTTGCCTCAGAGCATGTTCTTAATTTTTGCTTTCAGAATTAGCTTTAGAAAAAGGGGCCAGCAATAACAGCCAACAAAAAGACAAACATAGTGGGTATTTGAAGCAAATGCAAAGGTAAAGCTTTTCTAGGGCTTCATCTAGAAAAAAAATCCTCTCTACAAAAGGACATCTCAGAGCTAACTGAAGCGTCTCAGATTTTATGGGTCCTGATGATGTGGTAGAAGATTAACAGGATCATGTACTTCACAGAAAGCAGTAAGGAAGGATGTTGAAGAGAAATGTTATTTTAATTGGATTTCTTTGTTCCCCTGTTATCTTCAGCACCTCAACAATGCCTGTAGTACTCAAAATCTTCTGGGACTTAAGAAAGCTTCATTTCTTTGATTCTATTTTCATTTGAAACTTATATGAGAAAAGTTATTGGTTTGTAAGAAAAAAACATACGTACTAGAGTATACAAAGGACACACCACGTTAACTGTTGTAGGGTAAACCTGCTCCACAAAACCAGGGACAGATGTAACCCAACGATTCTAAATTCCAATCAAATGGAACTGAAGATTAATTGCAAAATCCATCAAAGTACTTTGGGGAAAATGGTAAACTGTACATAAACATTCAGGGACTTTTGCAAACTCCCATAGCCTATAATTAGATTTACTGAACGCTATCAAATCTGAGGCTCCAGTGCAAACATAGACAGTTTTTGTTGTTTTAAGATGCGTACACAGATACATGAAATGTGTCTAATTACCAACAGTTGTTTTGCTTCCCTGTTTAATTTCAACTGCACAAATCCACGCAATGCAAGAGTTTCATGTACACTGAAATAATTAACTGCAAAATCTGATGTTTACAAAGTTAAAAAGTAAAATACTAAATTGGAAATAGTCATAAGCACTCAATGAAGCTGTTTTGCTAGCAAACAGGGTAGAGATCATGGCATCTTTGCATCTTTTCTAAATTTACACCGAGCTTCATTAAATTCTCATCTTTACTTTTCTTCTTACCGAGAGATATAAACAAAAGCCCTTAATCCTCCAATTTCATCCAGGTGAAGAGAACCGTATTTTCTATGAACTCCTTACGGGGTTGGCTATGCTCTGCGCCTGTAGCACTCCCTGACATCTATGGAACCAAGCCAGGTCATTTCTAGCCACAAGATCTTTGGAAAGGGTCATCATTTTCCCCAAAATCCCTAATAAATTTTTTTGTGAATGACTTTTAAGGAAGATTTTAAAAGGAAACTCACTTGGCCACACACACCTGCATTACACATACAAGTTGCCTAAATGACATGGGGGTGCTCCACTATCGTCTGTACTTTTCTGTCAGAGACGTATTTAACCCATTAGTATTTTTCCCTGCAAAGCAGATGCACTGTAAAAATACACGAGTACTGAATATACATCCAGACCTAAAACAAGGCAAGACTTGCTGTTTCTCATACACAGTCCATGTCTGCATCCATGCGTTTGAGTAGTATTTTTAGCAAATGTAAAATTACATATGATTTTAAGACTGCAGTCACATCATGTTTAAATACACACACACACCCAATAGATGTTTTAGGAACAAAATTATAGATGGCATTCTTCAGCCTTTACTATTCTTTGCAAAATATTTCCCAAACTTGGGGAATGAGTACAATATGTTTGCTAGCTGAAGTAATTTTAGAATTAACTAGAACACTTTTTATTATTACTTTTGGTACTTGCGTGTTTAATTTTAGAAGCGTAAATCATATAATTAAAGCTTTGACATAAGAAGTGATTATGTTCAAATGCAGCTCTCCAAGCCATGAGAAAATATGAAGGGATGTTTTCAAGTTTCTGTGTTTAAAAATAATTCCATGCATTTCAGAAACACAGGAAAGAATACTTTATTAAACAAAGTTTTTCTGCAAGTGCACTAAAATAAATCAAAGGGCCTCACCTTCATAAGTTCGCTAAGTTGGCTAAGTATTTTGGCTTTCAGTGAGGATTCCTTTGGGGCTAAAAAATGAAAAAACATGCAAACTAACAACCTTACCTAAACTCTGTGGTGATGGCTGAACACGTGAAATACTTGGGTGTTCACTAATACTTCTAAGTAGGTATCAATAGCTATCAGAGATCAGCTGGCACACAGTAACTTGTTACTCCATTATATCATGCATCTGGTTTCTTAGACTCCAAAATCGATAGGTGTTTCAAGAAATTTTTCACTCCACCTGTTGTTTGCTGGCATTATTTGGGATTCGGAAGACAACGTAAGGATTACAAGAACTGGATGGCATCAAGGACGCGATTTTTGCCCTCACTTTGTTTCTATGCCACAGCAACAGCTCCCAAGCTCAGCATTTTTCTCAAATCCTCATCCCAGCTCCAGCAGGACTTCCCTGGTGCAGGCGCTGGGAAGACAGTTCCCAGTGTGTCTGTGGGCAGGGCAGCGGCACCACAACCAGCTGGGGCTGTTAGATCTGGGGATATTCCTGGTAGAACAGGCCCTGACATAACCCGGAGGTCCCAGGGGCCATCAGCTTAGGCTGAGAGTCTCTTCGGCCCCCATAGCAAACCATGACTGTGACAAACCGCCCACGACTTATAGCCATTACAGCCATAACGAACAGCTTCCCCGTGAGACTCGCGTCGCGTCTTTCAAGGGAGCGTGACAAAATCTCCTCTCTATTCCCAAGCAGGTTTAACTGCCAGACAATTTCTACAGCTTTCTCTTCCTTGTCTTCTCCCTTTTTCTTTGAAAAGGATCAGCATTGCCATGCTGAAGCAAACTGATAGCTATACAAGATAACTTTTTATAAAAACACTTACAATTTCATATTACATGAATAGGCTTAACATAATCTTTTAGACTTCATTGTAAATTCGACCCTAAGGGAATTAGAAGCCTAACTCACCTTGACTTTTCATTGTATTTTGAGTCTAATTGGCTTAGCATCCTTTGAAATTTCTTGCTTTAATTATTTGTTACATTAGTTCTTAAAGTTACAGCTGAGTAAGAAAAGTGAATACAAAGCTGCTTATCCCACTTTCTATGCAAGGAAACAATCTTGCAAGCACATCAGCTGAATCTCTTTTAGAAAAACACTTTGGCCTCTCCAAATTCCAGGTTCCAGTAAATCAAATGCTTGGAGCATCCTGAAATCCAACGAGCCAAACAGCTAGAGCAGTGAAGTTAACCTGTGCTCCACAAGTTCAGTTCGAAAAACTGGCAAATTGGGGTATCCACCAACCTCTGTAACATGGAAATGATTCTGTAAGCAACCTGTTTAATTAGCAAAACTAATTGTCTAATCAGACAACAACTACCCCCCCCCCCCATAGCTCTGCTTTCATCCTCAACCATTCTGTGATATTCCTCTAGAACAGAATTACAATTCACAGCCTATCTTCATCCACAATGATGGATGATTCTATACTGTGTAAACTAACTTAATCCTGTGGTCCAGACACTATTTCATTTTCCTAGACTCTGGGTGTCCTTCTAAGAAATATTCATATCAAAAACGAGCTTTGCACAGAACCTGGAACTAGCTGTCAGCACAACTGGTATCCAAATCACACAATCTGTGCATGCAGAAAGGCCATGACTCAGTACCTCAAAGGAAAACAAGCAGTACAACGCAATCAGCTGGCATCCATGCATGAATTAATGGTCTGCAATTTTTGAATTACATATATTAATGCCTACAGTATGCTATGAACACTATGGACAAGAGTAATGACTTCCTGGGCTTTTCTCTGAACTGTTTACTAATCTCCTTCATGGTCTTTTTGATGTTTGTGTAGTTCCTTTTGACACTGGAAAGATCTATTTTTTAGAAAGAATGAAAACAGTATGTGCCACTAACTTCTTGCTGCCATACACTGGCAAATACACAAACTGCAAAAATCAATGAGCTGCATGATTCTCTTTGCTTATGGTACTTTTACATCTCACACAGCTTTCGTCATGGCTCAGCATCCAGCCTGCCTAAAGGTCAAAATATAAAGATACCTGGAGGAAGAGAGAGAGGAAGAAAGGGCAGACTGCAATCACTGCATGTGTCTTGGAGATCTACAGTCCCCTCCAGTGCCAGTGGGGATGGGACAGCAAGATTTCCAGGCAGGTCTCTCCTTGGCTGCCACTAAAAAACTGTCATTAAATCTGCACCAGATTTATTCTTGCATCTAGATTTAAAAGGGAATGTCCCATGGTCTGGAGAATGAAGATAACCAGGTACTACTTCACAGACATTCCCATCTTCCCTAACATCTACGAAGTTCACCACACATGCATGACTTTAGATTTGCCCACCACTACACACTTTCTGCCAAGCACAAAGGACTGGCATTTATTTATCACTATTAGCAGGACACCAGGACTGGGCTTTGATCCAGTATAACCCAATCTGCTTTTCTATTCCTTCTCCTGACAGCTATTTCAGAGAGTTACAAAATGAGGCTGGATCCCACAGTGGTAGGCAAGGCAGAAGCACATCATAAACAGCTTTGAAAGAAACATTATGGGATTGCCTGTCTCATTCTTTTCACAGAAAAAAAATGTCAAAGCTACACATTAAACCACTTGAAAAAAAATGGGATGTAGGGTGAAGGACAGGCAGGTTACATGTTGTAGAGGAGAACTGAATGTGTTTTGTGAACTGTTATGGTGTGACTTGCACCTTCTTCCCCTGCGTTCCCAATTTGTTCAATTAAATATAAGATAGGTTGCAAAAACCAATACTGGGATAAAGTATTCCCCTGCATCATCCACCCAGTGAGTGCTAGCCTGGATCAGCAGGGACTGAAAGCTGGTGCTGTGTTCGTCCCCTTTGACAGCGATGGCCAGCGTGGAATTACAGCTGGCACAGGCGGGCGCGTTTTCTAGCTCAGCTGGAGCTAACTGGCAACTTCAAGGGCAGTTTCATTTGCTCATAAAGTGCTAAGCGGAGAAATAATATGAATAAACTGTACATAAATGCGGTAGTTTGTAATCAAAAAGGGGGCATAAAAAGAAGAATGCACTCAAAGGTGTTTGCTCCTTTGGTTACTACTGCAAATAGCCAGGGCACATATCCATAAATGCAGCTGGAGCCTAATTTCAGCCTTAGTTTAAATAGTAGCACATCCACTGCTTTCACTGGCATTATTCCCAGTTTGCATTCCAGTAAGCTGAACTATCTCCTTCCCTGCTTCCCACTAGGAGCAGAGTTCCCATGGACCCAGGTCTCCAGAAATCCCTACAGAGGCTGTTTCTTGGCCAGCTTCTGCACCTGGGAACTGCGTGCTCCCCTAAAGCACAGACCTGGGATCTGTAGGTGTGCTGGCCCCAGGGCAGAGGGACGTATATAAAGGGTAGGAGGGGAAGGAACACACTTGTCCCTAAAGCTGGCATTTTAGAGCAGTCTCTCTGCTGATAGCCTTTTTGTACAAGCAGTGTTACAGGACCAAGGTGACACGCGACTGTGAAATGCTTTAGAATTATCCATGTTAGAAAGCACCTCTCTGTATAAATTATTGCTATTATTATTAGTCTCTAAAGTAGGTTTCATCCTGCAGAAAAGCTAGTGTAATAAATCTGAAGATGATTTTACAATGTAAACAGTTTGTGGGAATGTTCAGCATTCAAATTCTCACTCTGACTGCTAGAAAGGCAGAGGTTTGGGAGAAAAGCAGAACAAAGCTGAAAGCTGTAATGAGCGCAAGTTAACTTCACACCTCTTCTCAGTCTTCCTGCTATCCATGGCACAGCTATTAACTTGGGGGCTAGATGTGTTTCCATTACTACATATATTATTGAGTTAGGACATCACGCCTTAAATGTTGTGAATGTTTTTTGAAATGCAGCAGTGGGGTGTGCTGCTCTGGTTTTATCAGTATTGCTATTTGTTTGGCAGGCCCCCACACTGCTCTGTTTGCAGCCTGTGCAACCTACATGGAAGTGTGCAACGGGCAGCCAGTTAACGCACAAAATACTTAAAATCTCAAAGTATGACCTAGATGACCACATTTCCCATTAAAATTTGAATACATCATTGTTATGACAGAGACTGTAATGAGGACACACAACAGCATGGAACACTGTTTCTGAGACAGAGAGATAAATATAATCATTTTCCAATATTCTGTGATATTTGAAATCTTCTAGGCCTATTTTCATAATATGACATTTCGAATAGCAATCATAATTCCAGAGGCATATGATTTCCACACTCACCCAAATGAGACCTTTTACATTTGCATTTTCTATTGGGAACATTCCCACTGGCTGCTTACGTCACCAAATTGCAAGTGAAAAGGTAATGTTACATATTTGACTTGTTCTGGGTAACGTTATGGGGAATTAAAATAAACACTTGAAAAATGTAAGTCACGGGACTTTTCCTTAATTTGCAAGCCAGAAAACAAAAGTATCTTTTGTACCACTACCTCACCTCATACCATTGGTAAGTGGAGCTGCTATCTGGGGGACAGGGAAAGTAAAGCAAAAAGTCAGTCCTATCCTACAGGACATGAAATTAAGAGAACAGACTGCAGATGGGTAGGGAAAGATGGAAAATGGAGGAGATTTGAAAAAAGGGAGCATATTTAATAAGTATGATTATTTTTCTTAATTCTTATAAAAGGACAAAGTATAAAACGTCTTTTTTTTTTATTATTCTTAAATTCCACAGCTTCCTGTTCTCTACATAGAATACATTTATGTGTTGGTTTCCATGTCTGCCTGGTTACTTTTTCTGTAAACTCCCGAAAGCTCAGATCTCCTGAGAGAATAAATTTCGCTGATCCTCATATATACAGAAACAAATATAGTTTCTAGTAATATTGGCATCAGAGAACATCTGTTTACTTTGAGTTAATCGAGATTAATATTTTATTTTCTGTCTGGCTAAAACACCCACCTGTAAGAAGCATTTGCTTCAATTGCAAAGATGAAATCTTTAAGCAACATAATATTAGGCACTCACCAAATTTTTGACAGGGTTGTATCAGGCTAATGTATGATTAAGACTGGCTGTTTTCTTTCACAGTCAAGCCCGTCTCAAAATCCTGCAATAATCTGGGAATATGTGATACATGAACACAGCCACACAGCGGTATGCTTATGTAGACAGATCAGTGTGGACACCTTCAGGCAATGCAAAGAAAAGTTGAGTCATAGCTGGAACCTCCCTCCAATTATTTATTTTAGCAACAACTTTGGCACAAGGCAAAAGAGGAGTGTCAGGGAACTCTTGAGCCCTCTTGACCCATTTTCCCTCAAGTGGTCACTGCTAAGCTTAGGGAGAAAGCTATTAATTACTCCAAGCAGGTACCCACCGTACATCATTAATATGGGCAATCTGGATGTAGGATTTCAAAGCCTTCAATTTCTGCTCTCGGAAAACACGTCTGTTTTGATCTTCCTATGCAGCCAACCAGTAAAAATGTTGCGCATATTTTCTGCACCTATCCAAAGAAATTTATCTTTCACACCCTACTTCATGCCATATGTTGGAAGCTGAAAGAATGAAGGATTTAGCTGTCAGTCTCTGAAGGCAGCACAGGCCCTCTTCCAACTGCACACAGCGTTAGATCTGAAAGTATGACATTTCACTTTAGCTTCTGTCAGCACTATCTGCAGTGTATCACTGGTGCACTGTTGAAAATATTCTTGATAGGCAGCTCATATGCGCTGGATAAAGTGCTCATTAATCTTTCCTTTAAAGTACTGAGAAGTTGGGTGGTGAATTTCTTAAGTGAAGGCGCTCCGCTCGGCGCAGAACGGATATTCCCACTGTATTTCCTCGCCAACAAAGGCAGCCTGCAAAAAGCCGCCTGTGAAGTTATTTCAGCTGGCTTTGTTTGCTTTAGAATTTTCTCTGCAGAAGCCCTCCTTCCTCCTGCTTCGTTCTGGGGTGCCATCGGGACACGGCCATTGCCACCATGGGCCGCGTGCCCTGGGCATGGGTTCCTGCTCACCCATCCCTGGGCAGCACACCTCTGGGGGCAGGACACAACCACGGCTCACGAAACACACCACAAATCCTCCCACCATCACACCAGAGTTACATTTTAAAAGAACACTTTCAAACTACCTAAAGAAATAAGTGCAGTGGGGTGTTTCTTCCAGCTGCTCCTCACCCCAGTGCCAGAGTATTTTGGTATTTAGCAGGGATATTTCAGCCTGTAGGAGCCTGGTTCTTTGTCAAATATTTAAAAATTGTTTCCACAAAACAAGGACACTTCATGAAACATTTAATGCATATATAGATATTCATACGAATATGTTTTTAATCCCTCCCCTTTAATAAAAGATTCTGTTTTTTTAAATATTCACTATTTATTTTTCTCCCTCTGCAAACTAATACAGTAGAAACAGACAGTAGGTTAGGCATTTGCCAACAGCAACACGAAAACAATAAAATGAAAGAGAATAATATTTTTTAAGCCTGTCCTCCACCTAAAAATCCCCTGGCGGAAAATGTGTGTTATGAAATTCATATTGACAAAGGACTATCAATCACTTCTGGGGATGATTCTTCAATTTATTTTTAATGTTAAAATATTTTACACTCGTATCAGCATTCATATGAGAGGACCTGGCTTCATAAAAGAACACACTAAATACTTTGCTGATAACTGAAATGCTGCATTTTGTAATAAAGTCAAACCCTTCTTTTGGATGGAGTCTTTCAGCATAATTCTATTAGGAACAAAAAGCCACAGAAGAAAACAAAATGTCAAAGAGACCAACCAATCTCTTTAAGACAAATTTATACTGTAAGTGATACTCATACCAAAATAATTGAATGCCATTTATTTTAGCCTTATTTGTCTTTGTAGCCTGCAACTATTGCTGTACTGGGTAGACGTGCAGATTAAATCCTGACATACCCGTCTACCAAGCGCTCTACCAGAAGACATCAACCTGCAGTGGTCATCTATAGCCCTGCCTGATAAAGCTTGAAACCTCCTCAAACGGAGCTGATAGGAAAGGGGCCACACTGACACCATGTCTGCCTGGGGTCCTGCAGGGGAGATGCAGAAAGCTGTTCTTTGATTCGTTCACATGAAAATATGAATGAATCAAAGAACTTAACTGGAAATGTTCCTCATTCATGGATGTGAAACAAGCACAGGCTCACCACCTCACTCTCACTAGTACCCATGTGTTATTTTCCCATGGCAAAGCAAGTTTTGGTTTATAATCTGCCTGTGTTTACTACCTTTTAAAAATGTCCACTCTGTGATTCAGATGAATGTAAAATCCTAAAACATGTACGCTTTGCTAGGAGACCTCTCTCAGTAATAACATTCAGCCACAAACTCTAACAGCTTAGCATCAACCACTCTCTGCCAATATCTTAACATATATATCCTTCACAACCCATCTGCTTTGGAAAAACCTGGCAGAGGAGAACTTCTGGCAGTGCCTATAAGCTGTGCCCTACAGCACAGGGAGGATATTGGGAACAAACTGTGGACGGCAGGTCCTCCAACAAAAATTTCATGTTCCCCCTGTGCAAGCTGACTGACAGCTCGAGCATCGGAGCTGTGCTGCAGCTGTACAAGCAGAAAAACCATCTCCAAGTCTTTGCTGTATAACAGTGTTCATTCCTGTGTCCCCTTAAATAGTTCTGGGTCCTGAAAACATACGGCGAGAATAGTCACCGGGCTGCTAATGCTGGTGAAAGTGCATTAACGAAAGGGGAAACATGCACACCAAGAACATGCCTCCCTTGGGAATCCTCCTGCAGGGAACTTGGAAATGATCCAGAGGTGCCCCTAAACCTATTGCTTACCACTAGCTTAAGAAGGGAAGGATACAAGGGCTGAAGCCCCACCTGCTCCGTGAAACTACTCAGGATGGAGCCTTTCAATATTTGTCAGCTGGCTGGGATCACGGAGAAGGAAGCGTGTTTATGACGATGACAGCCATTTCAGGAATACGAACTAGACAGGACCACACCAGTGGAAAGAACGCTTTGAACAACAGAAAACACCTGCTAAGTCAGTCAATGTCTCATTATCACCCAAATGATAATACAATTGTCAAATGACAATTATCACCCGAATGACAATGACTTTCTGCCATGCCCTGGGATGCAAGAGACTCAGACCAACCATGGGTGAGCAGAAGACCCTGCAGTACATCTGCCTCCTGATTCATTAATTCAACAGAATGTGTGGAACTGGAGTTTTTGACAAATAGGGCTTGACTTAGCCTGAGAGAAAGTAATAAGAAACTCGTATAAAATGCCTTTTAACTAAAGCCTATTGAAGCTTTAGACCTCCATATTAGGTCTTCAAACACTCCATCTTATAAAGGTCAAGCATCCAAACAAGAACTTGACTGATGTACAAATTCAATGACAGATGTCTGCGCACACTCAGTGCGTGCGTGCCAGAATGATCTCTCTGTGCATCGCTGCCATGCACACCAATGAAATCCCTGAAATGATCCCAACCTACAGGTGCATGGCTGCACAGGGATTTCTACCCTACCTGCAGATTTGCACGCGTACCTTAACAAAAAGCAGAGCTTATGTAAATATGCTCAGCAGATAAGGCTTTAAGCTCATAGCATCTAATTCTGGTTCTAACCAAGTTAACAGGCTACATCGGGAGGAACGTAACAAGACAGATCTTACCCCAAAAGCACAAAGCACTGGGGAGTTCTTTAGGCACCTATATATGGTACATGCAAACCTGGTAGGTCTGACTTGTCTGGGACAATTTAATTGTACCACACAAACTACACAGCTCTCTGCCATGTCAAAGCGTATAGCTTCACTTATCAGCACCTAAGCTATTTTCGGTGAAGCAGAACTGAAGCGTTTACATGAAAGCTGCTTATGTGGCTGGCCACTTGAGACTTCTCACTTTAAAGTACCATGAAACAGGCACACTATTATGGGAATTAGGGACATTCCTCAACAGGGCCAGCTGGCAATCACAGGGAGACCTGGCGTCATCATGGATGTGACTGACTTTGCACGTCTCACCCTGACCCGCCGTACAGCTGGATAAACCCAGAGCGTGTCGAAGGTTTACCTCCAGAGGTACGACATCCTTGCTGGAGCTACGAATCGGCAGCGGCATGACAACACGAGGAGAAACGCTCTTCTGCAAAGCCTATGACAGACTCCTGGCAGCGCCTCTGAAAGCGAGAGCCCCGGAGACAGGGATGTCGGAGTGATTTGGGGATGCTGGGGAATGTTTCATGAAGCTGTACTAGATACTGGCTTATGTTGTTGATTCACTACTACTTTACTTAGTAGACACATTTGGAAGTGTTAGAGTTTCCTCTGTGAAATTCAACTCACAGAGAAGACTCTCTTCTGACACATTACAAATTTCAATCAAAAAGTTATAACTTGATGGAAGTGCAGTGTACGGTTTCCTATTAACCTTCTGATGGCTAGCATTCCAAAATGTTATATAGGAGATTCAGTTACATTTATTTCCCTGAGGCAGTATTCATACTACCACGAGAGGTAAAGGTGGCTTGAAAAATTCTGAAAGAGCCTGAAGTATACCAGTCCGGTGACAAAGTTGCCATGAAGTATTTTGATTTCAAAACCTTTCTTAAGGATTATTTAAATAATTTCTAGTTGAAAATTTTCAGACACCTAACCTCATGAAAAACTTCCATTCCCTTTTCAGGAGTGAAATTCCAAAATTTTCCCCCCACAATGGGTATTTTCAATTTTACTTTGCTTCTACCTGAAGCCTGGTCTGACCTTGATTCAGTGGGTACACTGAGTATATTCTATTTAATAAATCAGTCTATATGTTACAAAACACATATTGGTGACGCCAATTTCTACCTCAGTAGACACCTACTGATGAATAATTTCCCAGGTCCTTCCAGACGCCTGGCTACACAGCTTCTCCAGTACATTGGAGGAGACCCAAACCCTGTTGCTGTGCAATATTTGCGCCCTGCCCACATGGGATTCAGCACACACACAGGCAGCAGGACTTGGCCCATCGGGCACCAAGGACCGTCATCCTCCCAGCTCTGCCAGTGACCTGCCCCGGGGCACCAGATGAACCACCTCTCTCTCAGCCTCCCAGCCCATGGACATTGATGTGCTCCTTAGCAAGGGTTTGGAGATGTGGGGCTGAGGGATCCCAGCATCATGGTAAGATCTCTCCTAACCCATCCCAGCAGCTGAAAGAGTTTAGCCAAAAGGCAGCGTGGACACACAAAAGGCAAAATTTGCAAATGAACCCTCGGTATTTATCTGTCTCTAAACTCCAGGTGCTCCAGCTACACCATTTCAGATATGCCTCCACCTTGCTTTTCATTACGACTAACCACAAATCTAGCAATGAATACGGAACAGACCCCCTATTATAAAGTGTTTGGCATTATTTGTCATTTCTGTTGTGTTTCATGTGAATTTCTACCCACAATGTTATGGATATATTAATGACAAGAAAAGCCACTTTTAAAAACAGCAATACAGTATCCCAATAAGGCTTTTGTTTCCAAGTATTTTCATCTCAAGACTACAATTTCAGGCAATTAAGCATTTCAGCATCCCTGGGAAACAAGTAATTATTGTCAGTTCCATCTAACAGACTGAGGATCTGGCAAAAATGCATTGCTGACTAACCCAGAAACTAAATGTGATGCTAGAAACTGCTGCCCAGGATCCGTCCCGGGAGCTGCCTCTCCCATACACTGCACCCTACCAGGGCCAGAGGAAGATGAGGAAGATGGTAGGGAAATGGTGTAATGCGTCCTGACCCCAAGCACGGTACATCAGCTCAGTCCCAAGCAGTTTCAAGCTGTCTTCTATTTATCAAGGATGGTATTTCAAAGCTGAGCGTGCTTCTTAGCCATTTCAATGCCATATTTCCCTTTGAAGATCCTCAGTAAATTCTTAGTGTCAGTGACATCTTGTGGCAATGAACTCTTTGCTACAGCATGTGGTAAATGCCAGCCCATGAGAGGGGAAGGCAGAAAGCTTTATACAAAGCTCTATCCAAGTTAAAATATATAAGCTTATACCAAAACCAGAATGTATACATTATTTTTTCAAATTTAATGTCCTTTGTACCCCTTGAATGCTTGGGCTTGTGAAGTTCCAATGAATCATCCCAAGAGCTTCCTAGCTCAGTATGCAAATTTGGCATAAAATATGTTTAACCAAATTGTTTGAGTTCATACAGACTCAAATAATTTTGTTTTCTCTTTTTTTTTTTTTTTTCATTCTGTCTTTTGTAGAATAAAAAGGGATTAGTGCATGTCCAGCTATCTAAACTGAATCCTTTTAGGAAAAAAATGTTGACAAAGGAAAATGTATATTTTTATAGCTCTGAAATCCATGCAGAAAATAAGTATTTCTAAGATAAGTACCACAACTTCATAACTTCAAAAAGTATTTGATGAAACAAAATCAATTTTCTTTAGCTGCATTTCATTTCCTTCTGTTCTAATACTTTTTTTTTTAGACTGTCTTCTGTCACTTTGTGCTGTTGGTCTAGTGAGTATAAAAAAGCACAGAAAAGTCTACAGTTTGATACAGTCTGCCTAACTAAGTAGGAATATTTTTACTCTCAGCAAATCTGAGGTCAAGGCCTTTGACGGCCTTAAACAGAAGGGTATTTTTGCATTATGGTTGTTTCTAAAATACTTGCGATATTCAGCTTATTTACCCATCTTTGCACGTATCAGCACTTGCTGTCAGTGGAAATTCAGTAAGATTATTAAGCTAATTTCCATACGGGTTACTTTCATGGGATTTTCAGAGTTGGGAGAAAGAAGGATCCTGGAAGCACACCAACCTAAAACCATTATGTACAAATTGCTAAAAAGGGCACAATAAATGACACGTGAAATATTTAAGCGTTTTCATATTTCTGAATGTAGAGCCCTGAATTATAAAATACAAAAGACAGACAACAACCAGCCTCATATGGCCTGAGGAGAAAACATTTAGCAAAGGCAGAAATTCAAACAGGCAACCTGCAAGGCATTAAATAATGCCAAGTACATCTCAGTCTCTTTAGTTTGGAAAACCAGCTGAATGGTCTGCTCAGTGTCTAGCACTTAGAGATTTCAGGCACTGGAAATCCCACTGAAATATGTTACAGCAAGGCATCTAGAGAGCTCTGTTTCTCACTGCAGTCGTGTGTCTCAAAGCAAACGGAGCGTTCTGGAAAAAACACTGAATGAACACTGAATTTTTGTCACTTCCTTAAATATTTGTTCAGAATCCTGCTTACTCTCCTGATAATTGTTTCCCATTTATACAAGTAATTAAAAAGCAATTGTGTTATTTTACACGTATTACCATTCATTTACTTTTCCACTGCAAATCTGAAAATATGCAAAATGAAAGCACTTGAGCCTAGATTTAGATGGTCTAAATTCCACTTGAGTTCCTGCACCTAATGTTTCCAATTAGCGAGGTGTCTCTGCAGACCCAGCAGCCAGGAATAAGGAGGCAGGAAGTCCAAAGCCATCTGAATCTGGACATCCGTGCAAGCACCTTGATGCATAAAAACCCTGCCTTTATCTCCGAGGGCTTGAATCAGCAGAAGGGTTTGTGAGACAGGGTGTTACTTCCATACACACTTTCAGTCAAGGTCACTTGTTTGACTGGATTTAAAGACAGGTTATTGATGATTTATATCATAAACAGGACTTGTGTTGAAGAAAGCCTGAAGAATGAGACTTTTCCTACGAGAAATAGATATCTGAACTAGATAAAGAAGGGTTTATGAGTACTGAGGGAGGTGACTAATCTTTATTTATCAGAAAACATGAAGGAATGTGATCTTTTCCCTGAAGTAGTTCTTATCTCACAAGAGGCTGAAGATGAAATGCTGATGACAGGAGTCTGGAAGTCCCATCCCTTAAAAAAGCCAAAACTCTGTAGATGTTTGTCACCAGGAACTGGGTTTGTTTCCATGCCAGATTATGTCTATTCTGTATTTGTTTGTTCTTAAATAATACAGAGCTTTATGACAGCCCTCTGTGTTTGTGTAATCCAGGGTTACAAAAACAAGACGGGCTGTTGGCACCTGTGGCCTTTGGAAATGTGTTTTGTAGCATCAGCATGGGCAGAACACAAGCAAGACATGACAAAGTCTGCAACCAGCATGAACTAGAGCAACTACAGAAATGTGCAAGACCAAATAATTTCTGCATGCACAGGCTGCTGGGAGAACACTATGAGTAAATTAACTACTCTTTTCTTACTCATTTTGATCAAGAGGGACACAGCAAAGATGGCATTTCATTTGCTCCATAGAAAATAATCAAGAGTTGACCTGTGTATCCATGTCAAAGATGAACACTGAGCACATATGTAACGGAGAGAAAAGCATTGTTATCTTAAGATTGTCAAATTCTGTGAACTCATCTATGACGCCTTCCAGAAACAACTCACACTCCACAGTCATTGCAAGTATGGATGAAAGTCAATTGGCTCAGTAATCTTCAAGGAGGCAAATCACTGTAATTGCCTTTCAAGGCAAAACAATTTCAAACTCATCCTGAAAGTTAGGCACCTAAGCACAAGTGGCCTTATTTCCAACAGTAGCAAGCACTGAGGCTCTCAAACAGATGAATGGAAGCTGTGATTGCTCACCACTGCTGACAATCAGGTGGCTTGTAGTTAAGTGTCTACATCTGCAAAAGAAAAAAGCTGGCTCAAAGGCTTCATTTTTCACTGCAAGTGCAAGCTGGTGTATTTGAGTGCAGCCAAGAGTCTGAACGCCTTCCTCACAAAGTCTTGCAACCTCCAGCAAAAAATGCTAAAAGCACGGCACAGGTAATGCTCCTATTTGCAATTTGCAGTTGTACCTTCCTAAATATTTTAAAAGTTTAACATCAGTTGTAGGCATAGGTACCCAAGAACTGTGTGCCTTCCGCACTTCGGGTTCCCACGGGATCCCGGCATCAGGCAGCTCTGTACTTACACTGATGGGAATACTGCTGACTGAAGCCCATTTGTTGTGAAGGATGGCTGAGAAACTAACATTTCTTTAAATAAACTCTTCTAAGTTGGATCCATTAGGCTAGAGCTCACTTAGGCTGTATACTGCTATATTTGGGGTGGGGCTGTGACTTGTCAAATACTCCTAATAAATCTTTCCCACATTTAGTCCACTTATTTTAAGCATCAGCTCCTCAGTAAAATCCAGAGAAGGATCGCTTCTCACCCAGAAAACAGAATCAGCACTCCTTATGCTGAGATCCTGCCCTTCATGCACAGAAATAAGTGCCCATAAATCTAGAATGGTGGATCTGAGGAGCTGAAATAGGATTTATTTGGATGCCTTCCACACGCCGCAGCTATATTTCATAACCAGTTACAGAGCTTACTAAATTTTGACACGACTGTTCTTGAAAATACACACTTTCATCGGGGGGCATAATTAACTGTACACCTTCTACCTACTCAAAAAGTATATGACTGACTACACTATGAGCAAGATCTGAAATCTGTTGCTACTGTACCTTACCTCTTGAAAAGGTGTTTAAAATTATAAGCAAGATGACAATTCGGAAATATCCAAGACAACCTAGGCCCCTTCTTTGCATTCTCGCCAGTATCTCCGTTACCATGTTATCTCCCTGTTCACTGTCAATTTTTCTGCTTCTACACAATTAAAATGAGGAAGCATTATTCTGAGAATAGGAAATGTCCTGACATCTAAATAAAGTAAAAGAAGATAGAAACAGAAATTTCTCTTTTAAAAATCTTTTATGAAACAAAAAATAAAATCTTTTCATCACCTACAGCAAAATACACTGGTTCAAAGCCTGACCTCAAGGAAAGCAAGAAAGAAGAAAGTGAATATTGAGAAGGGTGTCAGCTACTATACCTAGGAGAGAAGGAATGAAATTAATGAAGAGAAATTAAGGCTGTGTATTAAGACAGGGAGGAATTCCTCCTAAGGAAGGCTTCTTTCCCTTAATGCAGCACAACACTTCAATGCATACTTTTGCCTTATGGAAAGATTTACCATCTCTGAATGTGTGTACTAGGTATTTGACTTCCTATGGCTTTCCAAAGGAATTAGATGCCCTAACCGTCCTTTACGCCTTTGGAAGCTTTCTCCTCAGACCCTAACTAATCCTTATTCATTTCACTTGGTCCATTTCCAGGCTGAAAATTAAGCGCTCAAGTGCTTTGTATAAGATTATGGGATGATGTTGTAGAAGCAAGGCTGAAGTCCCACCATGTGGAACATTTCAAAGCACCAGCACCTTGGTGAACACATGAGTGACCAAATGATCTTGCTGGGTAGGCGGGAAGGAGCAATTTCACAGTTCTTTTCTATTTTTTTTTTTTTAATAAAATCAGAAATTCAGCTATGTAATGACAAACCAGTAGTTTCAAAACAGAGTTGCACCTTCTGTGCAAACTGAAGTTTTCCCTGAAGGGAGTCTTTTTTGTGTGCAAAGTACAATAGTTAGTCATGTAACTAGGAGCCACCATTTTAATTTTTCTTTTTGCCTCATCAAGCACTTACTGAGCAGAAAGTACTACCTGTGATAAATGCTACCTGTCAAGACTTAACTTTGATCATGCTTCAGGAAGGAAGGGTTTCCAAATCATTTGCTTAGAAATTTTTAATTCTTAAGTGGGTTGTTTGTTTGCTTCAAAGGAAGTAGTAACCTATTTTAAATTATCAAAAATCTGTTTTTAAACAAGTTTTCCTTTGTACTTTAAACATTCCCTAAAAATACTTATGTTCATTTTGTAAAATTAAAACAAAGTAGATGTTTAAACTATCATCTGACTCAGCAGCTCTGTCATCATGCTTACCCACTGCCTAAGGAAGGATCAAATCTGGCCAATGGCTCTGTTCACCTGAATTAGGATGTTGAGTTAATACTGTCATTTGTCATGGCACCAATGTCCCTCTAAGTGTGTCAAATCACCAACAGGAGAGCTTCCTAGTTTCGCTGAAAATTCTTTTAAAACTCACAAGCAGAGTGCTTACAGCACTCTCGCCAGCCCTTCCTATGCTTTATATGTAGTGTCAAAAATAAAAGTAGGAGGCTTGGTGCGGGAGGTGGTTTAAAAGGTCACCTCTATAGCTTATAGAAGGGATTTGCCTTGCTTCACTAAGCCCCAGACACTGTACTTCAATTTTACCAGTTAAATTTGACTTTGCAGGACTGGGTGGGAGGGGTGCAATTTATATGGCGTGGTCAGCAGAATCCACGGTGCCATGCATCACTGCCAAGCAGCCGCAGGAGCTCCTCGGGCTTGGTGCTGCATAGGATACCTTTGCAGGAGACAAGTTACAGCAGACTGTATTTCTTGTAAAATAAAAGATTTGGAAATATACTGATATTCTGAGCTGTCATGCTGCAAGTGACTGGTAACCTTTTTAAGGAAAAAGACAAGAAAACAGACGGGATTCTATTACAAACCAAGTATCACCTGCTAACAGAGGGATCCTAGCAGTAATATTACTTATTTTAATCAACAGTAAAAGCAATTGCAGCAGAATGATTCTCCTGGTAATGGAGACGTTACTTTCTGCATTTGGAATACCCTCTCCTCCATTCCTTCATGTCATGTCAAAGGGAATTATTCAGATGAAATACAGGAGCTAGACCCTTTTGTTTTGTACTTGCTGTTCTTAGACTTAAGAATTTCATTAAAATTCTTTCAAGTCAAAAAAAAAGGAAAATCTTGGAGGAAAGGAAAAATAAAGCTTTCCCCCCCATTTTATTTACAGACACTGCTAAGCTTCCTTAAGCTACTTTTGACTCGCTGCCTCATACCCCAACAAAGCAGATGTGAAGAAGGCAGATATATAACAGTACAGCACGCACAGCAGGGCTGCCAACTGTCAATAAATTTATGAACAGTTTGTAGATCTACAGGAGTTTTGTGAAAATTCTTATTCTTTCAGTAAAAACTGGCAAGCTCTCCCGCATCTTGGCAAAAAAAAAATCTGCAAAATTACAATTTGAGAACATACTGGTCTACTTCCACCTGGAAAAAAATCACCCCAAAACACAACCCTGTTGTTGCTGGATCAGATCATTTCTGTACGGAGCTCTCTTCCAAATTCCTCCGATGCTGGAATGGATAACAGAGTTGCTGATGTTTAAAAGTAACTGGCAATCGAATTCTGCAGGATACTGAATATTGTGCAACAGAACGTGAATGCAGCTTAGTTAACCACAAAAATAGAAATACTTTGTTTCAAAAATAACTTACTGACACTGGAGTTTTAAAAATAACCACCTAAAATTACTTTTATGATTAATCACATGGGATATTTCCCTTTCTGCCCCAAAACTGGCTAGGTTGATATTCAAATGCTAATTTGCACAAACAGCTATGAGCTTTATTTCCACAGATCAACTTGAATGTGCAAAAGCTCTGCTTCCAAATGTAAAGGCTGTACTGAAACTGTTTTGCATAACTGGCTTAATATGCATGAAATTATAGGGGCATCCTAGAAATTAGTCATTGCGTGCTTTGTACTTGCACCTGTTTCAGTATCTATTACCTGCTATTTGCCTGTACTGGTCCAGCAGGCAAAACCACACACCTGGATACACCGCATATATAAATCACAACGTACAGCCTGGTGCAGGTGTAATTACAGAGGTCAGCTCACTATCCAAATATATTTAAGATATCAAACCCCAAGCTCCCTTGCTCTACAGTTAAATCTTAAATTTGGGTTTTGCCTCTCTCCAACTTTATAGATTGCCAAGGTTTGATTTAGAGGAGTACAGCAAGAACATTATTGGAGAGAACCCTTGCCTACGAATTTTTATTGTAACAGAGTTGAATTTGCTCCAGCTGGCTTTCTGTGAATGCGAAGAGGACAGCCAAAGATTTTACATTCAAGATTAAGCAGAATTTTGAAGGCAGGAAGCATGTCAGCCTGCAACAGCATCTCATGAGGTTCCACATCTCCTAGTGTGGTTGAAAAAAAAATTATGGAGAAGCTACAAAATAAATACCTATTCTTCTCAGTAGCTTTCCTGGGCATATAGCAAGAACTAAAAGGTTTTCAAGGTTCATACGATTTGTCAGGCTTCAAAATCATTTTGAACGCTTATTTTAGGGACTCAACACCATAAATGTATGGAACCAAGACTGTAAATTCGAACATTGGTGTGAGTGAAGTCAACTGCAATGTTCCTTAGCACCCTGAATGTCAGAAATGGTGTGTGTGTGTGCATACACAAACACCCCACCTGAAGAAGGCAGGGAAGGAGAGGGAGTGAGGGCACATATATATATACCCAGAAAACCATTCTGGAGGGAAGAAAAAAAAATAGCCTTATATCAAGCTGAGATTAAGTGAATTTCTGCCACTGCTGAATGACTTGGGAACTCTATTCACTTTAATGCACTATGAGCTGTCATTCCCATCTTTATACAAAGACACTGAGTTTCTCAAGAGCAGTTTGAAAAAAACATTCAACATTTTCTGTACTTTCACATATTTTTCTGGGTGTATTTTTTCCATTAAAATGATACTGCTGCAAGTTAGCAAGAATAACACAGATCTCGTCTCCCCTGGTTTTCTGTTCGTATATATTATTTATAGGGAGAACCGACTCCAACTCTTGGACTTCGACAATCTAACACTTGCTACTTCAAAATATTATTGCGACCTTTTTTTGAGTTCTTAACACTATCATTGTTAGCAGCTTTCCTCAGAAATTCAGAAAAAGCCCTGAAGGCTTTTCCTCGGTCCATGAAACTCGTTTCAGATTTGATGGGTAATGATTCGAAAATCTCCATTTTGTTCTCTGCCTTTGTCAGCAACGTTTTGGTAGCGTCCAAAAGAGACCTGGACACATCAAAGCGCTGCACCCAAGGCAACAGCATTAAATGCAAGGGCAGCAGCACCCTTAGCCAACCTGGAAGAGCTGAGTTGCAGATAACGTCTGCTCTGGCTGGGGATAAGGCTGGTGTGTATGCAACGTGGCACAGCAGGGCTGTGGCACTGTCTTTAGCCCATCTGAAATGAGTTCTTCAGCACCATTGCTGGCCACACGGCTGCATGATGCCTTGGGGCCACTAAACTCTGTCTTTAGATTACACCCCTTTAAACTCATGACTTCATGCTGCCAAATCTGTGCATTAGGTATGACTTCACGTAATATGCGCTAACAGAGAGCCTGGCACACCGGCATTGACCTTTTTTCCCCACTTGTGCAACAGGCAGAACAGGCAGAGCACTAGCAGCAGTTCAGCTGTGCATGCTCATGTACGCAGCTGGGAGTCCCCAGACCCACGTCCTACCTCCAGGACAGCAGACCCAGTTCTCACTCTTGGTTAGACCCAAGATCAAGGCAAGATGGAGCTGCAGCTGGGAGCAGAGGCCGCTTGCAGGAGGCAGCCACAGCCCTAAAAAGCCGTTTGGCAGCTGGCTTGCACCTGCGACAACAGCACTTTCAGCTCCAGTAATTCTTTCATACCACAATAGGGACAAGATGACAAATCTGATTATATTAATGTCCATTCTTTCACCCTGCTTTCCAAAATTTACAAGTTTACCATATGCTTTAATGGAAGAATGACCTGTCTCTTTTTAGGTAACTATTGCTTCATTTTTAATGATCCAATCCTTTCATGCATGCATTGCCATGTCTGCTGAGAAGTCAGCTCTTATATATTCATGGGCAAACAGTCATTTTGCCAAAACCCAGTGATGTGTGACTAATATCTGATGGGTAGCATTAAGGTAACCCTTCCAAATGGGTCTTCTCAATTTAGTACCCAAATTTTAAAAGATACTCAGGTGTCTGCTAATTATGTCAAAATAACATTAGAAGTATATATACATATATATAAACACAGGGAGGGAGGAAGAAAGATAGACAGACATGGAGATAGATGGAGAAATTATCTACCGTATTTTGCCACATCACAATTTCACTGTATTCTACTGCATCAGAATATATGTATATTTAAAATAAAAAAGCCAGAGAAGACATTCTACAGTTTCTCAGTAACAGAAAATTCATACTAGGTACTGCAAAGAGCTACTTACTGGCACTGGTTACAATCTGCAGGTAATTCACATTAAATTATATCTCCCATTCCACTGTGTATTGCAGAACAGAAGATACGCCTGCAAGAATGACAATGTTATATCTGCATAGGGAGTCTGTGATTGTTATACAATAAGGCACATTCTTCCCACATACAACCTGTGGAGAAATGGATGCCCTAAATGAAGGGCCACATTTTGGTACCATTAATGGGTACCTTGCCACAAAATAGGACACAATATAAATTCATTTCCAAATTACTCTGAAAACAGCAATACAAAATACACTGGAAAGAACATTTTTTTTTGTTTTTGTTTTTGTTTTTGAAGGAGGGTAAAGTTACAGATCTAGTCTCATTTTTCCTTTTTTTTTTTTTCTCTTCTGGTACGTGGGTGTCAGGATATCACAGGTTCTTCTTCACCCAATGAAGCATGATTTTGCTTCCCTCACACTGTAACAAAAAGCTAAGTAGGTGGTATGTACTGGCTTCCAGAAGTGCAAAGTCCCATTCTTCTCTATAATAAATTCAAATATATTCTAGAGGAAACAAAAGAGTTTATCCTGGAGAAGGGATGGATTCATACTCTTCAGGCAGCACACACCTGCATCTCTGCTAGTGCATGCACTAACACCAATGAATGCCCATGCTGGAATACAAAAACAAGCACAAACAGCAGCAGAAACCATGCGTTGTACTAATCCAGGAAAAAAATTCTGGGGCATGTAGGTGTGAGGTTATTTAAAGAATTTCTAAAAATGTCAAAATGTTAGCAGTTTTTTTGTTTTTGTACCTGCAAAGTGGAAGTTTGCAAATACTCAGTTTTTCAGCACACATCGAGGCTGTGCTGAGACATAGGTAAACACTTCAAGTTTGGGTCAAACACTGACTTTTTCCCCTCCTTACATAAAGAAAAAACAAAAAGCAGAATAGCAGCTTATCAGAAGGCTTTTACATAAACCTGAAGCATGGAAAGCAGAAGTAAAAATCTAGAGGAGTCTCTTGCATTTAATGGAGTAGCCCTTCCTGGTGCTAACAGCAAAACTCTCAGTCATTTCAGCAAATTCTCCCCTAGGAATATTCCCTCCGTGAAAGCCTATGGGAGCCATTTACCCCGAAGTGGGTGGCACCCGTCCCTGCCAGGTAGATGTTAGGGACGGTGCTGCAAAGGAATCACTGGTTCTCCCCTCCTCCCTGGTGAGAAAGAGGAATCAAAGTGGGGAGGAATGCTGCTCTCACCCCTCTGCATGTGCCTGCGAGGCGGCTCCCCATGCCTGCAGCATCTCACCGGTGGCTGTCGCTGCCCCCAGCTGCAGCAGGAGTTTCTGAAGAGCACTGCAGGCACCGCGAGGGGAGCGAATACAGTGAAATATTTTCAAAATGATTCTTTCCCTCGTGCTACTTTCATCAAATATATGAAAGATCAAATAAAAATCCTAATTACAGTATGCGTATACAGGCTAGCTCGCACATAACCAATCCCCCTACTAATGACTGCAGTATTTTAACATTTGAATTCTAAGGAACCAAGTCTTTGGAGAGCTTTTTAAAAACACCAAGCAGTTGGGTTGCCTGATGTGCTTCCTCCTGAGGTTTTGTCACTTCGAAGATATACATGAAAATGTTCATTTCCAAAGCAAGGCCCCAGATAAATTTTTGCCCCAAACTCCATCCTTCATAATTTGCATGTAGTTAAACACTTTCCATTTTCTGTCAATTTTAACATTATTTACAGTACAATGACGCGTAGTTTTAATTGAATGTTTAAATAAATGTTTTCTAGTATATGAACAATTAGTGTTTGCAATAGGAAGAGGCTATAGATAATTACGTCCTACTTTGGTTTGGAGTTTATTTCAATAACAACATGACCGAAAGAAGGGGAAACCCAATTTCAGCTAGAATTGTATGTTTACTCATATATAATTAATAAGGCCCATACCTAATTTGCATTCCAAACTCCTGGAATAATCTGCTTAGGCAGGAAAGAAGTGTAATTGGTCTAAATGGGAAAGCTGCATCCTGACCACAAACCCTCCCAGTTCTTGTCAGATGGAGCCCTCATGTCCGCTGTACTGTATGCTTAACTTTTGGTAGGACTTGTGGGAAAGGGGGTATTTGGGATGGAAGAAACGGACAGTTCCTACAAGGCAAACAAGTAACAGGAATAAATTCCCTTCTGCTTGCATATTAATCACTTATGTGAATAATAAGCATGCCCCATGAGTCTAAATGATCCACTCATGTTTGTAAATGAGCTATCCACAGAGATTATTCCCACATAAACTTCTAAAGACCCAATCTTGCTGCTGCTGAAGTCAACAGTAACATCTCTATAAGCCTCATTATGCTTCCGATTTGCCAGACCCATAATAAAATATTGCACTTTTACCACTACAGGGTAACACTTCTCAAACTTCAAATTTACTGACAGTTTCTCTACACTATGAATGCTCAAATCCACACCTCCAGAAACAACAATCTCATGAATTCCTTTCAAAATGAACACACGCACACACATATACATATGTTACTCAAACCAGTTGAGTTTGGGAGTCACTCTATGCAAGCTAATTCACTACACACAACACTAATCCATACAGATACATTTTCAAAATAGCTCCAGCGCATAGGAGAATTTCCAAATTAATTAATTGTAGTAAAATTCACAAAGGTGCTGTCTTACTTTAAAAAAAAATATTGCTGCCAAATTTGTAACACTTAAAACTGAAATGGTGCCATGTATTACCAAGTTCACCACCGCTCCACTTGCTGGAGTTCTGCAGATAATTAGAAGCCACTTTAAGTTACATAAGAAGATTATTTTTTTTTTTTAGGAAGCAGTGCTTTAAAGGCTTCAGTTTGCTTCCACAGCACTTAGAGATTTGTTTTGTTTCTTAGAAATGTTTTATTTTAATAAGTGCAGTTTTATATGGGCTCTACTGCTTTAATGTAAAACACATGAATATGAATGTGCAGTATTTACAGGAGATTTCCCCCCTGCATTCTGCTCTATTTTGTCATATTGTCTGCAGTAGATATGTGATTTTTATTTTCCCTTTAGCAGTGAGGTAATTTGCCCATGTTATTTGCTCTGTGGGCATCCTCATAACACATTCTGAATTTATTTCATGATGTCTCTTGAAAGCGCTGTGAATCCAAGACATGCCGAATCAAACTAATGAAGTAACCCCTGCACTAACAAACCTTCCCTGTCTCAACTCTGTCAGAAGCAGAAAGGACATAAGACTGATAGACAAATATTAAAGATATAATTCTTTTGGACTTGGTCCACATGTTCACGAGATAATGAGACCTTAGCAAAGATGTAGATACTCATACGAAATATTAGATCTGACATTTCATTTGAGGTGAAAATTGCCAGTCCTCCTAATGATATCTTTTCTTACCAGGTAAAAGAGAAAAAGGGCTGAACTCTAAAAACTTCCTTCCCCGCCACCCCCCCCCCCCCTCAGCGCTGATTTTGATCTTATCATGCCAATTTTCACTGAAGAATTTAAAAATGAATACAATGAAAAGCCTGAAAAAAAAAGATTAAAAAAAAAAAAGAAAAGAAAGCTGCTGGTTATCCACCAAGAGGCCCTTTAATTTTAAAGAAATCATCACCATGAAACAACCTTGCTGATGTCACCATTAGTCCCTAATTTGTGGCTGGCTCAGGCCCCTAAGATTCAAAATGCTTTATAGGAAGTAGAGAGGCTGAATGTAAAGCAACTATGTGCCTCCTCCAAGTTAATGCTATTTATCTTGAAATACTGAGGGAGTTAAAACCAGTTTACATCAACCTGGACATTTTCATTCCTCAAGTTGCATCTTCAGCTTGGTCTGTGACCTTACAATGCAATGTGTCAAAAGGAAGAGGCATCTGAATCTTTTATTCCAGCTGTAGTATTGCATCCTGCATACATTTATACATTTTGTTTATGCTCCGATGTCACATCCCATTCCACATAGGTCACTCAAACAGAGCTGCCAAAAGTTATTCTCATTAAAGCCTTTCAATGTGTTGGTAGGGGGAGAAGGTCAGGGCTGAGATGCCTTCTTTTTTGCTTGCTTGCTTTTTGCTGATTTTTTTTTGGAAGAGAGAAGAAAATATCAAGAATACAGAAGAAAGGAAAAGCTTCCCAGACAATACTGCAGAACAAGTAAACTCCATGGCAGATATTCTGTCCATGAAGATAAAAGAGATGCTCAAGCAAAAAACTCTATTTTATGCATTTATTCTTCAAGAGATGAGAAGACTTGTAATACAATAATTGTAGCTTCGCACAACTCCGTAGCTTTATCCCAGGAAAAAACAAGGGTTCCCTACTGCAAATGAAGAAGGTGGTGAGATATCCTCACAACGAGATCTTTTTCTAATCTGTAGCCACAGTGCAGCCATTACCCCTTAGGGTCTCTGCAGAGCTCCAGTATCATTCCTGAAGCCTGATCTCCAAATCACCATGCACTCTGGCCCAATCCAGATAGAACGCTAACAGTGTGATTAATTTTAGTAATTTAGTTAATATAACTGCAATTATTGGCCTCTTTCATTCTCCTCCTCCTGCCTTTCAGGAAAATTTTGAAACGTGGGTAGACTCATCCCTATAGAGCTGTGCCAGCCCTTAATTCCAGGACAAGGCTGTGAATAGGATTTGAGCATACCATAAAGGTCTGACAAATGTTTCCATGCTTTAAGGAATGAAAATTCGTGTGTCTGAAGTTATGCACAATGTCCTGGAGATCCCTGTGTTTTCCAAAGCCATGTCATTAAGGAAAAGGAACAACATGATGTGAACTAAACCCCCTTGCTGAAACTGCAGTAGCACACCTCAAGAAAGCAATTTTCAAGGTTGCAACTCTATTACACTTATTTGTGGGGTTAAAGTCACTTTTCCGTAATGTCCACAACCTTAATATGATTGCTTACAGCAACTGCTCCTCATAGAGTTGCCCTCTGTCAATGTTAGCTTTTTCATTGAAAAACAAAACTCATTGTAAACTAGTGTAATCTTGGAAGATTCAGACAAAAATAAAAAGGCGGTAAAGGGGAAAAGGGGAAGACAGTATGACACGTGACAGTAGACTGCACCAGATAAAAATGTAATCTTTGCACAAGGTAACAGCACGGCCTTCGCATAGTACACTGAAAGGTCATGGACATGTGTGATGCCGAATGACCCCAGTGAATCACAAATCAACCTTGCTCTCCTTGGCTACACATGCTTCATGAAAGATGAATAAGCATAAGCTGGTCTGCTTTCTTGTATGTGTTCTCAGAGTAATCTTGAGGTATTATTGTGAATCCTTCCAGACTGTCTAAGCCCCTACGAAGGGCATGTTATAAAAGTCATTCATCATCTGCTAAGAAGCTACATCTGGGACTTTCCAGCTCCTAGGTAGTCACTAAAATCATTTAACAGGGAGAAATGGCAATCAGCAAGATAATCAACTTGTACCACCCAAGAGAGAAATCACCCAATCCCTCTTTTGAACATTCATGTCTTCTTAAGAAGATTAAAATCTGGAGTTGATTTTTAAGTAAAGCTACAATCTAAAGAGGGATAAAAATATTTTCTTAATTCTTCCAGAATATTAAAACACAATCTGGAATGATCAATACCAATAAGTACCAAAAGTGGTTTTATTGGTTATGAAAAAATGGACTGTTAAATGCTAAATTGGAGAGGCTAAAAAAAAAAACAAAATCAATGCTTATTTATAGCATTATTCCTTTGATAGCCATAAATAGCATCATTTTCACGGCCATAAAATGCACTGACATGTGCTCTGATTCATTCAGCACAGGTCACTAGTTAGATTCAGGAGAGGAGATAAGCGCATGCTTAAAAAAAGGATATATGTAGGTCCAAATGGTGGCCATTCTACGTAGCAACACCACTAACACCACTACCTTAATATTTGTAAAGCATCTACTTGAGAAGAGAACTTCTGCCCAGGTAGAACTATAAATACACAGTTCTCAATAACTGCTGGTGTTTCTTAATTATTTTTGTTGCTGTTATCATGCTGGACATATTCCACTGCATTTCATAGCCTCCCTTGGAAGAACTGTTCATCTTAAGTTATAAATTTTTGTTGTGAACAGCAATATCGATCTCCAAGCAAATAGCAATTTTATTTACTCAATATCCATAAGAACAGGCTTACAGAAGTAATTTTAATTATTAAGTCTATGTTCAGCAATTACTTGTTACGTACAAATTTCATTTCCTTTGTTAATTTTAATAAAAAAGTCCATTCCGTGCCTGCTGTGTTCCTCTTCTACATAGGCATTTAAAAGATTAGTCTTAATTATGGGTTTCAATATACAATGCGAGGAGAAAAACAACAACAAAAACACCAACAATGATGGATGGACTGCATGGCTTTCTGCTAATTTTTCAGCAGGCACAAACCCCGTGGCATTAAAAATACAGAATGAAAATGACTTCTAAAGTTACTGAGGGGAAAATATCATCTAAAAGCACACTCATGCAGTATCCGTGTCATGCAGTGCAAATAGCACGGGCTAGATCTGCAACATTTCCTGTGCACAATCGAGCCCTTTTTAGATGACTTTTCTTGGCCATATTTTCAAAAAGCATTTTGCTGGCCCAAAGATTCAGCCCAGTGCCTTGTGACGAGTGAATTATGTACCTGATCAAACTCATTTCAACGGGTGTTAGGGAGCCACCTGGTTTTGGCATTTTATAAATCCCACCAGGCACCCGCCTGCATCCTTGGGGAACTGAATCTCTTCAGACAGCCAGACGAATGCTATACGTGTCTGCACATCTGCACAACTACAGCCAGAGAGGAGCACATCCACACATACTGCAGGGACGCCCACGCCTGCGTGAAACACAGCACACTCCTGGGTCTTACCCATGCAAGTGTGTCAGCAATCAGCTCCAATGGATCTTTGCACTGATCTGCAACCACAAAACCTTCCTCACCGCACTCTGAGGGAGAGCTAGCTAGAAGCAAGCATTAATGAAGGAGATATGATGATGATGGAGCTATGTGAGCCTGATCCATTTTGAAAGTTTTTGCTGCTGCTACTATGTCCTTATTGTAGATGAGCACTAGAAACATCTGATGAGCAGTGAACCTTGGGGATAGCTCAGGACAGAAGCTCTCAGTTTTGCATTTCCACCACTCTTGTGCCCCAGCCCAGATCATTTATTGGACCCTGACAGACACTGATAATTTCTGCATGTCCAATCCTTACGACCTCAACAGCCACGCTGCTTTCTTGGATTAACCATTTCAGCAGCCTCTCTATTTGTCCAGGATCTCAATGAGCTCATTCTTTTCTCTGCCCCACTCCTCCAGTTCAGTTTAGTCTGAGTTTCATTACAGCTTTTCTTCCCAGTGTCTCAGTGCAGCCACATTGACTCTGAATGGCAAAGTCTCACTCTCTGTTGGGAATGCTGACAACAGATTGTTTCATAATTAATTGAAAGGCAAAACCTGGACATTCTCAATCACTGCTGATGGGAATTATTTTGTCCAACTTCAGTACGTCAGCAGTGTGCAGCACAGGGAAACCAATGATCAACTTAAACACGTGTTATTTCACTGTGAACTAAACATACAATTTAGAATTTGTGCTTATTTTAAGAAACTTTCTAAAAACACTGCTTCAATGGTGAGTAGTGTAGACATTTTGGGGTAGATTATATCTGGTTAAATTAGCTAATATTTGCCTTCAAGACAAGATTACATAATATTACAGCTTCCACTTTCAAAGTCACCCCAGATGTGCAACAGGGATCAGACATGCATGGCATACAGCTATCCTAGCAGAAACAAGGGGAAAAGGACTCTGTTTTTTACAGCACCCATAAAAATTTAAAGATCAATTCAGTGCATATTTAATCACTTCAGTGCCCAATGGCTGTAACACATCAGTAACACAAAGGGTACAGCACACAGTATTTTGCACATGTGCTCCTCTTTCACTGACTGTGGACTAGATTCTGGTTTGGGTAAAGCTGAAATAACTGTATATGAATTTATTCTATATTAATGTTAATGCAATTAATGTTCGAGTCCACCATTTGAACTGTAAGATGGAAATTGCTGTTGGAGATGAGGCCAATGGCCCAGAACCTCCCCCCAGCTGCAGCCCACCCCGCGCTGCAGAGCCCATCTAACAACCTCCCCACTGCCACTTACGGAAGACATCATCAGCACAAGGATGTTGCTCATTACTCCCTTAATTGGAGATTGCTCCAAAGAATGAAGGCTTATAGTCTTTACTAATCATACTCTGCCCATCCTTCTTACCGAAGTAATCAGGTATCTCACAAATCTTATCAAGCTTTATGTCCCATACGATTCAATACACTGGAGCAGATCAAAGGTCCTGCTATGAACTGCATCTTACCACTGCCAGGGCCAGTACTAGATACTTTAAACACGTAATTCGAAGGCACAAAATCAAACCTGCTTATATACATATATATTGGTATATATGCATGTTCGTGTGTGTGCATAAATGAAAACACAATACTTATAATGCACATATAGATAAAACAAGCTTCCTAATAAGAAACAATTTAAAATTCTTCAATAATCCAACATGCAATACAAAGCAGCAATCCCACATATGTGCAGGTGAAAACAAATGAAAGAAAAACTTGAGTAAATCACCATATGAATTTTGCAAGCTGTACTTAGTTGCTTTGGACATGGGAGTCCATTTTGTTGTGTCAGCTGAAGACGCCCTTTAGTGAGGTGCACAACATGCTCTTTCTACCTTGTTTGCTGCATTTTTGAATGGCCATGCTCTAGTGTCACACTCACTGAGTAAGACTGTCAGGGTTTAAAATAGACGTATGTAAAGGTCATGCCCTATTATTTTAAGGAAGAAATTGGGGAAATGGGGCATGCTCCACAAAGAAATTCAGCACATTTTTATTATTTTGAGAATCTAACAGAGGAGCAATGTTTTCAAAAGGAATCAACTTTTGAAAGGAACAGAGTACTGAAATATTTAACCTTTTGAAAGGCCAAAGCTCCCTATATCACAGCTCTCTTATATGCTCTTGCTAGAGTGAATCACTGAAACAAATAAAGGTTTATTCTCTTAACATTGGGTTTAACCAAATTAACAGAGCTTTCGACTAATAGCTTTAAAATGCTCCTTTTATTCTATTCAAGATACTTTATGAAGTATGAATTAATCTCACACTATATATTCGAGCATTGTACCTAGTGACAGTATAGTAAAGGATCTGTCAAGGCTTTTCATTACAAAACCCTATTCTAAGCCATAGGAAAAAAAAAAATCCCTCTGGGCTGAACCTTGGCATACAAGAAACTTGAAAGAAATCCATTTCGTGGTTTTTGAATTCTAAGAGTGCAAAGAAAATTGATTTAAAATGTTTAAGAGACTATTCTGTGCTTACGTAACTCAAAAATAAAATTCATGTTTTTAAACAAAATTTTGCTGGTTTATTAGTCTCCACCATAAGCCATGCAGCCTTGCTTTTAAAAAAAAAAACAAACATGCCCCCACAAAAATTAGAGATCTTCCCACCTTCCCAAATGTACTTTCTATACATAAGAACTTGTATGAATGTTATGTGCTATCCCGCAAAACTCAGATGGACATCTGATCTTTCCTGGATACATCAAGAATACGCTCAAATGGGTAGAAATAAATGATTCAAAAAAGACATGAAAGAAAATAATAGAAAAGGAAAAATAATGATGACAGCAAGTCTGGAAGCCATATGAAAACAGTCTGATTTCTGCCTTTGAAGGAAGGAGGGATATTTACAGCATGAGGAGGAGGCCCTGGATGTCTTCTCTGAGCAGCTGCCTCCTTGCTGCTCCCACAGTCTGGGGAGAGCTGGCCGGGCTGATTACAGGCCCGTGCCACACACTATGGGGTGTGAGAGCGAAGCATGGCATTACTGGAGCAAGTCAGCACCTCTGTGGGGCACCCAGGCACTGCCCAGCAGCCAGCTGCCCTGCTGCGATCCATGGCCCCCAGGGACCCCACTTGGATCATTCCAGGTGGGGCGGCCTCCAACCATGAGTAAGAAACCGGTGGGCTCCTCAATCCATTTGAAGTCGCAGTGCTCAGCTTGGGTTACAGAGAAACAAAGTGCTCTCCGCCCACTGGTCTCTAAGCACCGCCCAGTTTGGCTGTTGGGAGTGCAGAGCAGTGCGGGGAAGTTGCCTCATGGCCCATAAAAATCCCCTTCCCCACTACAGACCAAACATTCCCCATACCTCTCCCCTCTGCTGTGGCTGTGTTTAACATCCTGCAGCCGGCACGGCCCCTGCTCCATGACCGAACTCAGCCCAGAAACACTGCTTGTTTCCTCATGAAGTTAGGGAACCCCTGCTCGAAGGCTAGGCCGCCTCAGGGAGGCTGACATGGCTGCTCGGCAGTGGATGGAGGCTGCATCGCGACTCAGGCCCTGCAGTGACACGCTGCCGCTGAACTCGATGGGAGCTAATCCGTAAAATGGCTGGCTAGAAATTGAATCGGGATGTCAAAAGTCAGTTCTTTATCTTCACAATCCAAAATCTTTATTAAGTTCTCACTCGACCAAAACTTGGCAAAATCAATGGGGCAAATCTCAAAGTGCTTACTCAGTTTTTATAGCATTAGGACTAAAGCAAATTTCTATTGACTCAAGCAGAAGCTTATTGGAGACAGGCCTCAAAAAGCAAAGTGAAAAACCTGTGAGATGCTCAAAAGTAGTCTGAGTTTTTTTCCAGCACCTTCTTCCTCTGTACATTGAGGAAATTGGGATATGCTCACATCAACAGAAAATCTTTAGCGTCATGGTCTTGCCAAAAAGCTTTCGCAAAAACCTGAGTTCTTCCTTCAGCACCCTGCTTCCACCAGCACTGTTGTTCACCCATATAACACCTTCTTTTCACCCCTTCCTACAGCACGAACAAATATTCTTCACATTCCCTAACAGATTTTGGGGTAGGAGCAGAAAGGCTGAGAAATTCCTTGTAAGGTAGTTCTGTAGCTGTGATGGTGCTCTTGTTTCTTCTTTCCGTGCCACATTTCCAGAGCATGCTCTCCCTCATTTACCCTTTCTGCCTCTAAGTTTTGCTGTGCAGCGTGACATCTTGAGGTTTTTGTTTAGTTTAATTCCCTGCTCCTTCTGCCTTTTCCTCCCCTCCTCAGCCAGGTATGTTTTTCTGTCTGTTGGTGACTGTGATTTTGGACCTTTTAACTATCCCTTTTCTCAAGTCTATCAATATAAAGGACCAATGCTGCCAAACTAAATTTACTGGTACAAAACCCACATTGAAACTGCATGGCAGTTTCATGGTGGAGTAGATGATGCAGAGCCATGATGGAGAAGGGAAACAAATGCACCTCCAGACCCCACAAGCTTTGACCTGTCTCCCACATTTCTAAGTACAGCCCCTAAGCCCTACAACACAGCCCAGCCCAGCATTTCCAGCTCCTAGTCTGTGTAACTATCAGGCTACGGAGAATTAGACATCTTTGCCACTACATTTGCAAAAGTGCTAGCAGAAGTTCAGTTACAGAACCTTACCTTCTTCAGTTTGCTCAAAGGACAAAAATGTCTCTTTTCATCTTACAGCTTTATTTTCATGCTCTGAACAGGCTTGCAAGGTTTGGAGCTGCTGAAATGGATTCTGTCCTAAATAATCACCAAATGCGCCCTTCACAATTTAATAATCTTATACAATGGGAGTATTTGTGTACACCCACTGAAATAAAATGGGAGCACAATCATCCCCTGATATCATTATAGGGCTGATAGAAGTCATTCTTGAATTTAGAGAATATTTTATGCAGATAACTTTGCTAAGTACATAAGGAATTTAGGCATACAATATCAACAGTTTTCTGAGAAGAGAGTTCATTCTGAAATGAAGCAGCTCATTTATCTCTCTCAGTAGTGCTCTTTGCACTATCCACTTTAATTTTCCAACAGAAAGGTGAATAATAGAATTATTCACATAATCCTCCCCAACCCCTCCCCGGGTCCCAAAATCAATACAAACTTTGATTTGCCTTGAATTCTCTCTCTAATGTACAATGAACACATAATTCAAATACTCACAGGTACGCATACTTCATACAATATGCAACATTTGCACCTCGCATTGCCTTTGATTTGGCATTCTTTTAGTAATGCAGGAGCTGCCTGGATGCTCTCTCCAGCACAAGCTAGACAGGCGCTCTTAGACTACCAACCTTCGTTTACAAACTGGTATTAAGAAACACTGAAAAAGACAATCATTATTCTTTGTCTGCTTTCTAATGTATTCTGTGGCTGAAAGCCTCATTCCAGCACCAAGTTCTCCATCCAGTAAAAATGCAAAGAACAACTTACAGTTTATGCAAGAAGGAAATGCTTTAATCTATAGATTGCTTAGCATTTGAGTATTTGTGCTTTGAGAGATAATTGCTTTCTTCGATTAAAAAACAGAGGAGAAAATAATTTGCATTATGGCACTGTTTGGTTTATTAAAAAACAGGACCAGGAGAGGCAGTAAATTTCTCAGTGTCCCAAGTCCCAGAATCTTGTATCAGGATACAGCGCTATTCTCCTGGCTCGCACTGTCAGCAAGACCAGATGGGTCTGATTAGTTCCAACCCAGAAATACAAATGGTTGACAGTCTGTATGAGACAACAGGGAACAGAGAATTCAGTGAAGTGAAATGCTAGAAACCTCCAACTGCACACAGCTATTCACTGCTGCTCAGCTTACAATAAAAGAAACGCCAGGAAACGAGTACGTTTGGCCCTTATTCAATAAGCATGCTGAGCTAAAAGTAGAATGGCAATCCAGTTACTGCATGATTTCCTTTGTCTAATACCTCAGTTACTTAAATATAGTTTAAATACTAAATCCTGATTCTATACAGGCTGTAGGAATGGGAGGAGTCCCTGATCAATGATATGGGTATAATTACATTCTCTGCTGTAGATGGAGCTGAAAGACCTTTTGGTATAAAACATTTTTTGTTTACTGATCTTACTGATGAACTAAATCTGTAAAAATGTGCACTTACCATTTATGGTATCAAGTATTAGAGAAGTAAAAGATTAAATCTGCTAAAACTGACATTAAAAGTGTTGCAAGCTTCAAATTGCTGCAGTTCTGTAGGGCTGCTGAAATCCTTCACTACCATGGGGGGGGAATTACAAAAAGTAGATGACAAACTCTTAATAATTGTGGAATGCTTGTTTTGTTTCATAAGCTTAAATTACTTTTAGAGTGTTGCACAGGAGGGAAGGCCCATCTGCCTATGAATATAGCCCCATGAATATTATGAGACAGCGATGACTGCAGTAGGCTGGATACTCGCTTAGGATTCAGGATATCAGAGTAGGTCTCAATTCCCCACTCTTCCAATCAGTCATTTCCTCTCTGTGCCATCTATATTCCTGGAGATGTACTGAAGATCGGTACTCAGTATTGGAGATCACGTAAATCCCTTAGAGAGAGAAATACAATCATCTATTTCACACACACACACATACATACACAAAAAGGGAAAAAAGAAAAGAAAAAAGCTGCCTCAAGGACAGCCTGGTAAGCTCTGTCTAGTTAATTTGGAAAACACTTTAAAGACTCTGATAAGCTCATTAGTACCAATGAGTGGATATATGCATTCATAACCCTATAAATACAGCAGGGCGACATCATGGATAAGCATCTTTCTTTTTCTTTTTAATGAAAAGTTCCTATGCACCACAGATTACAGGATGTCTGGTCTCCCTTTGTGGGCACTCGCTTCGCGACAGTGGTGCATAAATGGGGCAGTTGTTTCATTTATTTTTTCCTGGTAGAAATGGAAATCCACTTAGAGGAATGCAAGGCTAACACTGCCAAATTCCCCATCTTTTGCTAGGTATCTCAGTGTAATTTCTGCAATGCAGTTATCCTTCCTTTGATAAAAATGAGGCAACCTGGCACAGAGCATCCCAAGCTGAGCAGCCACGGCAAAGTTCGAGAGCTGCCACTCCAGCCCGCAGATGCCTTTTGCAAACACCACATCACAGTCCGTATTGCACATTTGTTAACCTAATTCCCACCCAACAGGCATGTCACTTCCAGTACGATTCATCCTCTCCACCTGAAAACAGTTCACATTGACAGATTTGTCAGCTATGGGGAGACGAAGAACGTCTTGGGCTGTGGTTGCAGCCTCCTCGCTCAGCACCCGCACACCCAGACCGTCACGACCGACGAGCAGACAGAGAGCACGGTGCCAGCAGGAGGCGTGCACATAGCGCTGTGGCATGGAGAAAGATAATCACTTTTCTCTTATTTTTTCCCCAGAAATTTTCATCTTCAGTAATTACACATTGTATTAGTACAATTCTTCTATTAATCTCGGGCAAACCATGAAATCTGATATTTTTACCATGACCAGCCCATGAAATTTGTCAACTCTACCCAGGAGATATGGGTTTTACACAAATCCCACTGAATTTGATGACAGTATCTCTACCAGCTTCATGGGCTCAGGATGCAGCCCCTGCCTGTAAGTCTCGTGAAATGCTGTTAACTTCTTGAGGGGCTCCAGCCCCAGGAAATGTGACATCATTTCATCGCTCATTACAAGCAGAGAGATTTTAGCATTCCTTGCTGTCAAGAAAACTTGAAAAAGTCATCTCTTTGATAGCTCAAAAACGAGGATACAAATATAAACAACATTAAATGTGTCAGGTCCCTTCACGTCACTCTTGGTTTTGGAGGTCTGATGTTTGTTTTTGAAAAGGCTGCATCTGGCAATACTGCAATATATTATCTCCCATGCAAAACTGTATCAAAGTAATAATTACGGTATTTACCTACTTCACAAGGGTGTTGTGAGAATGACTGCAAATGCTGCCAGTGTTTTGCATATGTAAAGTAATATATGTTTTAAATATTATTCTTATTTGCATACCACAATGCAAACAAGCTGTACCCTGGATCTCAAATTAAAAAAAAAAAAAAAAAAGCAAAACACAAAGCCACAAACCTAACTACCAGAATCGTAAATTAAGGAAGCACCACTGACAGCAGTAACGGTTATGTGAATGGTGCATAATGCTTTAAATGGTCAGCTAAGGTCTTCAGAAAGAACAGATATGACTAGCTGCATATTCTTTGTAATTATTTAATGATCACATCTCTGTTTTCTTCAAATGCAGGGAATCTGTCACTCAGCAGTGCCGTACCCCACACCTGGATACTTGTACTTACACAAAAACATAGCAGAACTGCCATTTATCTCTGAGAAGATAACAATGATTTCTAGATCACGGGCTTGCATCTAGCACATCATTCAGGGAAAATATTGTAGAAAAATCTTTAAAAAATGCAGAAACGGTCCTTCTGGGTAACATTCTTCCTCCTTTAAATAATTAGGAGTGATTTTAAATGGGCTGCGCTTTATTGGCTGACACTATTATTATTCCATTGAATGGTATCAGAAGCTGTTTAATCCTCCCACCCCACAGGAAGATGAGTTTAGTTCTGTTTCTTAGCACAAATGAAAGTTGATCACGCCATCACCTGCAGCCCCCTGAGCATGGGAAACCTGAGTGCAGAGGAGCAGGACAGGCACAGAGAGGGCGGTGCTGATGTATGGGGACAGAATGGATAACAGCAGCACACAACGGTGCTGAGCAGCTGGGCCCAGCCCGGAGAAGGTGGTGCTGGGAAGGTGCCTCACCTCCTCATGGATTCCCGATTTATCTCTGTTAGTAGTTATTAATTTGTCTCATTACTCTTCCTTCCCAAAGTGAGGGAGAGAAATCCCAGACCTGCATCCTCACTCCTGTTGGCCTCTGCCCACGGGAAGACAAGGCAGGAAAATAAAAGTAGCCACTTTTCATCCTGAAGTTGCAGAATCATCTGGGCTACCAGACAGAGAAGCAGTTGGGTGCTTGCCTTTGCAACAGCCTCATAGTGCTTAAGCTCATTCATCAAACATAGCTCCTCCCAGCTGCTGGGATTTCCTGAAACACACTCAGCCCATGTTTCTGCCCCAGGCACGGCTTCGAACACCCTCTCCCTCAGCCAGTGCAATGTGGGCTGTGGATGCTACCTCCAGGCTGCACACGGATTTCTGCACACCAGACCCAACAGCATATTTTTCCTTGGTGCAGAGCAAGAGAGAAACAGAAGGGAGAAGGGAAACACATGTTCCAAGAAGCTACTTGTAAAATAACCATGGAACTGTGTGCTGGAGAGAAAAACTGCCACCTGCACCTAGCTCCTGAAGTTTTATCCTGCAGAAGGAGGACAGCAAGAGAAAAAAGAGGCACAGGCAGGCAGTTCAGGAAGAAGCAACCCCATGAGCAGCAAAACTGCTGGGCTATGCTCACGCTACCACCTAGGTTCTCTCGCTCTTTGGGGAGGGAGCAGCTCGCTGACGAACCTGCATCCATCAATAAATGCCGTTCTGCAGGTCTCTGATGGAAAGCCCCACACCGCAGCGAATATGCAAAGAAAGCTGAATTGCTGGAGGTTGACTGCTAGCTTGGGTATCGCTTCTCTCATTACTGTTTGTGACTGGGGAATGAGCAGGGCAGGGAAATGTGGTATCTGTTACTCAGGCTAAGGATTTCTGCGCTAGGCAGCTTTGCATGTTTGCTTGACTGGACAACCCTTTCTTCCCCAACCCACAGTGTAAACTTGATTACACAGAAACAGCAAACAGCTTAAAAGTAATTTCTCATGACCTTGGAAAGAACATATGTAAATAGTCGCTATCTGGAAAAATCCAAGTATGCGTCCACATGTGCAGAAATATACCGTGTATAAAACAGGTTTATCTTTAACCCTGCAGTAGATACAAATTCAAATCCAACCTACAGATAAGCAAGAGGGACAGAATTTTGTGGTTGACCTCAACACAGTCACCCACAATTTAATACTTCTACTATACCAACCTAGCTGCACTTAGCCTACAAAAAGAAAGATGGAATAATTAAATTTAATTCAGGAATCCAGAATGAGGAACAGAGGGATAAATCTTAATAGGAACATGGATTAATTCTTAGTATAATAATAGTCTCTGGAATCTAATTTTGATGATTCAACAGTTCTGCTAAATAATTCACATCAATAAAAGAGAGATAACATCAAATTCAGTTGGAACATTGGTTAATTTGAGCATAAAGTGAAGGACTTCACTCAAACTAAAGGACAGCTGTAAGTAACTGTTCTACTTTACAGGAATCAGCATCACGTATTTGCTACACATTCACGTGCATTACAAATTGCGCTCCAAGGTTACAGAAGAATAGATAAGGGGCAAAGAAGCATAAAAAAGTTGACAGTGGATGGAGCTGAAATGCCAACACTGCACAACAGGAAATCAAGGCAGAACAGAAGTCTTCTGGAGGATCCCTTGCATGCAACAGTGAAACGGAAACAATACTTCATTGTTTTTAATTTACAAAAATATCTTTGTCCACTTGTAAAGGGTAGTGACAAGAAGGCAGCATATACTTGAACCCACACATCAGGACTTTCTGGCTGCCCACTCCAGCCCTACTTTACGGATTCTACCTCAATAGCACAACAGAGCATGGGGCACTCATGCGAGCAAAAAGCCCTTGTTCTGAAGAGCAAAGATAAATATTAAATAAACCACAGAATAAGGAAGTCCAAGGGACAGGTGAGGCATCAAGGGACACATGCCTTGTCCAATCTCAAAGAGAAGGTTGGGTTAGAGTCTGAAATCACACCCAGGTTTCCTAGTCCCGAAGTGTAACACTCGCTGCAAGATAAACCTTCTCCCTGTCACTGTTTTTGAATGTGATCAGCAATGGGATCAATATTAATAATGTATTTGTAAGACTTATTATTTTTCAATGGTGTTCTTCACCCCAGGGAGGTTCTGAACCATTTAACAATTATTATGTATGAAAGTCATTTTTCCCAAGAAATGCAGCCATCCCTGTGATACAACATGGCAGCTGTGCTGCACTGCAAAGCAACAGTAAAAATAGTTGAGGCCAGAAACTAAGGAGCTGAGTAGAAACTGTGGGAAGTATTTAGGTAACAGGCTGCAAGATTTAATTACACAAGTTGGAATCTGGCCAGCAGGCATGAACAAATGTTTTCAGTGTGTTGTGTTTAAATATTTTAATTTTTTTTTTTATAAATGCTATTGCAAAAATCATGAAAAATGGAAGAAGATACTTCTGTTAGACAGTGCATTCCCAGAAAGTGAAATAAGTTCACATTTCAATCCTGAAACAATGTGAAATACATAAAAGTTCATCTGCTATTGAGAGTTCCTTGAAAAAAAGGCATGCATATTTTTCTGTAAGACACAAAGAACATGATCATCGGAAATCCAGACACCACTATCACTGTCCACAGTGATTAGTAATGACCTAATTTTCATTTCTTTAAGCATAATAAGAACCTCCAGATTCCTTTGACTTCAATAAAACATGGGTTAGACCCCACGCCCTTAGTTCATTCACTAACTTAACTTACAAATCCTTCTTTCTGCAAGTTCTTCCAATGCCATTTTGTGTTAACGAACTGGTATTTAATATGTCAGAGTACGACCTATCTGTCCTGACCCCACCTGACTGCATCCCCTTGCACAACGTGTGCAAGCAGAGCAAAGGTGATTAAGACATGTCGGAGATCTTAATTAGCATCGCAGTGCCCTCTCCAAGCTAACCTGCCAGTGCTTCGGTGTTCATCACATGCCTGGCATCACCTGCTCATCTCTCGGGCTTATGAAGATCTGAAAGACTGAATCACAGACTAATTTGAGCTGGAAGGGACCTTAAAGATCACCTAGTTCCAACCCCGCTGCCATGGTCACGGGGATGTAGGAAGCTACGTGACACATCACGCATCAAATGCGCTCTACCATACAAACCAACACCAACTAAGTATCACAACGCATTACCTTGGACAACCCTGCTCCAATAGAGATATATCCTTTTGGACTGAAAGTTATTGTGTCCTGAGAGTGCTAGAATGAGATTAGTTTGTAGAGAGATATTTAGTTTTCTGGTGATTAATACTGAAAAAATTGGAAGTTACAGTGGAGACCTGCATTAGTAATATCTGCATGGAGAATGAAAATACATCAAATTTAGTACATTAGGTCTTAGCGACAGATGAGGATGGGATCAAGTAATAAACATGCACAGAGCCCTTGTTAGTGAATATTTGGTCACTGCCATATACTTATGCACAAGTGACAGATGTTGTGCGGGGTTGATAACACTCCAGCCCACCTACAAAAGAGATGCATTCTTCACGGTTGAGCCAAATCAGACCCCATAAATGATTTAATCATTTGTTTGCTATTAATTTTTAATTTCACATTCAGCAAGTCTTGACGTCTTTCCATCAATTCAGTCTCAAAGACTGTCTCTAAAAAAAACTTGTGTGATGAAATTAATGTCATAAAGGGAATCATATCTGTTCACTGTTTTGAACACCATGGGAATGGGCTTGCAAAAATGGGGATGTCTGGATATACCATCAACCACACATGACACGGGATAGCTTGATTTTGCCTGATATTGTACAGTTACTGTACTTATTTTCTTGTGAAAATGCAAAGACAAAACTTTCACAACCATGATACCAACTGAAAAAAATATAGCTTTCGAAGGCTAATATAATCGTTGGCTTTTGCTTTTTATTTTTTTATTTTTTTCCACACAATTTACTTTATTATGGTCCATTTTGTCACGCTGTTCAGTGCTAAGGCTATAATAGAACTGTGATAACATACAAAAGTTATTTTAGAAATCAGAAATAACCTACTTGTGTGAGAAGCAACATGAAACATTTTATTGGTAGCTCCTCAGTAACGGTATGTCACATTTTCCATGGATATGATGCCCTACTAATATATGCCCAGACTATCTCAAAGTTAGCTGTCCTTTACAAAAAATCCATTGTTTAAAGTATAGATGGAGAAAATTTCTTTCCAGGATCCCAATTTTCAGGATCTGTCACATCTGAACATCCTTATCTAACATTTCTCAGCTCTCCTGCCACATGTGTGTGAAAGACTTCTAAGCCAGAGGCATGCCCAGGCACTTCAATCAGCTTGGTTTTGTGCTTACATTTTCACCTAAGCTTTAAGTCAGACAGACAAGGCTGGATTTAGGGGGTGTCAACAGCACATAGGAAGACATTTCAGTCAAAAAGAGTTGCTGGGTGCCTTTTGTTTTTTGTTTTAAATTTGAGTAAAAAATGTGAAAAAGTAAAAGCATGGAAAGGCAACAGAGAAGTAGAAAGCAGAAAGAGTAGAGGAGACACTACAGACACTAGAGGAACAGCCCTGCCACAACAACACATTGCTGGGACCACCTCTCATTTCCCTTAAAATGGTTGTTTATTTTCTTCTAATTTAGACCTGAACCCTGAAACATCAAGATATTAGTTAAAATACAGAAAAGTCTCTGAAAATAGACCAATCCTATAGCCACAGCTTTTACTGTTCTTCATACATTAATCAATAGTTCATATTTAATTAATTAGCACCAAGTTCACTTGCTGATGAAAGTAGAATTTCCATGAATAGGAAATAAATTAATGTGAAAACCCAGCTACCAGACTGTTCTGAAGGCTCTCTCCCACTGACTTACATGTGATAATGGATGTCTCTTCTTTATTATATTAGGCTTTTTGAGCTTTTTTTTTTTTTAAATTTTATTTTTTTCAGAGGGAAAGAGAAGGCAGTTTTTTTTCTCCATCAAGAAATATCTTAAATTCTTAGTGCAGAAAAGCCACCCCCCATGATGGCAACATCACAAGCTGATACAGTTGGATGAACCAATGACAACAGTGGTCTTTGTACCGCTAGCCTACCCATCAGCACTGACTTAAGAGCACACTTAGGATGTATGCATCCTACCTTCACAAGACAGCACTTCAGTCTGAAAGTACAGAACATTTGCCAATTAAAAAGCCAATCCAAAGCATTTATTTACAACCAGAAATTTAATAAACTGCTTATATGCTATAGAGTAAACACCTCTTCTGCTGCCGAGTAAAGTATGTTTAATATTCAGGATCTATCTGCAATGTTACCATGTCCTCTTCATTAGAGCATCAGTTTTGTTAATTAGCATTTACTGTGAGCAGTCCCCTTGACTTTAATTGATCCATTTTCATGAATAAATAGTACATAATTTTATAGTTAAAGAATTCAGTTCCTAGTGAATGCAACCAGCCGCTGTTCTCAAAGTTTAATTCTTAGCATAATATGGAAATAAAATGAGTATAACACTTTTCATCAGATAGAAGAGAACACGTGTAAGGCAACAGTAGGAACAAGCATGAGTCCAGGACAAGATAACTGGCTACCAAATCCATTTTATTTGCTCCCTTAGCACAGGGAACAAAATGATAATAAGAAATACAAATACATGTCTTCATATAAAATAGTATCTCTGTTATAATGGCAGCTCCTTCACTACTAGTGCCTGTGTGTTCTAGAGGGCCAAGAGCATCTGCCCTTCAAATGTGGGGAGTTAGCAGATCGTAAGATCTGCTGAGAACTGAGGTTTTAGAAGAGGAGCAGTATGAGCTCCATCTGCATCCCAGGAATTTGTTCTCAAGCTCTCACTTCTCGTATCAGCTTTGTGCTTATAACTGAACCTCCTTGTTTATAGTCCTTTTTATTTTTCAAGCTAAAGGCTTCAGGATGGCTTACAGAAATTTTTGTAATGATCCTGTAACATAGAACACTTTAATAAAAGACTATAGAAGCTGCAATTTGGCAGTTTTAAAGATGGTAGCCAGTGTTCTTCTTTCAAAAGTCCTTATTTCAAGAGCATCAGATTACACATTTAAATAGAGATATGAGTAGGGGTCACTGCAAATTGCTCCAGCCTGACAGAGTGGTGGGGGCACTGGTTTTCCTCCATTTGTAAAAACTGTTTGCAGCCATAGCTGGCAGTTGTCCACATTGCGTCATGGGCTTTATGCCTGTAATTTTATCCTTAATTCAGAGTCTGAGGACACAGAGTGTAATATCACCAATAAATCTTTAGCTTTATAAACTAAAAAGAAGTCGCTTTAAATAATTCAGAGAGAATTAATACATTTCAGGAAGCAAGACGATTTACTAAGCTAATTACAGTGTGTATTTTTTAGAGGATATCTTTGGAAAGGTGGCTTTAATCACCAAGTGCCTTTAGAGTTTTCTCATGTGACTGATGAGAGCCAATCATCTAATGGCCTGCAAAGACATGAATGAGAAATGCTGCTCTTTCAGATGCACTGCTCCTTCTGATTACTTTGTGATCTTGCCATTGCCTAATTGTCATATGTAAGGTAATATTAACGATCTTCTCAAATGGCTAAAGGGACAGAACTGAGTTTATGTGAAATTGAGAAAACGCAGACTTCTTTAGCCAGTGTTTCTACCAAGTGATCTGGTAGAAAAAAAAAATATTCCAAAACCCTACGAAGAGATGGAGAACGGAGAAAGCCATCTAATGTCGCTTTGAAGACTCACTACAAAGTTATGTCTTTTAGTTTAGTAAAGCAAAAAGGCAATAGAAGATCAGACCAGGAAAACAGTTCCTGTCACGTGACACAGATGGATGACCTACCAGTTCTATTTCACACCACAACATTATGTGTTGATGTATTAACTAACATAATACTTATCAGCTAGCGTTATAAATTGCTTTGAAGATTAAAAACAACAACAAAGAACAAAAAGAAGTTTTGGGTACTTTTGAACACAATTAGAAAGATATCTTGAAAGAGCTCATGTGAAGATATTGTGAAAACATGATTTTCTCAAAATCTATGAAAAAGCCTTGCAGCATGGCATTAAGGGGGCTTTGGGAGGTAGAGTTAGCGAACAACAATTAGCAAGAATAGCTCTGTACCATGGCAGGTTGGCAACAGTCTGACAATTTGATGGCAATTAGCAGACATAGCCTGATGCACATGCCCCTTAAACTTGCAAAACCCCATTAACTACCTCCTGGAGAAAAACCCTATCTATGGGCACTTCTCCAACGCATTGTAGGCACTGCACTCCTTTTCCATGCAGGTATTTTACAGGTTCTTAACTTGCACTATAGATATGGTGGGAGAAAGAGTACCAGAGTTTGCTCTGAGATTTCATTAACTGCTTCATGCATAAGACACAAAAAAGATTATTATTTATTAGCAAATTTATCATGATATAAAGAAATGCTACACCCTTTCTCACCCTTCAAGACCTGAACACATCAAACATGTTCTTTTTCTTTTTCTAGAGTACACTGCAAACCACAAGGCACAAAGTATTCACTAAGAGAGAGAGAGGGAATAATAAAATACAGCAAATTATATATACATCCGATGAAAAAAATTCCATTAATCGATGGGACAAAAGATGTTAAATTACCATGTGAGTTGATGTAGCCAGTGGTTATTTAGCCTGCTGCTGGAGTAGGGATACCACAGAATGCACATTTTATAATTTAGACACTTTACAGTTTGGATCATAAATATATTGATTACATTAGCTATGGATCAGGTAGATAGATAATAAATCACTGTTGATCTAGCATATTTAATTCATTGCTTTTGATGAGCTCCATGAATGTTTTCCAAATCTTATAGACTGCAATATTTTAACTTGGGTATGTGCTGCACGTAGATAATTTTTTCTGGTAGCAATATCCATTCTTGCTGGTTTCTTCTTTTTTATTCTTCATTATCAGCAGAGCCAGACTTGATGGTGTCATCGATGGGGAGAGGGAGGAAGGGGGAGTGCAGACGTTGCAATCAACTTTAAGCTGATGATGATTCCTTATCAGAAAGTCTGAGAAACTGCTTTGGTAGGAAGTAAAGTGGATGACCAAAGACAGCATGAAATTTGGATTACAACTGAGGATACAAAAGGAAGTGGCAGCTGCAGCAGGGAAAGTAGCGTTCCAGTGTGCTAAAGCATGGGAGAGGGAAAGATGAGCTTGCAAAAGTAGTTCTACTGGGATACTAAAGAGAGATCTAGTGGCATGTGAAGACTTCCTGAAACATTCAGCCCTTACAGAATTGAGCTTTGGTTTGAATGTTTTTCCATATCTCAGGAGAGGATGTATTGTTTTAATGAAAAGTAGACGGCAAGTTCCCTATCTGTAATGCCCAAGACTGAAAGCCATTGAGAAAAAAAAAGACATCACCTGTGGTACCTAGTGACCACTAGGCTGTGGTACTGGAAGGTCAGTAGACATATTCCAAATCATTACTGAGCATCCAAAGCTCATCTGCAGCCCTCCAAAGCTCACAATTAGCATAATTATTTGGCATACTTCAGCCCAATTTGGTCCATTGCAAATGCCCTTTTGTCTATCCACACACGCAGACACAATCTCCCTGCCTCAACCCCAAAGGAAAGCGTGGCTCTTCCTTTTCTAGAGTTTTACCAATGATGGCGTGATTTAAGGAAATACTTTGTTTCTTTGGCAACGTTTTCAGTTCTACTCACATTCCATTTAGCTTCTCCAGGAACCATTTTATTACTTGGAGAACTCACCGTTTGAAGTAGAGGATAATCAGTTTAAAATGAAGGGATGCAGACAGATGCCAAACTATGCATGGAGAATTTCAAATATCTGTTAGACCAGGTAACCAAAAAATGAAATGCAGAAACATCCTATTTATATTGGAGTCAAGCTATCATAAGAATGGGGGAAAAAGTAACAAGAGTGTCAATTGATGCAACTTCTGCTGTACTAGAGACTAAGATTAATCAGTTTCAAGGAGAAACATTGGGGTTTGAAACACCCACTGCTGCCTCACAGAATGGTAGTTAATACAGGAAATATATAGCAGGGTGACTCGTTTCTACTTTTTTCCTCCACCATTTTCTTTTCCATAACAAGAAACATTTGCGAGGAAAACATTTGTTTTTTGCCACTAGGTAAGATAGTTATAGTAGAATTTTATATGATTCTAGGAAGAGCTTGATATCGATATTAATTGATTTTTTCCCCCCTGAAAAATATTTTAATGGGTGGAACACATCACATGAATAAAAACAACTGAAGAGTCATTCAATACAGCTACAAACTGTAGCACAGGTAACAGAAGGTATCAAAGAAAGTCTAAAATGACCCGACTAGTCATAAAAGCCAAACCAAAAAGCTACTCACAAAGTATATGGTCAGGCCAGAAGCCCACATGCTGTGCAGCTTCTTGCTCCTTGCAAAATGCAGCGGCAATGTTGCAAGCAGCTATAATACCATCAACATCGGTGCCAGAGGAAAGTCACAGAGAGGGGCAGACAGCATGCAGTGAGGAAGATGCAGATTAAATAACTGAGCAGGTAGAGAAGGCCAGTACTGGCTGCTTTCATAAAAACATATAGAAAATAAAGATGAAGTTGATTGTTCTTGTTCATGTCCACGAGTGTGCAGAAGTAACCGCATGCAGTAGCGTGAAATCCAGTATCATACCAGCAACTGCTATGGGAGGTTCAGAAGGTTGCAGAACATAACCACAGACAGGCTCACAGATTAAATTGCAACATCCTATTCTGAATTATTTTCTTAGCAGTATGTTAGGCACTCTTCTGAGAATGACTAATGATTAAAAAAACAAACAAAAACTTTGGCTTCCTGCCCTGAAAATATCAATACATTTATTAGCTTCAGCATCAGTATTTTTTCTCTAATTCCTGTCTATGACTTGCAGGGTTTTTTTCATTTTTCTCCTTCACATTTTCCTCTTTTTTTTTTTTTTCCTGAATGTTTCCCTTAAACACTGCTGAAGGAAAACAAAAACAAACAAAAAAAAAAGTGAAATAGAAATGAAAAGAAATGCATGTGAGAGAGAGTATGGAAAAGTAGATTTATTACTGGAGTCTTCTGTTTTGTTTTTGCTGGTGTTCATGAAAGATAAATTGCTTTTAAACAGAATCTCTCTTGCAATTTCAAGAAGTCAACAGTTTAAAGAGCTTACAGAGCACAGGGTTTGGCTGTATCCACTGCTTTACCAGTGGATTACAGAATGACCTTGCGTGCACTTTTCTGCCTCAGTTTCTCTGACTGTAAAATAACTGTAATGATATTGACTTCCTGAAATGCGTCATTGCCTCAGTACCTACTCATGAAAAATATTATTAGAAGAGTTGAGCATAATTATTATTAGTTTCTGAGCTGTCTGCTGGTGAGGTGAATCAGCTGACTCAGTAATGAAAAGTCAGTTTTCCTCCTCAAGGCGTTACATGAAATTGTTATCTGAAAGACTTAGGATTTGACCTTCAAAAGAATTCAGCTCCCTGGAGCTCCAATTTCTGGCACATTTTTAGACATTCAGAAACAACTGCATTTCCAAGTGAGTTTTGCCCACAATGGATCCCACCATTTGCAGAGCAGTTCTCCTAAAACTCCCGCAGCTCTGCTGAGCTGCTGGGAACGGGGACTTGGCTTCTCCTGAGAATCCATCCATCCCTTGCTATCACCATGGGGCTGATCTCAGCACCTGAACTCGTGTATTTCCACATGGAAAAAGATAGCAGATGCCAAATTTCTCCACTCTTGCTCTACAAATAAACCTGGCCACACAATATATGAGCACAGAGCTTTCTTCAGGCCTCCTCCTACACCTGTTTTAATCCCATGCACAACTCCAGTTAGAGAAAGCAAAAAAGAGAACCACTCAAAAAGATTCAATGAAGACCCTCAGGCAAAATAGCTTCTTTACCCACAGTATCTGCAGGGTCTTATTTCAATATGAAATTGCTTTTATCCTGGAAGGGGAATATAGTCTGAGGAAGGAAACCAGCATTTAGTCACTGTCTGGGTGTATAGGATGTGCGCACCCATGCAAGTGTGTAAATCTGATGCTGTCAGCAAAACTTGCTGCCTTCTGACAGACACCCTGTGCAGCCTTCAAAACTCCTACAGTCAATCCTCACACCTGTCAGCCTGAAAGATAACCTGGACTCGTCTTCCCTTTTTCCTTTTTCATCATAAAAATAAAAGAAGAGGTACGGTGCTGTCATTTGGAAAATATGAAGATTCTGGGATTCTCTGGCACAGTCTCTCTCTGAGGGCTTATTTTAAACATTTTTGTCTTCCAGCTCACTTAAAACTGTAACAAATAAAACTAAATGATGGTGTTAATTTTGTCTACTGCTCCCTGTATTGCTGCAGTCTTCAGTCTTCGGCTGCTGTCCACCCTCCAGCTGCACGCACAGCAGAGCTGTAGCAGTAAGCCATAGCTGACTTTACATGATGCCTCAGCTAATAACAATCTGTCAATTTACTTTCCTCCACTGTTCACTACCGCTTTCCACAGGGGGTAACAAAAAATGTTCCCAAAGCCTTTTTTTCTCTCTCTTTTGGCTGCATACGTACGTCTATATAATTATCAAAGCATCACTTAATGTTCACTAAGACAGATCATGTCGCTGAACAATTCATTTTCTAACACCACAGCCTGGTATGACGGGCCTTTTGGCATAATGAATCCAGTCTACTGCTGTCAAACAGAGAATTTATGAATAATAAATTGATTGTAGCCAGGCAAAGCTAAGTCTGAGAGATAGCAGGTTATGTCAAGGAATAAGAAGAAATTTAAAAACACAATAAAGATTAATTTAGAATCAAGCCCACAATGCTTCCACAGTGGACAATAAAAGCAAAAAAACTGTCATTCTTATACGATATAATCTATAGTGCCACAAAGTGCATGAGCTCACAGACAGAAATAAGGGAAGCAAAACGTACGCATACCCAAAATGATAGTGCAGATATAAGATGTGACATATGAACAGAACACGGTGTTGCACTGCCATAGCTCTAATGGATTTTAGGTTAGGTTATCAGGGTCTATAGGAGGACATAATGTGTTTTATTAGACTAACTGATATGCAGAATGAAAGCTGGCAAGCTTGCTAGCATGTACTTGTGAGACCTCTGGACTTGCAACAGTCACATTTCAAGGTTTCCGTAAAACCAAAAGGCGAAAATACAGATACAAAGGAACTCCACCCAACAAAGAAATAACAAGAATTAATGGTCACAGACTGAAGGCAGAAAATAAGCTGTAGGGTGCGACTTTCTTTACAGTGAAGGCACTTAAGAGGTGGAACAAAGGGTCAAAAGGAGGGGCATGCTCACCTCACTGCTTTCAAATCATGACTAGTTGCCTTTCTGGAAAGAGCATTTCAGCTGCATAGAAGTTAAAGAAGCAACAGAGTTACTGGGTAAAATCCTACTGCCTGTGATCTATAGAAAGTCACTCAGTGCCCTATCAGTCCCTTACGGCATCAGACTGCATTAACCTCTGAATGTCCTGTGTGCCACCCAGGGCTTTGTGAGTCCAGACTCATTGCAGTTCATCGAGTGAAAGGAGCTGATTAAGACAGCATGGTTGGTTAAAAGATGATGCTCTAGCAATATCTAATCTATCCTGTTATTTCTGCTGTCTAGGAAATGATTTACTTTTAGGTTTTCGTTTGTTCCTGGCTACGATTATAGACTTAATCCCACTAAGCTGGTTAAAATGGTTACTTTTTTTTTTTTTTTTTTTTTTTTTTTTTAATTTCCTTGTTGTTTTCGTTTGCTATGTTTGGGGACTGCTTGCAAATTCAGAACTGGTCTGACTTGACGACGTTCAGCACTTCTTCAATAGTGGTCTCGAGTTTACTAGAGCAAACACTACAAACCCACACCTGCCCAAACCTCCAGCTTTTGACACTTGCTTCGCACACACTGGCCAAACTCCCTGCACGTCACCCGCAGGTCAAACCACACGAATGGCGTGCGTGGACTAATGGCAGCAGATGGTCTTCTAGCTTAATGGCTCCCAGGGAGCCAATGGACTCAATAATCATTAGCAACACATTATGTTGGTTTCATGAGAAATTATCCTCCAGGAATGTAAAGTTAACACAGGATCAAGACCTCTCTTTAAAAATTGGCCATTAACAGCCAGTCATTCTACTTTTAAATAAAGTGAGTAATCGCAACTGAACTCAAGTTATACAAGCCATGTACAAAATTTCATAGCTGCCTTCAATTCATCTTTTTTTTTTTTAATGTTCAAATAATCCAAACAAGGAAAAAAAATGGTATAACCTGGAACCACCTGCTCTCATGCTGTGTCTTGGAAGTGACTATTTCCAACCCAAAAGATTTATGAAGACAGACACTAGAATTAGGGGAAAACACCTCTAGGATGAACTTGGAATGTCCTGAAAGCATAGAGACTTACAGCACCCAGGTTTCTAACCTGGCACTACAGGCACATGTGCAAAGCTCTGCAGAAACCCACCACACCTACAAAGCCCTACTTTGTAGCTGTACGTTTGGGGTGTGTGCATGCAAATTGCTGGTAAATGAAGCTATAGGCTTTGTGAGTGAGATCTTCAGGAAGGAAATGGCTCCCAGGAGAGGACTGAGTCCAGTGCTCAAAGACATGGGGCAAATGAGGATAAACTTTCAGAACCATACTGCACTGAATACCTGGTTGAAAATCTCTGCAGATACTAAGAAACTCAGGTCAATTCCAAGTGCAAAACCCACAAGTTCAGGACAACAAAAACAGTAGAGGCTTTCTGCAAACCTCTGTTGACTTTGTGAAAAACAAAGCTCTGAAAAAAAAAAAAGGAGAGAAAGAAACCTGTCTAGACATTTATATGGATGTTGGTATTCATAAAAGATTTCTCCATGCCCTGACCTCTTCTCATAGCTGATCTTTTTATATTCTTTTTGGATGGTATCGAGTGGTTCTATCATTATTAATAAGACATGTTTATGTGACATAAATAAGACAAGCTAAGTTCTTCACGGACTCACAGAATACCAACTACCTGATAGGCTTACGCTTTTCCAAAATTGGTGGCCTTTTCTTTTTGATCAAATCTTCCCTGCCAACTGCTCTCACCTCATCAGGTAAGACGCTGGGAGATAAGCAGGACAATGTTGTAGAGGACGGAATCAAATGTTCCACAAATCTGTGTTGAACCGTCCCCATCATCATCTCCTCCTTTCCTGAAGCCCTCTCAGTGTTAGGATGAGGCAGTGACAAGGACTCCATATCTCATGGAAGACTTTTGTAACAACCCTTCAGCAGATGCTCTCTCGGACACATTGTCTTCACAAGTTGCCAGGGAACCCGGCATGTTGGAAAAGTAGATGTTTCAGAAGGAGAAACAACACTTTTTCAAGGAAGGACCAAAGTAGTATTAATGCTGAGTACACTTCAACCATCTTTCAGAAGAAGATCTTTAGAAGTGTGCTTTGCAAATAAAACAGCCTACAACATCTCTCTTAGTTTGAGAAGCATGGTTAATTTGTAAAGTTGAACTTTGTGCTACATCACAGAGATTGTTTATCCTTGTTTACATGTCCCCCAAATGCACACACACTTTTAAGACATGGGTATAAAATTTATGAGATCTACTGTGCTCCTTCTGCAGAGAAACATGCCGTGTGTTTACTAAAAATGGTCAAGTACCTACATGAGTACTGCATGAACCAATGCCCTGCACCAACAAGAAGATCTAATAGTTTAAACTCCTACCGGTGGTGTCATATAACACCAAGTCAAATAATCAGTACTTAATGTAGGACTTTCAACACTTTACAGCGATAACTCAGTTTCAAAGATGCTAAATTTTGCAACAGAAAACAGGCATGCCCATAAAAAAGCACTTGTATACAAAGCTATCTTCCATACAGCAGTTACACAGTTCACACAGGTATGTGGTTTTTACAGTTATCAGCAATAAAAACAGACATTTTCAAGGAAAGGTTTTACGGAAGATCCATTCTTCTTAGAGCTAGAGAAAAAGGCACAGTCAAACTTATTTTAGGATGCTGTAATTTTCAACACACCTCATCCCTTTTAAAGTTCTGCAGCTCTGGATGCTACTGGTCAAATTTTACCCTCTCATAACTATAATAAAATCTAGACTAAAATCCAACGATTAGCTGGTATTATATGAGTTTTGTGCTCGCTTCCTGGAGCATGAAAAATTTATTTGTAGAAAATGAAGTTATTGTATTTCTCTCTCCATTAACATTGATGTGTTTCATGTAACAAATACTGGATGCAGTCACTGTATGCACTACCAATGATGAGAGAAATACAGTAGAAGATTGGACCTAATTGTTAAATGATCTTTCTGATTGTCAGAAAATTAATGGCACACTGCGGGCCTTGTAGTAAATGCCTTGGAAATCTCAGTGCAAGTTCCCAACCCATTTAAATAATTTCAGTTTATACATTTAATTTGCTTTTGATGTAGACATTTAATTTGTTTTTGCCTATTTTTTTATATAAAAAAAAGCACCATGGAATCTTTATGCTTGCACATGTACATACACAATTTCAAAGAAAGTACTATTTCAAGCAAATTATATGAAATGTAAAATTAACAAAATGCAAATATATAACAATCTAAATTAATATTAAAACAATGCTATATCTGAATGACTGAATTTTATTTTCATAAGAAGCTAAACTATAAACCATTCTTACCAATGCAACACCCAGCTGTTTGGTGTTTAGCATCGGAATAACATTATTCTAGTGCAGCTGCTGTTATTGTTTGCTGTATTTCTGCCAACCTCGTGAAGCCAGAGATGTTCATCTAGCAAAGAGGGACAGCTCTGATGAAAGCTCCAGTTTGACAGATGCTCCCATCAACAACTTTGTTACTCTGAGTGACTACATGGTATTTTAGGCAAATTAACCTGTCCAAAAAAATTCTTTATTGCTATGCTTGTGGCACAGATGGAAATATGAACTTGACAATTCAGGGTACTAGCTTAGCAATTAACTGAGATGTTTCAATAGACTAATGAACTTTCATTCAAAGCATGCTCTCTGTCAGGAGAAGAGACAGGCTGTTGTTTGAGGAAGTGTTATAGAATGTCAAATAGATCTCGACAGCGATGTTACTGTGAAATTTGAAATATTAGAAAGGCATAGAAAGAAAGTCATTTAACACCTTTATAATCTCAGGAGATCTGAGATGAATCTTTATTATCAAGTCTGAAATTCTACTGCACTTTACAGTCAGCTTGCAGTAATTCATGCTCTGTATAATAACATTTCTCCAGTCACTAAGGCTGTTCAGTTTTGAATGGTCACACTATTAGAAGAAAAAAAATAATCAAGCCATCTTTCTTCTAATTCATAAAGATATTAACATCCACTAAAAAATTATGAAACTATCTGAGCCTAAGAAACTACTATAGGGAAACTAAATCATCTGAAATAGTAGTCAAGAGAGAACTATGTATAATTAGTAAATATGGATAATATTAAAAGGATGATTTTGTTTGGGGGGAAATGAATGCAAGGTTCTAAGGTAGCCTGAAATCATACAGAAATGACTTGAAAACATGCGTTTGATAACTGAATGGACATTTCTGGGATCCAGCTTAAATTGCTCATCTAGCACCCTTAATGCAATAATAATGGACAAATCACATCTCCGTTGCCCTAGTCTAGCCTCTGTAAAAAACAAACAAAAACAAAAAGCATTCTACAGTCCAGTTACAGTCATTCTGCCACCCTCAAATGGCATGAAAGGGCCATAATATCAAAATCACCACTGGCAGGACCTTCCAACCATCAAAAAGCTTCTCATTTTAGGCTGAGCAGCATCCTTTACCCCACTCCAGATCTATGCACATTACCGGGAATGGAAACAAAACAGAACAGGGCAGAAAATAGCATTTTCCTGGATCAGAACTGAAAATCTGCCTGGTCTTGTGGGAGGCCAACCTTCTACTCATGACATACACATACATATATGCATATGTTAGGTAAGCATGTACCAGGGTATAATAGCCCAAAAGCCCTCTTAGTACCATCTTTGTCAGTACATCTGAAACTAGTTTTGCTCCTCTGCCTTCTATAGGAAAATGTGATTATGGTAAGTATTTCAGGCATATATTCACATTTACAATATATTCTTTATTTTTTAATAGTCACTTTTTGTGTCGTTCTATTGAGAGGAGCTAAATTTGTTCCATTATATAGGAGTCAGGTACCTAGCCTTGAGTGAAAACCTGCACTGTGACAAAATATAATCCACTTTTCCTACATACCTCGTAAACAGCTTGACGCTCATCATAAAATATTAAAGCCTAATATTGCGTCAGTTCCTCTGAGTATCAAGACTTGGAGTAGCCCCAAGCATGTCAAACATGCATTGGAAACACGACATTTTAAAGCAAGGCAATGTGTTAACTAAATACTGTAGTATTTAGTCTAAAAAACCTTGAACAGTTCTTAAAATTCTTTAAAACCATTAACTACGTGATGAGTTAATAGCTCTAAAATGACCATTAAGGTTCAAAGTGGGCTTTTTAAGAAGAAGTCAATAAATAAAAAAAATATGAAAGAGGGCACTCCTATATTTAACCCTACAATAAGCAAATTGCTTCTCCTACTTAAACCAACGGCAGTATTCTCACTGGTTCAAAGTAATTGCACACACGAGTTGTAACTTGGACAAGTGCCATACCACAGTGGTTCTTTGAGCTGACAAATAAATAAACCAGGTAAGATGGGCAAGCAGCCTGACCTCTGTTTACACTTTCCAGGTATAACCGCAGGGGCAGGGTTTGACCTCCTGCTGCCATGCACTCACTGCTATGGCCCTGAGAGACCAGAGCAAAGTCTAATCCCTTGTCAATATAAACCACTGGATAAAATACTTATCTTGATTTCTCTCTCAAACTGTTATATGCTGCTTATTTCTATTCCTCTTGAAATTATGCTCATAGCCATAGGTAGTATATTACTTATGCAGACTATTATTGCACACAGCACTCCTATTTCTTACATTTAATCATCAGAGCAAGTTGTTTAGCAATAACAAATGGGTATATGTTTCTAGTGTTCCACTTCTTGTTAAGGGCAGAATCACAAAACCCAGTGTATTTTTGTTGAGCAGAATCTTACAGGAATATCTTTTATCCACCTAATCATGGCACATGCCTCCCAACATTTCCACAATTTCCAGCCACAAATTTCTTAACCTCTTGACACGTTACCTAAATCTCAGAGCAGCCAGAAGACAACCATCTCTTTAAGCATTTTTAGACACCTATACATGATGCTCATCAACATGATCTTCACCTAAAATGCTTGCCCTAGTATAGCTGGATTGAATGATGAGTGCCATAGTTTGGCATAAGTGGGACAATTCAAGCAATTCGTATTTAGGAAAGATTGTGTGAAGAATTACTTGAACCAGAACAGTTAATACAGGTTGAGTCCCTTGAGAGAAACAGCAGTCTTGTTAGCAGCAAGTTGGAAGTCAACTGATAGCCTTCTAAGGAACTCCTTTTGTTTAAAGGTGGTATTGTAGCAAAAAGCTCTGACAAGTACTAAACAGGACCTCTGACGTAACCAATGTATCATGCTGAGATCAGTACAGAACTTCTGTCTCAACATATTTGTTTTATATTCTCTGTCACGCTGGCCTGAGAGCATGATGTTATGCTGAGCTCACAAGAACCTCTTTGTCTGCGAAGGCTTTGGTCGTCAAGTGGGGAGAAATGGCAGACGACCTATTGACTACACAGATCAATCCCTTTTGTCATCCTAGCCCATGAAACTCTGCCAGATTTTAGTACTCAGTAAAATTGTCTGAAATTCCCTTTTAAACTTGAGGATGAGGTTTCCAGCTCTTTAAAAGCAGACTGCTCTGATAGCAGGTAATGGACAGCACTGCTGAAAGAAACACCGTAGTGAAAGGCCAAGAAAAGTCCTGTTTGCAGGGAAGTGGAGTTAAAAGACTTGCCTCGGTAACTGTAATCAAACAGCTAGATTAAAGGCAGCACTGGATTTCCTGAAGTCCACAGAAATTCTCAGGAAGGCCCCACTCATGCCCTAAGAAGAAAATGAGTCAGTGGCTGCTTTTTCTGCTTGGAAAGCTTTTCCTATTTCTCCCCTATTTTATTCATATCACATGGGAGATGAAAGACTTGGCGACTACTGTCGCGCCTGGTATCTCCTTCAGTACTGGGTGCATCAGCGTGTAGAGAAAATGAGCTCCATAACGTGGAAGAAAAAGCAAGTGGGGAGGACTGGTGCGGTACCACCAACACAGCAGAGAACGGTGGAGAACCACAGCCTCACTTCAAGTAATAAATGGGACTAACCTTGAGTGAGGACAAATCCTGCACGTACTTTATGATGCTTTGGAAGAAGAGGAGAAGAATGCATTACTTGAATGAGGAATATATCTACAGATATATATATATATATATATATATATATATACACACATATACAAGCATATGTAAATCAAAATATTTCTCTTAAAATACAGCTATAAGTTTTTATAAATCACCGCACTGCCTTGATTGAGCCTGAAGAACATTTCTGGTAATTTCAACAACTAATTAATAGGTACCTTTTTCTTCATTCTCCAAGTTCTTTATTCACTATAAAAATGACAACTGGAACTCCTATGAAATGTTGGTTTGATTCAACCCACTTGGTAAATTTACCACCAGCATTTCAAAAGCAAGATTAGGAACGCCCTACCAACCTGTTCACAGTTTATAAATAAGTTGTATTTCCTGACGCAGAAATTAGATGTGTTGTTTGGGTAAAAGGGTGAACTGCAGCCAGACTTACATTTTATGTAAATCTATGATAAACAGGCTAATAAGCATTCTTTTTATTATGTTGTGAAGATACCTCACCAATTTCACCTTTGCATTTGCTAATTCATTACATTTATCAAGTTCCATTTTTTTCTGTATGGATAATATACTGTGTAGAAGATTACTTTGAGCCTTCCGTTCCAGATAAATCTGATATTCACAATCGTTAACTATTGACTAACCAGAAAGAAATAAGCTAGTAATTAAAACCGAGCCCTAAACAACCTTTCTATTTTCACAGGGAAGGTTTGTTATTTATTTTTTATTTCCTTGAGAATTTAAATTAGCAACTACATTCCCATTTTGGTAGAAATAGTAAGACTGCTTCAGTGCTTACTGCTGTCAGTGAGCTCTTATAATAAGTGTAAGCATGTGCTGTTGTTTCAGAACTAGGAGTTGGAGGCTGCATCCTGCCCGTCACGTTTAATCATCACCAAAAGGCCACGTAGTCCTCCTGCCCATTAAAATGATGGACTGTACTTCATACTATGTTTGTAAATTTTCATGTAGCCACCATTTTCTTATTATGTTTTGCATTGTGCTTAGCACCATAGGACCATAGGACTCTATCCCTATGTGGTAGCATAAACCGTAAGCATAAAATACTAGCAGTAATTATCAGTAGAAAATAATTAGACGAACAAGACTGTGACCTCCCAGCGACAAACCACAATAAAAGGCTGGTACATAAAGCATTCAGGATACTTAAAGGTTTAGTACCAGGAGAAGCAGTGTGGGTGATAATACTGTTACGCATTCTGGAAGCATTTTCAACCATTTTAGACATCTGTCTGTGCTCCTCTGTAAAGCAGAAAGATGGGCTCACCTGGAAGTTGGTGAATCATCCACAGAAGGAGCATCTCTCTGCACTAACCACGCAGGACACCTGGGAAGAACAGCCCTCTGACTTAGTCACCTCGTTTGGAGACCTGCACGAAGGCATTTAAGCACTCCCCTCTGATAAAAGGTAAATGGGGCATGGACTTCATGACAGGAGCTTCGTTAAGGAAGATGTGTTTTTGTGGCACTAAACCTGGAATTTTGGCTCTGAACTTGCTTCTGTTAGATGATGAGTTAACTCAGTATTATTTGAGAGTTTTCTTAGTGAGTCAGAAGATGACACATCAGGAAGCAGTGTGCACCTTACAGAGCACTTAATGCTAAAAATCAGAGACGTTCAGAACAGGCTTTTCTGAGAGTCAGTGATAAGCCACAGCAGCCACCCCGAGTCCTGCCCAGATTCACTGGCTCTGTCAATCAATACATCTCCATTGATTACAATCACAGTTAAATATTGGACTTGAGCTGAGAATTTGTCTCATGGTTTCTTTTGTTCAAAGGTCTCTATACACTTATTTCTCATTTTTCAGTCAGGCAACATGAAAACACTAATAGAAAAGAAGCATCCCCACGAAGGTGATAATGAGATGGTAAATCTAGTGATTCTCCTGGTGTTCCTGTAAGCAACAAAGAAGGAGCTGTTTGAAGTAGAGGTTTCCATCGGAAACACAGAGGGTAATCTTTTAAATACTGCATTTATTCAATAAAAATATTTTTAGTGAAGTTGCACGGGCTGCATTCTTGCAAGAGCTTCTCTCAAATCCTAAGGGTAACGAGTCTATGGTCACAGCTACAGCCACGAACTCCAGGATCACGCAGCATCTGTTCAACGGACAGAAGGTCCAGGAGATTTGACTCCAGCAATTCACATCTCTGGGGCAGAAGACAGATGTGTCTGTGCCCCTGAAAAACAGCTACCCTCCATCTCTGTTGTCCTGGCTATATATTTACCACTCTCTTTTCCCTGTAATATCTAGAAATAACCTATTTATTTTATGTGCTGCTCGGTGCCTTAACAACTTTCCCTGTCATTATTAATGGTATTTCCATCCTTACTAACACTTCTAATGAGGAATTATCAAAAATGCCATTAAAAAAAATTAATGACTCTGTCACTATATAGCACATTTTTAATGGCACCTTACGTATTAAACCAAGTATGCTGTGAGTCAAATAGATATTTATTGAAAAGTATGTTTAGTTTGGAAACTTTGGAAAGCTTGGGTTTTGTCCAGCATGACTGGATATCTGCATCAAGCATAGATGTCCTGTCCATAGATTACAACACAATTTTCCCTCATCAGTGTAAAGTGAGTGACATCTCGAATTTTTCTGGGAAGACATTTCAAGAAATAAGAGAAGCTGGTGTCTGGAAGCTAACTGCCGGGTCATTACCGCAACAGTGCTGTGCATAATTCAACAGCAGCTATGAAAATTGACCTATGAGACCTTCCAGGGAAATGGTTCCTTCTCACTAGTCACCACAACTTGAAAAATATACTAGGTAACTTGGTAGCCAGTGAACGGAAATTGTTAAACTGACTTGCTCTCTCAAGGAGGGTACTTGTCTATCCCACTGGTAACAGAGCAGGTAGTAATGAACCTTCCTCCAGAGACAAAAAAATTATCTTCCCTTTCCTGCCTCCTGAAGATAGAGAAGAGATGGACTTGTATCAGTCCGAGGCTGCCTCAGTCTGCGGGCTCTGCTTTTGGTAGGAGCAGCTGGCTCGCTTGCTTCTGATACCTCAGAGGCATCATTCCCTTCATGAGCTGGAAGGGGAAGAAGCTTTCTCTCCTTAATCCCTCTTCGAGAGGCTCACAGATACAGCGGTACGTGGGAAGGATTGCTGGTACTTCCATTGCTTCCCCCAGAGCCCCTTAGCTGCTATAACTCAGCTGAGCACCATCTACTGAAACAATCGTTTGTTTATATTAAATCTTACTTCAAACATGATAATGGTATCATTTTATATTTATACAGTGCTATTCATCCCAGAGGATCCCAAAATGTTTCAGCTACTTATGGGCAGCAGCTGTTTAATAGTGGATAGTACGACTGCACAGCAGTGCAGGGCAGAAGTAAAGAAGAGCTCTGCATCCAACAGGAGCTACAGGGGAATTTACACAGGTGAAACAGAATTACCCAAATTGCAATTTAGCCAAGATGCCTGGGGCTAACATCTCTCTGCTCACAAAATGTTGCCCTTAACAATTCAGAGGGCATTCATCTGTTGACAAATAGAGAGAAATGTCTTTGGATATTCATGCAGCTTGCTTAACTCAAAAGCAAATTGAAAATTATAATAAAACCTGTTCCACATTCTTCATTCATTAAAACTGTGTCTGTGCCACGTTATTTCTGGGCATATTAGCATCTGCTGGAAGAGCTCATTAAATGACCATTAGCCTGCTCTCTTTTCCTTCCAGGACAGCACAGGTTGAAAGTCTGTCCTTCCTTTGTGGCACCACATACGTAAATGGCAATAAGACAGAATTTCATTTTGGCAAGAAAGAACACATGGGCACAGAGGTTTTTGTTGGAAGCAACCGTGAAATAGAAGGAAGAAAGTTCAGGAGAAAAGGCTGCTGAATAGCATGCTTAGGAAGAAGTACCACCACGGTCCCTCAGGAGTGACTGCTCTCACCCACAGAAAAAAAAAGGGGCGACCTTGGCCACTGATCTGTAGAGACTTGCCTCAAATTCAAGGAGACCTGGCTTGTCAGTAAGTCAACAGACAACATCTCGTGTTGGGTGGTCCTTAGAGCAAGGGTGATAGGAGAAACGTTGCACAGCCCCAGACACTTCTGTAACCAGAACTGCAACCCCAGCAAACTGGAGAAGGCTGTGCAACAGGAGGGCAATGCCTGCACACCACGAAAGAAGAAGAGAAAGTTGTGGGAACAGTAAGTTGAGGAAAGAATGCGAAAGAATCAGATGTGACATGGGAAGCACCAAAACTCAAAGCAATTCTCAGGTTCTTATGTTTTCCACGCTACAGATGCGCCCTGAGACAACCTAGACATTACACATTTACATTGCTTTTCTTTTCTTTAAAAAATAAAAATTACGTCTTACTCCTACCAGCAGATCAAGTAACATGAGAGCTGGAGTTACTAGTCACAAAAACAATATTGCAACTGGGGAAATGAGAAGAATGGATGGGAAACATAAAATAAACAAGTTGAGGGCTAAAAACTGTATTTGGGAATTTTTTATCTTTTGAAAGGTTCTTCCCAAGAAGAGACTGCATCAGGGCACTGCTTTTATGTCCTTGAGTAAACATCATTACCTCATCTCTTCTCCCTCTTACTCTCTTACCCTTTTTACTTTTTGATTTACTAGCAGTATTAATAAGGAGCAACACAAATTGCCACATAGGATCAGGGCACTGTAGTCACCTCCCATGTTATCAGGTCTGCGACATTCTTGCAAAACATCTAATTTGGATCAAAGTTCAAAATTGTCTGTTGTTGGCAGGCATGGAATAATCTAGCAACTGTCCTCATGACCATTAATTCAAATTTGCAGATTTACCAGGCTAGGAGATTTTGTCTTTCCCTGGCAGTATGACTATTTGGTGCTTCAGCCTAGTTTCTGGTGGAAAGAGCACTCGAGCATCCTCTCTGCTTTTTTTTTTTTTTTTTTTTTTTTGTACCTGTGACATCCTGACTCACTCCCCTCATCCCCTGGGTACCTTCAGAAGCTTTTAGCCCATTTCAGCTGAATTTGCTGGAAAGACAGAGATCTCGAGAACTTTGTGTTCCACAACAAACAGGCAGCTGGGAAGAGATTCTGTTAGTAACTCTGCTGGGGAAAGCTGTGGCATGAGCTCGGCTCCTGCTGCATCCCCACCAGCCCCCTGAGACAGGGCCACCACAAGCACTCAGCCCCAAAAACGCTGCCATCAGAGCACAGGCGCCAGAGGAGGAGCTCCCGGAGACACCAGCAGGGATCCGGGCCTCAGCTATTCACCTGCTTATAGCTATTTGCTAATCTTCCCCGTCACAACTCCTCTAGCCAAATAGGTTTTGGAAACTTCCCAATGATATTGTGTGTCAGCGAGCTCCACAGACTAATTAGAGGCTGCAGAAAAGCTTTTCCTTCGGGGTGCCTTCGGTTTCACTGACAATCCCCCCCTTCCTGGCGACCCAGAAGGAATTATATACTCTACATCTCAGACAGTAATTACTATCACCTTCTCCTCTTAATTGATCTGGCTCCAGTGAGCAATAAGAAATTAAAATAATTAGCAGATATGCCTAGTGTTTCTGAAGTCCCACCTACACTTTGTAGTCTATTTACTCTAGAATCAGCTGGGCCCATCACTTCAGTGGCAGTGCTGCACTGCTCTGGCTCTCCAAGACATTTGACCAGCCAAGTCTGAGGACTCTTCCCAACCCATACACAAAGCCCAGCTGTAGCTGTTGCAGGCAGTCATCAAATAATCGCTCACCAGCACAGGAGCTGTGGTAAAATAGCCCTTTCTCAAGCTTGTTTTGAAAAAAAAATGAGGGTCATTGCTCTCCTGTCCCCTGGAGAGACAGAGGATTACAAGGATGTCTTCATGCTGCCAACATTCACACGTTTGCTCCACTTGCACTGGCAATAGAGAAATACACACATGCAAGTTGGGAAGAGGGGCTAAGGTCTTGGAATAAAAATAGCATATTTAAGGGATTAATTTCATTTTTGTTCCTAGTGATTTCTGTATTGCATTAATTAATGTTCCATCTTGACTGCTGAGCATGGACAGATTTATTTTTTTTTCTAATAGGATGAGAGAGCTTTGAGCACCATGTGGCTTTTCCCAAGCACTTGTTCCTCCAGTAGCTAAATGTGGAGATATCACTTAAAGCAAATTGTGCCCTCTCTCTGCCCTTAGCAAATAGACACTGACTTTTTTTTTTAATGTTTTTTCTTCTGTGCACAGATACTACACATCTATTGCCCTCCTTTCAAGAAACAGGGAAAATCCAGATCCCAGCAAAGTTCAATCTTTTCCCCCTGCACTCTGTAAATTTAGTCAACAATATTAATCCACATCGAACAATTCTGCAGAGTACAACAACAAGCTGGTTACACAGACAGGGATGCATTTGGAATTTAAATGAGTTCCTGTTATTCTTGTTCTCTTGAAGCCCGCACAGTGCTGAAGAAACCTAATGTCTCTTAAACAGTGGAAAAAAATCAATTTAAAATATATTTTAACTATTCTGCTAGTACTATTGTCTGTATTCCTGAGGGAGAGAGTGTTTCTTGATTCCCCCCCTCCACAATTAAAGGCAGTCATCAAAGATACACATTACCCTCGTTGTCTTGACAATGCTTTATGATTAAAAGACTCAAATACCTTCAGCTTTTCATGCATTTAGAAATATAACAAAAACAAAGAATAATTTACCATTCTGCAAATTTGTCATCTCTTCATTCCTTCTACTTTAAAATTCTTTTATTAACGTGGTTTATTATTTCTATTGCAATACTACTAACGAAGTCAATTCATATACTCGTTGTGCTAGTAGCTGTACAAATACAACAAAAATAATGATAGAGTATGTTAGTTATTTAAGCTGCATTCACACAAATGTATTCTCCCAACCCTGAACTTGAAATAGTGTCTAATGGTTGTGCTAATGCCTACCAGGAAAACGGTGGCTATTTGTGCATATTTCTTTAAGTGGAACAAGGTCATTTGTGGTCCTTCTTGCACAATATTCAGTGAATTAAAACATATTATTCCCTTACTTCCTTTTCTGCAACACATCAAGGGATTATTCAAAAAGAGAAACAAAAACCACCTTGACTACCTTTCACGGTAGGCTCATTTATCCCTTTGTGGTCTCTTAAGCAGCACCAGGCTGTGTAAGTTAATGTGGACTGGACAACTCTACTTCTGGCTTCAAATCACACCTTCCAAAGTGCTTATTAGGGGAACTTTCCGATCCAGCTTCAATAATCCCTATTCCTTGCCCTCTTCCATTGCTTAATATAACCTAAAGCGCTAGCCTGCTAGGAAAGCCTTTTTATTGACCCATATGAACGGGACACATGAACACATTTGTCACTGGACAAGCAAAGGTACCCACAGATCCCCTCCTTTCACTGGATCGATAACAGAAATGAAAGTGAAGACTGAAATGCTTTGAATACGGGTTATACAAAGTAATACAGCCATATCTCCACTTATATATAAATCCCATCATTATAGTCCCTTGCCTCAGACAAAACTCCAGTTAAACTCTAGCCCTACAACACTTTCCTCCAAAGCAAAAACCTAATATAACTTACAGTGAACATTTTCACAGTAAAAGCTGGCTCCTATTTGTGCACTGAATTGACCATGACAAAAGAATGCCTCTGCTTTCCAAGGCCTAAATATTAAATTGTATTTTCTCTAAAATCTCAGCTTGGGAAAAAAATCCCCTGCTCTCATTTAAGCTAAAAGTTTTCTTAGTCTTTTCTCCTGGGCTCTGAGAGCTCCTTTACAAATTTTATTGTAAGGAAAGATGGAAGAATTATGGTAATTTAATGTTTATTCTTCTTTGTGAACCACTCTCAGCTCTTCTGTATAAATAACTAAATGCTCTTATTAGTCCTAACATACAGAGAAATGCTTTCTATTTGAGACTGTCTCAGTGTGAAATCTACGGAAAATCAACTTCTGTCTCTTGCCCTTATTTTTCCCAGGAGTTTGATATTTGTCTCTAGTTTTCTCTTACCTTCTGTTGTGACAGCAGCACTCCTCTGGGTATCAAGAACAGAGAACCACGGTCTTACTGGGACAGCAGTCTTCTATCTTGTGACCAGCCTACCCAGCTCTTGTTTTATTTCAAGAGCACATTTCTATCACCAGATGGGATCTGTTCTGCAGGCTCCACTGGGCTGGGGATGATGCCAAGAGAACAAAGAGCAGCGCCAGAAGCATTCATGCCACTATTCCCACGGAGAAGAGGACTTCCCAAGACAAACATCACCAAGTGCAAGGACCTTGCCTCAGCACTGGGATGCTCACTGCTCTCAGATAAACATCACATTGCCGTACCTGTGCCAGTGGGGTAGCCAGGGCACTGAGTATTGTGCCAGTATTACACATCACCCTTTCTTAGTCAAAAGGTTCAGGAAAGATTGTATTTTCTGGAGGAAACCTCACATCTCCAAAGTATCTGTGAAAAGTCAAACTGCACTTTTTCCCCCAAGTCTGAAATTTCCATACACTTCAAGCCAAAGCACTTTTAAAGAAGCTTAAAGACGCATAGGTTCCTGATGAAGTCAAGAAAGAGCAAAGCGACAGTTTGAATTCTAAACAGATTGAACTGCCCGGTGGAAATACCTCTCACTAACGAGGTAGAGAGCTGAGAAGCAACTATGCTCCTCACTGAAGTGAGAGAGAACACAAAGTTTAGCATCTGCTTTGGCATCAGCTCTAGAGAACTTAACAAAGAGGAGCAGAGATCGAGCCAAGCTGAATTTCAGCATCAGCTCTGGATGCACCTTTTTGCCTTGGGGAAACTACTTCTCCTCTGCTGCCATTTTGCCATCTGTAAAATGATGATGGCACTATTAATTACCTACCTGAGATAGCTATGCTGAGATATACTTTTTATCTCTGCAGTATAACACATTTCTGGAGGACTATACAAGTAGCAACATTTGAGCTGCTACAATCTTTTCCACAGTGCAGCTGTACTTGTGAGCACGCACAGCTCATATTGCAAGTATTCATTCTTTATTCTCTTATTGATTTCAATAGGACTTCTGAGCACAGAGTGTTTTCAGGAGCAGTTTACATGCATAGGTCTCAGAGTAGTGCATCATCAGTGAATAGAAATAAATACATGGTAAAAAATAACAGCTGCAGAATACATTGGGGATATTCTTCATCAGAAACGAAAATTTACAGTCTCAAAAGAAGAAAACAGGATTTCTTTTCTATGAAGTATGGAGATTAGCAGGCATTAAACATAAATACATAATATTATACATGTATCTCTATAAACACATAATTTTCTGCCTTTCTAAGACTGTTTAAAATGGTAAGGAAGACTACACAAGTGACTTGTTGATTGCACTGTGAATCTAAGAACTCTCTAATTATTGCTGCCATCTACTCATAATTTCAGAAGCTAAGTTATTTTGAAAAATGAAGTCAAAACCTGACACTAATAATTGGATCTTTCAAGTTATTTTCCCCCCTCAATACAATAACAAACCGCTTGTTGATATTGCATTAATACTTCCTTTCTATTTGCTTTTAAATAGTTTTATGAACTAATGTAAATATTGATCGTACAAACTAAGAACAGACACTGTTTTTTCAGCAAAGGACGTGAACATCAGGAAAAGGAAACAGAAATAGTGGCACACGCCAAGACCTCAGTGCATTTAAAGCAGCTTTCTGTGCAGTTGAGGTAAGCGGGCTGGGGAAGGACCCTTCTCTCTCTGTCTGCTCCGGGGCCAGATGAGCTTGGGCGCTGCTTGCTCGTGCACTACCTGACAGGTAAGCAGCAGAAGAAAGCAGGAGGCTCTCCACACCTCAGAGCAATATCCTCTCTGCCAGCACACCTATGTATGGGACATCCCACCTGGCTCAACGGTTGGAGCCAATAGACCATGACATGCCTACTTGGTCTGCAGTCTTTGAAAGACCCATAGGTAACGGGGAGAAACCTCCTCGTATGGACTTCAACCCTTTCAGGCCTTGGAACATGCAGGCATTTTTGGAGGTCTATTCAGCATTAGTGGAAATGCAGGGATAATAACGAATATTGACCGTTTGTCACGCAAAATGTTATTTAGCATATGCCAGATGACAGCAGTAAGGAACACACACCTTACTTCATTAATCCGTAAAATATGTTCCTTTTCCTCCTTGCAAATCACATCTCAATGAGCAATTTGCACAAAGAAATGCGGCAGCAACTTTCCTACCCAAGTTCAGGAGAATAAGCTCTGAATTCTCCTTTTCCATGGTGTGTTCCTTTAGAGACACATGACTATGCAAAACCATTTTTTTAAGGACATCATTCTGCCTGTTACAGAAAAGTGAAATTGTATTGATGCTTACAAGAAGGTGCTAGAAAGACACTCCCACAACTGGGCTTCTGCCCAACGAAGTCAAACGCTCGACTTTCAACAGAGGCAGCTCCTCAAGCATTTCACTGAGGCTGGATCACAACAAGGGTGAATGCCATGAACTCCTAGTCTTCCTGCTGATCAAAATATAACTTGTGCAGAAAGGGTTGGATGAACCTCAAGTGCACAGCTGCTTGTTTTACAGTTTTATTTTTTACATTCTGAAAGTTTATGTGATCTAATTAGCCATTTTATTTCACAAAAATACATTTTGGCACTGTTGGACTTGGAACGGCTCTAATGCAAGGGGTTTGTCTACAAAGGAGGCAGACAAGTGCATGGAAAATAAGCATTATGCTTCTGATCAGAGACATTATGACAGGGAAGCACAGCTCTGCTACACTCGCATGGAGATCGCTTTGCTGATTTTAAGCTTTTAAATCCTGTACATTTATTTAAACCTAGCTAAGAAAAAACAGTGACAATGCCCAGCAGAAGCGTCTAAATATTATTCAATCTTAATGAAAAGGCTGAGAACATCAGAGGCTGGCCAAAGCCCGAGTGTTTGCCTGGGGTTATCTGCACCGCTGACCCCAGCCCCACCAAAACCCAGCAGCAGCACAGGCGAGGCGGGGGAGATCCCGCAGAGCTCCCCAAAGCCCCTGGCCGCTCGTCACACGCCGCCTACCCTTTCCTACAGCAGCTCCTCTGCCTCTGATTTTATCTGGTTACTGGAGAATGTGGATTATGTGACTGCTCATTTCCAAGCCCCAGCGCTGTTAAAGGGGTTATCTGACACGCGGGTGTTACCAGAGAAAATGCAGCAATTAAGTTCCTGGATCCGTGGCTGTTCGACAGCACGGCCACCCCAGGGAAGACATACTGGCCATGAATATATCCAAGATATCTAGATAAACAAAAACATATAGTCTCCAGAGCCAAATGTCAACCAGCCACTTTTAAAAAGCACCGAGATAAAATATCTACCTGTGCTCAGAGAGCTGACACAGCCTGCACGCTACTTGACCCAACCCAGCACTTAGGCAGGACCTCAAAGGCACACTGCTCCTGCATAACTCTCTTTTGAGAAAAACTTTCTTTGTGGCCAGCGGGTAAAAATCTGCCCTTCCTCTCCTGCCTTATAGTTATGTCTTGAAGGAAAACCACCCAAATTAAAATGCTTGAATCAAGACATCGGCAAGAGATGTGCAAAACAAGATGTTATCAAGAGACTCTTATTTGCTGTTTTCACTCCACTATTTGTGATAAAAGCAAAGTACTAAAGTACAATGTAGGTACAGAACAGCTCCACACTTGAATCACACAGTCTACTTATATTTAACTCCCAGGGTCCTCCCCTATAATCTGAAGTCCTAGATTTATCAGGGTGGAATATAAGGGAGCATGTTTAAAGCATTTGTGAATGCAAATGTGTCTCACCTACACACTCAGGAAGAAAACCATGACCTCTTTCTGTGTGTCCTTGCTTTCATCCAACTCACAGGAAATGTCATCTAGCTCTGATTGACAGTGACTGATAATAAGGATAAAATACCTTTTTACTTCAAATGCCTATCTATCACTGTTTAGAATACCCCTGTCCTTTGATGATGCATGAAGATGCATTTGCCTCTCAAACAGCTGATGGATTCATTTCTTTTAATTAAAACTATAAATCTTACTACTTATCTTACTGTTATCTGCAATATGACAGTATCCCAAGTTGGATCAAGCCTACTGTGTTCAACACTGTACCCCTATATGGTGAAAGGTAGCCCCTACAAAACAACTGGCTGATCGTGGGGATATAGGACCATTTTACAGAAACAAACAAACAAAGGTGGCACAGACGATAAATGATGGAGCTGTCAGAAAAATAAAACCTATACAGTTGAACATGAAGACGAGGAAAGGGATCATTTCTTTTCCCACCATTTGACTAGTTTTCACAAGATGCTTGCCAAAGTCTTATCGCTGTGCTGGCCCTTAAGCCTTGGCTTGCTTCGTGTACACATTAAACCCACTTTTATTAAATGCCTTCTGCTATGACCAAAACATTAAATATATTTCTCATCACTAATTTACATATTAACCATTTATGCAGGAGTACCTTAAAAAAGCATAATGGCACACAAATGCTGCTGTGTAGCAGTTTCTATGCAATATCCGTGGTGTATCTGCATTTATTATGAGACTCAGTGATGTGTTAAGATGCTTTTGACAGTATTACTTGCTCTGCTGTTAAACTTCTCTAGGCCAAGGAGGTTGTACCTCTCCAGTGCCATTAACCCCACAGATTGCTTTATGAGGTTAACCGTCAATTCACATTTCCTTGCCCTCTTTTCAAGCTAAATTTTTTGACAAAGCTTTCAGAAAGACAATGCAAACGAGCATTTTTAAGCGGTCAAGGATACTTAAAATATTGAAGAAACAAATATTTTGAGTGAAATTTAGAGCTAGTGAAATTTTTATTGAAATCCTTATGTTCCTCAGATGGACACTGGAAGTGGTGATGGGTTACCTCGTACTCTTCTCATGGCTGACTGTTGGGAAATAGTTGCACAACAGGGCCACTTTACTGGCAGAGATGGGACGTTAAACATACAGGAGGTTAACTGCAGGAGGTGATGTGCCAGAAGGTCAATTGTCAGTTCTGGCTGATACCAATTCCAGCTACTAATTGGTCTCTTGCCCCTACCCGGTAAGGACAATTTTCACTAGTGAGTCCCACACAAACTCCTTATGCATCAGTACCCATTTAAATTGCAGGATGCAGTAATGCACGCCCAATCCCATACACACATTACCAGTGCCACTGCCTGAAGATCTGTTGTGTTATAATTTAGGATAGGTGCTTAATCAACTGCCTTGATTTAGTAAGCTTTACTGCTTTCTAAATGAGTAGCAATACATAACACAATTTTCAGTCCAGTTTTAGAAACCTTGATCATTTACCCCATTAAATCAGAAGGAGAAACGCAGGCTGCTAGTGGGAGCATGTTCTGTTTCTTATATGCAATTCTCTGACAGCAAAACACACCATAAAAATGCATTTGCTGTTTCAGCTGACATATAACACAATATTCCAAAAGAAAATATTAGCCTTGCCATTGCTACAGCTAGTGATATGTCCTCTCGAATTTAGTACATGCAATAGGCTAGAGGATAAAAACATCCCAAAGATAGCAGAAGAATTTATAAGTCAATGATCTGCTTATGAGGAATGGAGACTGCTGATGCAAGCTGCAGTCTTACTGATAAAAAAAAAATGGATTTCCCATAGCATTGCCGATAGCACTGGGAACTAATTGGCCTGAGTTTACTCCTGCTGACTATTCTGTGTTCATTTTGGCTTGCTCTGGAGGACCCAATCAATCACAAGCCCAAGCTGCAGCTGACCCGTAGGCAGCCACAATTAAAACACAGTTCCTACTTACTTAAAGGTAGAAAGTGAATTTAACCCGATCTGAGTAAAGGAGAGAGGGCTTGAAACCACTTGCAGTCCCTAAGATGTTACATCACTTCAGACAACCCTTTTCCTTTTAAGAGGAGCTTTTATTGCCCACAACCCTTAGGAAAGCTTACAGACCATTTTAGCAGACGACTCCTCTCCCAGATGCAGGGTAGATGAAGCAGGATGCTACCACAGCTCAGGACCCTGAGGATCAGGCCCACGGTTCTTAAGGATATTGCTGACTTGCTTTAATGAATGCTCTGTCTAAAACTAATTACGTGCTTGCACTCACAGCACATTTCTGGGCATTTGACAATTTATTTTGCCTACGTGCTACAGAAAGGCAATCTACACGAAAAACACTCTTGGAATGAGCCATGGCCTGTAGTTTGTTTAGAGACAGTCCCCGCTCATCCTTTGAAATGCAGGCACAAACACACTTGGACTGTGCATCTGGTCCTACCCAGGCGTTTCTTGGAGAGAGAAGTTTTACATAGACTTATAAAGATGGGGATGGGGAGGAGGCAATCCCAACAATATGGGTAGCACCTCCTTCAGGACACAAGGGACATAAGCTTCCAGCCATTACAGTGTTTTCACATCTCTGTTTCCAAGAGCTTTTGCTGGGATGCAATGACTATGGTTATGTACTGTGCCTTGCTACAGGGTGAGCCTAACCTAGCCTTGTATCTCTTCCTCTTTCTGGCAAGAAGCAAGCACTTGTTTATCTCACTAAGGCACAATTTAAAACTCACCCTTCTCATATGGTGTAATTTCACTTTTAGGAATTTACTATAAGATTAAATTTGGTTCAGTGCTTTCTAAATGTACAGTACATACATGAGGCAGAAACCGAACTGCTCTAGTATCACTACTGACTCTAGACAAAAGCTGCACTTAAAACTGCAGACTATAGGGAAAGTCAAAAGCAGTTACATAGAAAAGGATGTCATTACCAAATAAAACAATTCTCATAATGGCTTATATTTGCTAGCTCTGTATTTTTGTTTTGCTTTAAATGAGGCCTCCAAAAAACCACATGATTTTAAATGGGTTCTGAATTTCAAAACTTTCACCACTACCTACTCAGCCAAGAACCCCCAAATCTCCTATGCTCTAGCACAATTTTCAGACCATGCAGTTTTATTCTTCAGAGAGTAGCACTGCTTTCTCAAAAGCAATGAGTTAAGGGACAAGCAATTTGTATTTCAAGTTGGTCACGTTTTTGGTCAACTTTAAATCTATTTGTACATTCTTGTCTGAACCCTTTGCTCCACATATAGCAAAGAAACACACATCTGGTCAGCATAAAGGAAACAGCCATGCAGTCAAGAACAAATTGGAAAATTCCTCTCTGAAGCAGGAGGAATTAGCTTTGGGTGACTATGCTTAACACATTTCTGTTACTTAAACAACTGATCATGGAAAGCATTCAGACCAAATTTAGGAAAACAGAAATAGGTATTTCATGGTTATAGAAAAAAAAGAAGCTAAAATGCTGGATATGCTGGCCTCTTCTCTAGATAATATTACGTTTTTTCTAAGCACTGAAGTCCCTTCTCCTGTGTAGCTGTCTAGAATAAGTTTGTTTCCTGTAAACTATAACAGCTGTGGGTTTTTTTTTTTTTTTGGCATCCTCTGCATGTCCGATCTTTAGATCGCTTTTAGAAGTATCCAGCACTTCCCACTTACAAGGTTACAAGAAGGAAGTAATTAGCATTTAGATAAAACAGAACAGGATGACAGCAATTCAATTGTTGCCCAAATCATAAGTTTTTCGATTCAATTAAGCATTCGTTTTCTGGTTTTGGTGACAGCTTCTGTTGGGGACAAAGCTGTGGTTAATTGAGAAATGACTACAAACCAAACACTCTTATTAAAAGCAGAATTCTTTTACAGCCAAGTTTCTGGGCTCTGTTATCTTTCTCTGCAGAGTTAACATCTCTGCAGAGCAAACTCTGGAAAAAATGCAAGACACCAAACACTGAAAAAGAGAAATCATTTCAATTTTTCACTGTTGTATTTCAATCACGTTCTAGAACACAGGGAGTAAACTTCATTTAGAAGCTAGTTCCTTTGGGGGGGAAAAAAAAAAAAAGAGCAAATACTTTAAAGACTACTGAATAAAAGTAAATTAAAAACAAACAAACAAAAAACCTTGTCTGCTATATACATACCAACAGGCATACCTACTCAGAAGCCATACTTCAGCATGAGTTCTGCATGACATAATATAATTCCAAGCACTTTTCCTTCCCTTCCTCTTTTTCTATGAAATTTTGGCTATTGAGTCCACCCACACTATTATTGTGTAGTCAATTCTGTACAACGGCTCATTCACTGAAGATATTTAACAGTAAGAAAATTTAGAAACATGATATAAAAAAAACACAAAGTAATCACCAGAACCTGCCTTGCACTAGATTCCTGCACAGCAGCAGAGCTGAGCCAGATTCCCACCATGTGGGCAACTCAATGCCATAGCTAGATGAGTTACTGACCAGCACCACCTACATCTGCCAATTAATTCTGTAAGAAAACACACACAAAATATGTATTTTTAACCACTTTGTATTCATACAATTATAGTACCTGTTTTGCAAAACCAGAGAATTCTGAACAATTTTAATGTCTCTTCTCTATCATGCACTCATGTAAATTATTTGTGACATCTAGATACACTTTGACTGCAAAGTATTACCCATATTTTTGACGAGTAACACCATGGAAAGCTGGGTTGGTTTTGCTTTTCCATTAGCATCAAGGGTGCAAAGCTCAGCTCAAACCTCTGGAAACCTTTGGCCTTTCTCCAATGCTCCTGACCTGGCCAATGTTAACAGCCTCTGATACAGACTTTTAAAAGCTTCTGTCAAAGATCAGCAGTTTCTTTGGTGTTGCCACTGGATCATTTGCTTTTGCAAAGCTGTTTCAGTTCACAGTGTCTTTGGTAGGTCCAAGAGGCAGAGATTTTCCCTGAACTTCTCCAGTACACATACAGATAGGATATTATTTTGAAAAATAGTATATTTTCTAGAGGAAGTTCTGTTACCACCAGTCATTGACTTTATCAAGGACTACTTAAACTTGCACATGAAAACTGAGGTCAACCTTTCGTTCTCTTCCACTGGTTAAGTGGAAAACAACAACATAAACCTACACATACACTGGGCTAGACCCCAGAAATGCCAGTCTGTACAAGGCTTGATACCATCAGGTTACGTTTACACGTTTCATCCAGGCTCACTGATGTTAGCAGCGTATTTGAAAGTGTGTCAAATGTCTGAGAGAAGTCTTTGAAATGAGCAGCACGACCTGCATGAACAGAATTCTGCAAACATGCATGCTCCATCATAGCTACACTGCGTCCTAAAAATCAGTAATGGATGGTCAGTTGTTGCATTGAAAATATCTACCAGGAAAATACAGATAGTATTGTGATCAACTACATGGGAGAAAATTTGTATTATGTATTCTTATTATGAGCTGATCACAGCCTAGAAGTCTGAAGAACCCCATCTTTGGCCTTTACGCAGGATATGGCACCACTGCCGCAGGCAGTAGCAGTCCATTAATTATTACTCCAGTGCTGCCTGATAGCAAACGTCTTGCTCTTTCTTCTTGCTGCTTCTCTCCACATGGTGCAGATAGGCTTGGTTTTATAATTGCTGGACCCTCCAGGTCAGAGTCACCACCCTGCCATCAAGAGACATGTGAGAGACCAGCAAAAACCCAGCAGCTTATCAAAAACAATGCTCCATTTTTCCAGCCCCATTGCCCTTTCCATTAATGGGATTCTGCTCTATTCTGCTGTTCTTTGTGCTTAAATCCCTTGGGCTTCTCAGGCTGTGACTGCTAAATTATAAAATGATTTTGAGAGGTCTGGATAAATGTACCATCTTGTTACATGATAGCTTTTTATAGGTATCATATGGGAAACGCCAGCCCCTGAGGGTGGCACTGTCCGGGTTGCTACCCTTGGTCTGTCTGACCACAAGATGTTAAGCAGTACTTGCCCAGAAAAAAAATGATTTTTTTCTTCTTTTTCTTGTTTTCAGTTTATTAATACTGTCACATCAAATCTCAATGCAAAGCGATACAAAATGTCATACACTAAAAATAATGTGTTAGAAATGGGTCAGTACTGGAATATTTGCACTATCTATAAACCCTAGTTTATTATATCCTCCACTTTCTAGCTCTTTTAACACAATTCTTGAGAATACCAACAAAACAGAGTTAAATTCTGATGAATTTTAGGAGAAATCCAAGACAGAAGTGAGTATTTAGGTCACTAAATTAGTGAGAAAATAATGTCAGTGAGGTTATTTTGAGTGAATTTCATCATTTTTATGTAAAGTAATTAAATTGATTGCTTTTGTCTTGACCACTCCAGAGCTTATGGTTCCACACAAGCTGCAACCATGCCAACTGTGTGCTCTCAGTGAGAAGACAGGAAGAAAGAACATGGGCAAAAGACCTCTATTGAGTAATTTAGGTTGGAAGGACCTCGGGAGGTCACCTGGACTAACTCTCCAGCCAAACTCTCCAGCCAAACCAGGGAAAAATAGGTGAAGAAAAAAGGAGGAAGACGACTTGGAAGTTTTAACGAACTAGAGAGATATACAGAAAAAGGGAGATGACGATGATGGCTTGAGAGGCAGAGAGGAGAACTGTGTTAAGGCTTTACCAGGTAAGGAATCGGCTGAAAGGAAGGATGCGAAGACAAGGATGAATGTAGTTCTCACCAGCTGTACATGGAGAACTAGCATGGACAACAAACTGGCTGTGGGGGGATTATCACACAGACATACCACAGGAAATTTACCATTTTAATGCAAACACATACTTCTGCAATGGGCTAAGGCTCGCTAATGGGAAAGTACCTCCTCCCTAAGAGATGTGTGCAATTTACTCAACAAATACAACCAGAGTTAACCACGTCCAAATAGCTGTCACCTTTTCAGTAAATAATTAACATGAGCTGGAATAGCACTCTGGGAAGTAGCTGGCGCATGGGCTGCACTTGGTAGCGAGCAATGACACCCAGAGTCCGCCACAGTAAGGACGCGCGCCCGTTCCAAGTTATTTACTCCTCTACATGGCACATGCACATCCTTCGAGGAATGGCTCCCATCCACCTGGCACCCAGAAACGTAGGAAACAGTGTCATAACATTTTAGAGTTTAAAGTGCAGGCACAATGTGCCAAATTGAGGTAACAGATGGGGATCCAAACATTGCTAAGTGCTACCTAGCAATGCAACATATGCAGAGCCTGGAAATCGTGACATCATCTCACGGATGACAAAAACTTGCACCGATATTCAAATCACACGCTTAATCACAACAAAAACTGCACATCAGCGAGGAACAATAGTACCAGAGGTAAGAAAGACAATGGTCCTGGAAGAGAAGAGCGAGCCACCCTGGTGTCTCTGCGTGACAGAAGTGTGGGCTCTGTGCAGTCCTCATCTTTTCCCCTTTCTGCTTCAACAGTTTTTGGCAGGCGGATAGAGACAACCTGTGAGATAGTTTTGTGTTGAGAGTTTTGGAAGGGTAGGCTTGTATCCAAGAATAGAAGATAAAAAGAAAGACTTGCAGAATACGTCCATCTCCCGAAACCTAAATATGTACTGTACAATTTGAGGTTAATCAGTTGGAGTTTTTAAATTATTAAACATGTACTAATTTTATGCAGACTTTTATTTATACTATTTGGAGGGATTATTATGAAGAAGAGAAAAATTGCTGCAGAATGCTGAACACCCAGCTTGAAAATTCTGGCCTTCAGTAAGAAGATGAAAACACTTTTTACTGATTCAACTTTCATTCTAAACTCATGTAATTTAATCAGATATGTTCACAGCTAGAATTGCTGCATGCTGGAAATCCTTCCTGGCAATATAGAAGCTACCACTTTACCACTCCACAGATAATTTTCTCATTACATTATATACTACAGTTAGAAAAAAGCTCAGTTATATTTACAAGCATACAGTACAACCAGTGATTGTAAAAGTATGCATAATGCATAGCTAGCTTGCCCAAGTAATTAATGTGATTATGCATGCAAAGCAGGTAACTGCAATAATTGGGTTGCTCTGCAAGCTGTGCAAATGCATGCACAATTCTGCACACCTAACGTTTTGGGAGCTTTGCCCACTTGGGGAGATTCTCAAGTTCTGTTTTGCAATCACAGTCTAGAAAATAAACATAATAAACATAAGATTATTTCCTGTGCTATAAACTGGCCTAAGAACCAATGCTATTTTCCCAATATAATTAAATGTTAAAAGCCTTTAATTAAAGAGTATAAATCAGAGTGAATCATTTCAGACCAAAGCAGGCTTACAATACAGGATGCATTTGTTGCTGAAGGTCTGCACGAGAACAAAGCCATAAAAATGCCATTCACACCTTTTAATTGGTACATTGGAGTATTCCTTTTATTGCTCTGCCAAATGAGCAATGGTACCACTTTCCGTCTGAAAATATTTTCAGACCCTCCAAACTTCAATCCAAGTGCTGACAAACAACAAACGATGGCCTCTGCTTCCCTGCAGTCCCACCCAGAAGCGAGCCGTTCTTTGTCCTGAAATGCCTGAAGCGTACCTGAGGTTTGAATTTAATTATCTTCCATATTGTGTTTCCTTTCATCTCAAGCTGTTATTTTTATTTGTTTATGCATTTATTTTGGGGGGATAGGAAATGTTATTGGTTCCGTTGACATGGCTGTGCTATTACACGGCAAAGGAGCCCTTGTGGACTGGAGCCATGGAAGAGCACTGCGCTTGTGCCTGCTGCAGGGCACGATGATCCTTCTCCCTTTTTTTCCTTCCCCCTCTGTGCTCTGCCCTGTTGTCATGCCCCCTGCCAGCAGTGATGGGCATCCGTAAATCATTGGCATAAAAATATATTTACGGATTATGCACCCAGAAAACTACAGTAGGGTAAATGCAATCAGATTTACCGATAAACTCCAGGGCTGTGTGTAAATCTGGACTACGATAGAATTTTACAGCTAGACAGAGCAGAAAAAAAAAAAAAAAAGAAAAAGGTTTCTTGAGTTTGAAAGCCAAAATATGGATTCAGCTCAACCATGCTTACAAAGCTTTTGTTACCACTTTCTACAAACATTCAAGCGTTAGGTTTTGTAGCAAACATTGAGGAATAAGACAGCAACAGATTTTGAGCTTGTAAATAATTTCCAACTGTGTATTCAATTCTAAATTTTAGTTTATACTGTGCTAGGTAATTGTGTAACAGTCAAATACAGAAAAGGAAACTAAACCATGGGGTAATACAGAAATGCAATATCACGCAAAATTGGCAATAACTGCAATCCAAAAAGAAAGCAAAAACACAGAACAATGCTTCAAAGACCTTTACAAATAATTCCAAATATGGAATCACTCTAGGAATGTCTTGGTCAAATCTTTAATAAAGAATTCCTCAAAGGAAAACACTTAAATTATTTATTCAGCCCTGATCACGTGAACTGAGAATGAAGTAAGGAAAGCAAATAACCAGAAATACTCCTTTTAAACTTGCCTTCAAAGAGCAGAATATCGCAAAATAGTAATTAATATCCTCATAAACTGTTAAGTATGCATAAACAAGCATGCCAGCTCTCCCTCTGTCCCTGCAAGCACAATATGCGTTTACATCTGGTCTCAAGAAGGAATGGGCAGATCCCAAACACTTTGGCTGCTCAGTTCAGATAAGCGCCCAGCAGCGTGGGTACTTATCCAAAGCTTACTCAACCTACCTGAACCTTTTGGGCTGGCAAAATGGAGCTGGCAGCCTTGTCACAACAGGCGTTTGCCTAACATTTTTGGAACTTGCTGCTTCCAGTTGGGCTAGAGATACTGCAGGAATAATCCTTCTCTTTTGACATTTCATATCGTCAGAGTGGCAGGAAGCTGGAAGTGTGGGGATGCACAACATGTGGAATGAAAGAGAAAAACACTTAAACAATCTGAAGCAGAGTTTGGAGTGGAAGCCCAGCAGCCAGGAGCTGCCTTCTGCAGTTTGTCATCCAGTCATGGCATTACAATCACATAACCAAATATATATATATATATATATATATATATATATATATATATCCCTTTCAACCCTTAGGAAATTATCACACAAACAAGTAGCTCCACAATGTGAAGTCTGAGGGCCAAACGGTTCCTGGCACTCCAGTGTTTGAGGTGCACACTACAATGCTCAAGTCACACTGGTGTAAGCCAGGAATTTAACTGGTGAAAAATGCAACTGCCTGCAACAGGGAGAGGTGACCTTTTCAGCAAAGAATCTCTGAAAAATAGCAGCTTCTTGTGTAAGACCAGTGTTTGTGTAAATATCACCCATGATGATACCGATGCACCACCTAGCATTTGCAAAGCACCTGTTTACTGACCATAAGGTGTATAAAAAGAACTGCTCTTCAGCTAGCCTGTGATTTAACATTAATGGCATGATGCAGTGAAGGCTTTCAAATAGCACGTGAACAATGAAAGCTATTCCACACCTATGGACTTTTTAGGTAGTCCAGGAATGATAAAGTATCCTTTATGACTGGCTAGGTGATCCTGGAAGGACTGGGGGAATCATCTGAGAAGCCAAAGTAACAGTTAAAACAAAACCAATATATCAAAAGGAAAATTTTTGATTGTGCAACAGATTTTCCCCTGGAGATGGAAGACAAGATTTTCTGGCTGGGAGAGCTCTAATGCAGGCAGCATGCATGACCAAACCCATTGGCTGGGCAGCACGGTCCAGCAGAGCGCGGAAGCCACGGCGAGCCAAGAACTCGCAAGCTCTAATCCGAGATCTGTCACCATCCACTGCACAGCCTTGGGCAAGTTACTTAACCTCCTTGTGTCTCAGTTTCACCATCTGTAGGACTGGGCTAGCACTCACTTGGCCAGCAGATCGGGGTATTCAGACGCTTAATTAAGGATAGCTGGAGTGATTAAGTGCCAGCTGCTCAGGCTGTGGCTGCAGAGACTCGCTGCCCATCGTGAAGCCCCAGCACCACAGCGCTCGAGCCAGGCGCAGTGCCCTCGGAGGAGGGCAGGGCAGGGAGGCTCTCTCTAACACAGTACGTGGGTCAGCATCTTTCAGTTCCAGCTGCTGGAGTGCTGGCTTGGCATCGCCCTCCTGCAAGCCCTTGGCTAACGCATGCTGGAGCAAGCCAGTCCTTCCCAGCCCACTGGAGCTGGGAAGGGAGCCAGGTTGTCCTCCAGGCGCCGCCACAATGAGGAACAAGTGGACGCCCCTCTGCGCATGTGAAAGCGGGGCCAGGTACATCCTGCTCCTCCTGAATGCTACAAGCGGCAATGGAAAGGAAAGACCCGAGAGGTGAGCTCCATCCGCCCTTCTGAAGCAGCTCCTGACTGGTGGCCAGTGCCCCTGGCCACGAGCCCAGGTAAGATCTGACCGCAGCTTCTGCTCAGGCTGAGACGCACAATGAGAGCTGCTTGGTCAATCCCACCACGGACCAGGGCCACCAGGCACAGCATGAGAGACAACAAGAAAGCTCCTGCGAAAAAAACTTTGCCAGCTCCGGTTTTGTGGTGCTTATCCCACCAAAATCTCCCGTTAGTCCCGAGCCCAGTGCCTGACCTCTCTTGCAGAAGTCTCCCCACTTCTGCTCACTGCATCTCTCATCATCATTTTAATTGTCACCCTGTCTCTGCACCTCCTATTCCCATCCATGCCCTCTTATTCTGGGCAGTTTACTGTAAGTTTTTACTTATCATCAAAATATTCAGAATAGCACAGCCCACATTTCAGCTTTTCTTCTGAGACAAGTCCATTGGGAAGAGGTGTTCAAACCCTTCAGTATTTACAGGACTACTCAGGCTAAAGAGGACCCATATATATGAACAGATATTAAATGTACCTCAGAGTAAATGTCACAAAAGTACAAGTGACTGCACAAGGGACAGCCATCGTTGCATCACCAAAGAATTAAACCAAGGAGGCACAACAAAATGGCATAGTTACAATGCAATGTAAGGTTCCCTATAAACCCATGAACCAACTTCACTTCAAAGACCTAGAACTAGAAGAGAGGAAAGAATTTCCTTTATCCATACATCTTTTATTTTTAAGCTTTCTCGCCAGTGCTCCAACCCTACCTGTGACCTGTTCATCTTGACAAATCCACTTGCATTTTCCAAAAGTTGAACATGATCAGAAATGCACTCCTACCCAGGATTACTCTTTAAAAAACAGAGTTCTTTGATTTAGAAAGACTCCAGAGCACTTGCCCACTGCTCCCAACACATCCAGCCTAGCAATATACACCAGTGTTTGAATTTTTCATGTCACCGATATCACAGTCACACAGGCAGCAAGGAGAGGGGTCAGGAAGACCAGCCTCATAGGTGCAGAAAACCACGGTGTGCCAGTGCACGATCATTTTCCTGCTGGCTGGAATCACGATGACACTGGACCAGGGGTGTCAACACATTGTCATCAGCCCTTCCCGCAGGAGGCCAAATGTTGTGTTGCTGACTCTGAAGCGCAGCAGGAGCAAGCCAGGGTTTTACCAGAGTAAACACCAGGAGAGGATTGCAGTATCTGGCTCCCAGCTTTTACAAACAACTATATTTCTCTCTCTGTCCTGTGACCTAGGTAATGAAATAGCATTTAAACTCAATTAGGGCATCTAAAATACAGATCTCTGCCTTAACAAGCAGACATTTGTGGTATTGCAGATTTAATATGGTAATGACTGAACAGATGTTTAGGAAATTGTGTACACTAGCTGATACTGCCTGGCAAAGGATTCATATTTTAGGTGTTTGGCTTCCATGGTTTTAGGCATGCCACAGCCAAAAGTCTGTTTTCTGCTTGAAGACGAGTAACTACAGAAGTCTTTGTCCTTTGCTTTCGTGGCAAACAGAGGAGCTGGACACATCAAATGTAAATCTCTCCTCCATGTGCAATGGTTTCCAGTGACCCAGCTGCTTTGCACCACAGCTGTGCTACCACCATACCTGAAAGAGTAATTCAGGACTTGCAAAAACAGAACTCAGATCAGAGCCTGGCCCATGTAATGCAAGAAAAAACACCAAATGGTTTTAAACCACCACATCACGTAACAGCACTTTCTTAGAGTGAAGCATACCACTGGATTACAGGAGACTGTTCGCATTAGGAAGCATAATTCAATACAACAAAAGGTGGCAAAATTGAGCCTGGATTGATTAAGGAGATTTAACTTCAAATTGACAATATTGCTGAACAGCGAGGGCAGGCATAATTTGGTTTTCTGCAGCACCACACTAAATGATGGCGATCAGTATTCCAATCAGGGGCTGATAGCTTTATTTCCCCCATGAGTTTCCCCAGGTCATCCCTGACAGTTAGAGAAGTGCTTAGTTGTTCAGGCTGCATTGAGCAGATGGCTACTGATCAGAGATTAGTACCGGAGCCTGGGGTCAGCAGGCTGCCAAACAAACTCATCCAAGGCTGGCTGTTACCGTCACCCCTGGGACAACAGTTTGCTGACCGCTACAGACAGGTGACTCGCTAGGCAGTGTTACTGAACGCCTTCAGACCTCTCTGCAGTATAGCCAGAGCTTGCCTAATATATCATTTATATCCCTGTGATTTCACTGTCTGGTGCTACAATATCACTTTTGGCTTCGGGTCACTCAGGATAGACTTTTGAAGGAAATGGAGGGCACACGGAGGTGGCGGAAGAGAATGATTGAAACCCACACCATCCCAGCTCTGTGAGAGCAGAGTCCCCACAACCGCGGTTAAGCCAGCTCACATTTTTCAAACCTCAGATCAGTCAGCATGACAACAGTCATCTCTTTTCATAGGTTTATTATTGTTCCAACAACAACAACAACAAAAAAAGGAAAGAAAGTGGCAAGATTAAAAATGTCAAAAAGCTGGCGGGCTGGGAGAACAGAAGCTGGTATTTCAGGACTGGGGTATGTGGTTACTGCTGTGCATGGTGCTATCTATATTCTTTCTCCTGATGTTGTTCAAAGGTGAGTTTTTGCACTGACTTAACACGGAATTTACACATACGTAAACCAGAAATGCGCCCTACCTTTACGGGTCTGGACTTTCTCAATGCTGCTCGTTTTCACTAAAACATGAGAACTGAGTCCTCGTAAGCAATGCTCCAATGTTACTTTCAGCCTGGGGTATTCTTCATTTGGGTGGGGTTTTCTTACCAAAGGAGGAAGACAACAACATTACACCATCATAAGATCCTAGACCAAAACTAGTTTTCACTGGTAAAGGCAATGAGGAGCAAAGCTGAGCTTTGCTCTAGCACAACAGGCATTTGGAACATCATTTCTCATTACTACTATGGTATAGCAAAAACTGTTCTATAGACAAGAGCCAAGAGTACAGTACATACCATATAAACATAACCCAGGAATGTGTGCCCTCCAAATCTGTGTCTATATAGAGCAGAGGAAAAGAAGAAAAAACAAGAAGATGGAAGCAAGTTGCTGAAGGTAACCAGTAAAGTCGCTAGCAGAGCCAGAACTATGGTCTCTTGACCCCCATCTTGGTGTCTTCAAAACCACCTATACTGTAAGAGCAAGGACCTGTTTGGAGTCATCCATTTCAGGAAGTTTAAAAATAAAGGAAAACGTATCAATTATTTTACACTTTCTAAGAAGAGTATCTATTTCCTCCAATTATAATATCCTTTAAAGAACGGGTACATGTTGCTTAGATACGGTACTACATATACAAAAATAGTTTTCTAATGGGTTCCATTTAAGAATTACACAACAGTATTAAGTTTGGGGATGCTTTAAAGTCCTGTTTACTCAATTTCATTTTAGTCTACTTTCACATATGTGCTTTAATTTGCATATGCTTTTAATTATGCACTTCTGTGACACTGTATTGACTCAGACCTAAATCCTGCAAACACATGCATGGTTAACTTAATGCACATAGAGCCTCACTGCAAATTTATGCATGTCAAATTGGAAATGATCATGGTTTCATTGTTTCCCATTTTCTAGTGGTTTGCTTCATTCATTCCTATATTCTGTTTTTTTTTTTTTTTTTTTTTTTAATTGATTTATTTTAACTTTCATGCATTTATTTCCAAGCCAATACAACATTTGAATTTAAAAGAGAAAAACTCTTTGGGAATTAAATGCAATGTAAAATCAAAGAGTCAGACTTCTAAAGGAGGAAAATCAGGAAGTTATTCTCATGTTGGAGAAGTACATTTAAAAAAAAATCACATCTAACTTGCCTTGAGAACTATTTTATGAACACAGCTTGAAATCTGTTCAGAGTTACCATGATTGTAACATTGCTGCTCGAATATTCTTCATCATCTCAGCTAAGCAAAAATATGCAGAAAAACTGAAAGAAAAAAAGGTTATGTGATGTAGAATAACTATATTTTCATACTGTATCTCACATTATTACCACAGTAGTGCTTGCCTTGGATTCCAAGGCCATGATAAAACTCACTAGTTCTGAGTCCTGAACCAATGAAAGCAAGCATGAGCTGGTAAGGAGTTTCCCTGATGTCTAGCAACCTCTGCAAAATCCTTGTCCCCTGCAAACAAACATCCCTAACTACATTTAATACTCCAAATGTTTTATAATATTTGGTACTGTGCCTTTGAGCAATTGTACAGTGCAATCTGCAGCAACTGGTCAGCAGGATTTCTTTAGAACAATAGGGACTTTAATAGAAAACATGCTGCAATAGCAGGGGAAGGACGCAGCTGATTTGAAGTCCCGAGAACAAGAACAGTAGTATATTCTCAATTTAGGCTTCGCCTATACAAGTTTCTTCTTCCCTGTAATCTCGGTGATATTGGAAACCTTCCACATTTACTTTGGGCTTTGACTTGACTTCTTTTTGCGTCAGTTATTAAATAACCGTCATCCTCCTCAACACATGGGCAATGACGCCTGCACACCGCTTCTTTCTCTGCCCACTGCTGGTCCAGGCGACCCAGCCAAGCTGGCTCATTACACGGCACAAGCTAATGACATGTATTATCCCAATAATTACCCAGAACCTTCACTACCTCAGCAACAAATAACTAAAAACCCATCTTGGGATAGAGGACTGCAGTGGAGTAAAGCTGCCATGTTTCTGTGCAGATTTTCCCCCAAATAAACACGTGCATAAGAACTGCACGAGAAACAAGTCCTACTGCACGCGTGCAAATGAACTGTTTAACACATGAGCCCCAAAGTGTGACTTTTTATCAGTAACAAACTGATAAAGCAGTGGCAAAAGCTGGAGGGATTTCAGCTGGCAGGTCTGCTCACACCTACAGCACATGAACTCCTACCAAATGCCAGACTTACGGAAAATCTGGACAAGACTGAAAAAAATAATCAAAAACCTTCCTAGAAAAATACATCCAGTCAGAAAAAGAAGGTCTGTGTGTAAAACCTGCGAGAAATGAAAGCTCTGTTGTAGCATGCTAATTGGAGTAGAACTGCGCTGCTTTCTCCAAGTTAGCAGAACATTAAAGGAATTCTCGTTTCTTCATCCAAGTGCCAGCCCTGAGCAGTGATTTTAATTTGTACAAGAAACCCCAAACTGTGCCTTTCCATGCACCCAGGAAACTTCTTGAAATAACCAGCAGCACTAGCTGCAGACTGGGCAGTCAAAAGCTGCTCTTACCAGACCTTGCAGCTTTCATGATATCGCTCGGCTGCCTCTTCTTGCTGTGGTTTACTCAGTGCTGACACGGAAGCAGCGCTGACGGTTCAGTCCCATCATTAGGCTCCTGAGAGAGAGCCCACGAATAGCAAGAAACAAATTACGGCTTTCCCAGAGCTTCTACCTCTAGTTGGCTGCAGAAAGGAAAAACGAATCATTACGTGTTTCTCTTTAACACTCTGAAGGTAAGATTTTCAAGCTAGAACATTGCATTATTTGCATGTCAGAGGAGAGGAGTTTTAGTGCAGATAATAAAAATGTAGATTCTGAATCACAAGCTACAGCAAATAGAAAAAATGCGTATGTCCATGCAGTACTGAATAGCAGCCAGCTCTGCCAGTATATGCTACTTGCCAAAACTACTAGGAGTATACAGTGTTTATACTTTGAACTATGTGTTGGTAACCTTCTGAAGTAGGATTTGCTTTTATTTCCTAAACTCCAAAAGAGATTTCAAAGTGATCAAATTCTACCAATGCAAATGCTTGTACATACAGTGTGTTTTGCTCAAGTATTTACAAATGTTTTCTTATTCATGAACAACCTTGTAAGCAGGAACCTGTTTGAACAAGTATTCCTGGAAAATGAAAAGTTACAAATATGATAGCTGATTAATCCATTTTCATATGCAATATTCAAAGAGTTTGTCTTTCAAAACTGTTTTGAGAACTAATCCATTCCTGTTTGCATAGTGCTGCAAAGGTGTAAAGCATCATCTAAGCATTCAGCATTATTAGTCTACCAGGGTCTGAGCATGCATGCGGCCCCTCTTCAAAACATTCGTGCTTGCATTTCTTAAAGGAGAAAGCAAGAGAAGTTGGAGAAAAGCCAGTCAAAAATCTATATAGTGTACTTGTCCACCCCAAAATTAACTTGGGTGAAATTTTAAAGTATGATCAATCTTTATGGTCTGTTACTGCAGGGAAGGTGTAAATAGAATCAAGTTTTCATACAACTGCAAGTTGTATGAATCTTTTAAAAACATGATTATAGTGTTCTTCATTCCAAATCAATATTGATTATTCCTTAAGTTACAAATAAATTGCTTTTAGACTGAGACATTTCATGTCATATGAATATACTTATTAATGGAAAATATCCCTCTACCAAGTGAATGATGCCACCCCACTTGCTGGGCTCATTTAATAAAAGAAAAAAGGTTCTTCCCTTCCTTTCTCATATATTATTTTAAATATATTTTAGCCAACCTGCCTGACCTATTTGATTCTTGTTACCATTGTTCTGTGCAGAACTTTGCAAGGATAAAGAAAAACATTTGTGACATCTGTGCTTGTGCCCTGACCAAAAGGCCATTGCTTTCAGTGCTATTTACCCACTTTAAGGCTTGAGACACTCTGAAGACACATAGCCCAAACTCCCTCAGCAAGAAGCAGAACTCAGATTTTTATACCGAGGAAAAAGTCACTCCTGAATGCACTGTCATGAATCATGCAGGAAACAAGTCAGAGGAGGCTGCCCAACACTGTAAGTGCCACACAGGTGCTTGGCCGGCTGACTTCTGCCGACAGCAGTGGAAATTCACACACCCACTGGGCTGAAAGCACGGAGGTAAGTGAAACGTCTCTTCTCTTTCATCTTTCTGCTGCTTGCTCTCGGCTTCCAAAATATACTTAAAATAAAAAAAAAAAATCCACAACAGTGAAATTTATGTTCTCAATAGATTGCAGATAAGACATAGGGCAAGGAGCATGAAAAGCAGCAAGTCACTTGGATAGAAATTAGGAATTCAGCAGTTTCTTCCTCGGTTGGCTACTCAGCCAGAGCGGTGCAGTTTGCTGCATCTCATCTGGCATTCTGCTGCTGTAGCTTCGAATGTGGCCAAGGCAAGAGCCTGTTTGATCATTAGTTATGAGAGTGGATTTCTGCAAAAAGGAAATACAAAGTTCCTTTTGCAATAAAATGCTTTGTATTATCCTTCATGGTTTTACACCACAAAATACTCCTTACGTTTTCTCTCAGCATTTAATGTTTTTTAAGTTTACATTTGAGTTGCGATGATTAACTTTAAGAAACAAAGTAAACTGTATGTGCTTTTTTAGCCCCTAAGGACAATTATTGCTTAGAATATAACTGCAAAGATATTTTTACATTGTAAGAAACTGAGTATAATGCATATTACAGCTCATTTTCCAGCACTGGATTGCATCATAAATATGCTTTAAGCTGCCAGTATAAAATGATAGTGGAAAATTAACACAAGCATAACCCGCATTATTTAAGCTGAATTTTATAGCCAAATACAAACCAAAATGAAATAAAAACACGGTATTTGTCTAAGAAAAAATCGTAGAAATAATACAAAAAAATGGTTTTGTTTTTAAGGATAAAACCTACTTAGCAAAAAAAAAAAGTAGATGAAAACATTTGCCATCTGTTGAGAACATGGAACTGGTTTCCCTATTACAAGCAATAATCTTAAAGCTAGGGATTAATATCTGTAGCAGCATCACCTCCTGCAAGTCCAAGCACAAGGGCTCAGAGTTCTGTTTGTCTGCAGCTATCACAGCCTCCGGTGTGCTGGCTTTGCCCCCAGGACCACCCATTCCTGAGGAATTTGGTCTGGCCATTGACATCTGCTCATGCTTCCGTGGACCTGGGAGCAGCATGTGCTCATCAGAAGGTGGAGACTCAAATATCAACAAGCACCTCTCACTCACCCGTGATTGAGAAAAGATAGAAAGTGGCTAGAAACAACTGGGGTAAGGAGTTTGCTCTTTTTTTTTTTCCTTAAAAAATAGGAACACTAATTCACCTGAAGATCAAATTAGTTGTCAGACAACACATTGGTCTTATGTTATACACTGATGGTGGTATCAAAGACTAGACGAGTAATGATGACTTTGAGTCCTGAGACACAGAGCTGAAGAACAGCTAGGGCTATGTCCAGGAGTCTGATTTAACATTGGTAAACTTCATTGCTGTAGCAACAAAATAGAGAAGTTATAGCTTCTCTGACTTTGGGCTGAAAGATGGACTTATGTCTTCCTATCAAACTATTTTATTATTATTATTTAACAGCACATTATCAGGTCAAGTATTTTTTCCACATTTTTCATCTGCATGTCCTTAATAACCCAGTACACATTTTACTTTTTTGTTTCCTTCAATTTTCTATCTCCAAATATCTTTGACAAACTACCAGATTTTCACTATCAGGTGTAAACAGAATCAGATGCTGGAGTTTACAGCAGGGTGAAGCATTACAGAAGATCATCAACACAAAATATTTTAAGAAAGTGCACAGGATCTTTCATTGATCACTGAAAGTGTTTATCAGGGAAGAATCAAACTTCTAATATTCCCTAAGCACGTGTGAGAAACTATCAATAAAGACAAGTTCTTGGGCTAGTACCTGAGATAACAATTATATTCCTTTGAAAAGTTCATAATGAATAAGGTTCTCATCTTTTTAAACCAGAAATTTTTATTCACTACATAGTCTTGCCATGACACAAATACTATCTTTTACAATAGATGCTTTCGAATTTTTTTTGTGTGGATTTTGATCCCTATTTTACAATTGTGAAGTTTTCTCTCGTTTCCAAAGAAAGAAGACTAGTGCCTTTTATTCAACATTATTAACAATGATTAACATTTTAAGTTTCCTGTGTATGTCATAATATCAATAGCTAATTTATTAAATGATCCTATTTGTTGTTTCATGAAGCATGTATTTTCTATCCTTACTCACAATGCTATGCTGTTCTTTCAACTAAAATTAATGCCATATCACCCATAATTAAAATCCTCATATTTAAAGTTAGCTCATCGATGCTGAGCCTGATTTGGTATTCCTCAAGACTCAATCTGACAATGTTCTTGAATAAAAACATATCTTCGAGTCTGTACCTTGCTTGTTATTAAACCAGTACAGTCTGCACCTTCACCTTGCTTTAGAAAGCCAGCCCGATTTGTAAACTGAACATAAATCTTAACCACTGCTGATCTCTGGAGCATCTCAACTTTATATTTATTCATTATTATAAATATCAGCTTGCTTGGTGAACATGATCCCCCAAATATTATTTATATGGTACTTTATTTATACAGTAAAGAAAGAAGGTCTTTAAAGTATTTCCTAAGTTGATGTATATTTGAATGAATGCTCAATATATTTTCCACTTTAAAGGCTCTCACAATCTAGGTCATTTTGAAGGAAGTCATTATAGCTGTTAAATACAAAGAAGTGAGAGAAGGCTTGACTCAAAGTCCCAAAGTAAAAAGTATGTAGGGAAAAAAGGGAGTAAAAAACAACTTTATATTATAATACAGAATATTTCATTAGTATTTCACTGGTTAGGATGAATAGAGTGGAGAGGAGGGAGAACCCAACTTGAATGAAGAAAACACTTTAAGGAAGGGAAGAAGGGTAAAGTAACCTGTTGCATACCTATTGCCACTATTTGATATATGGAAAATATAAGTACATTTCAGATTAAACCAGAAACACCTTGAGTATTTCTGATGCACTGTAATTTCTCGTCTCTATCCTTATCCACAGCCCGTAACATGGAGGGTATGATCTCCAGATGCTATTAGTCAGGGTGCGTCCATCAAAGCTACTGCACACCAACTTCCAGCTTTCTAAGTGTTTTCTGGCTATTTTGCTTTCCTCTCCCTACCATCCGCTGTGGATGCAAGTGAATCAGTCTTCCAAACAGCACAGTTCAAACCGGGCACCGTGCACTACACGTGATGAGGAAGGGGTCCCCACCATACCGACTGTTCAGATATCCCCCAGACCCGTGGTGAGCCCACGAAAGCACACGGCATCCTTGCGGTCTCACCACCCTTAGAAGTCCATCACCAGAAGCAGAACACTTGCTGGCATGCTCAACGGGGTATGAAGGGCCACGGACTTTGAATTACTGTTTCCTTCATAAACGATAATGTTAGATTCTATTTAAGCAGATACTAAGCTAATAGTCGTTATGATCTCAGTGAAAGTACATGCGAAAGTGATGTGGACAATAATGGCATTTTCCTGCCAGAGGTGCAAATGACTTGAACAGAGACATTAAAATAAGCAGCATGACATTAATAATTAATTCAGAATTCACCATAACAATACTAATTATGGTGCATAATGTGGTATTATGGATTACATAATACAGGCTTCTACAGGAAATCAATTGTAATTCACCAATTAACGTGGTGTTGTGAAATGTGCTTCTACCACTACCAGTAGAATTTAAAAGCCTGATTTAAATCTTCACCTCAGAGACATTTGCTGAAAGCAGAAAGAGTTTAGGCAGATGTGAATGCAATTTTATCTGCACAAGATGCAGGGCTGAGTTTCTCAGCTAAGTAGCCTACCGGGAGAGGGCCCAGAGTTTTGTTTGGTATTTCAGAGACCATGCACTGTTCTTCCATAAAGCTTCTCTCTCATCTCCCAGCTAGACTGAAGGATCTAAGAAATCCCTCGCATTCAAATCAAATATCAATCCAACTGCCATTGTTCCTTTCCTTATCGGAGATGCAATCCACTTGATAGAGAAGGATACATGGTGCTTCTTTAAGCACCTATCAATAAGACATCCACAGCAGACAGCAGGCTTATTCGAGGCTATCCATCTCTGGGAGCAGCACGGTGACAGAGGCTAGAAAGCCTATGTTTATGAAAAAGGTGAAAAAGGAAATATTACTGCAAAGCCATAGGTCATTTTTAGTCACACTTTCAGCCTACAAAGTCAAACTCAGAGGCTTATCTGAGCAGGGAGACTCATATCCCCGCCACATGAACACATAAGAACAGCAAACGTCCTCTAACAGGGTAGATTTGATCAGATTGCAGGTGAGGAAGAAAAATCTCTCAGGAGGCAAGAGCCAAATGTTTCCACATTCATCTACAACCCTCAATCCCGCTGAGGCTCACCAAGGTGTTCTCATTCTGATGTCCCTTGCAGACAGCATCTTGAGGACACCACAGCTCTGAGCAATCCCCCGCTGTCATGGGGACACAATTCCTGTGCTCTAGGTAACTGCACGGGAACGATGGCACCTCAGGATGTGCAGACTCACAAGTTCATTATGCTATCACCCACAGCAACATTAATATAAAAGTACCAATACCCAGAGGCCTACATAGATGAGAGATGAAAGCAAAGCCCTCTGAGAAGGGGACTGGTGACTGCCCCTCTCCCTCCAGGAGAAAAGAACTCCAGGGCACAAACCAACTGTCCAGCACACGAACCAAGACCGTCCTGTGTCATTGCATAGCACAAACACCTCAACTCACACATACAATCCTTTAAAAAACACGCTTGATAGCTTAATAAATTTGTGCCTTTATTAAGCCTTCCCCTTCCTTCTGAAATCCCAACCCCATTTCCCTTTTCAACTGCTTGTATGTCTGGATCAAAAAAAAAGATGGATTTTAGTGTATTTAAAAAAATGCTGAGCTTGGAAGCTGTTCCTCAAAATTATTAATTGTGTCTAGTTAAACAGCTGAGCACATTTTCATTTAAGTGGGGAAGCAGCACTCTTTCCTACCCCTACAGGTAGCGGGGACGAGACAATATTCCCATTTCCAAACCTGAACCAGAGCAAAGCCTACATGATGAACAACGAGGGGGCCACTTTGGTTAATCACTTCTTTGGGTCCACAGACACAATTGCCAAAATCAACTCCCAGCACTTTACCACAGATGGTGAGCCTGCCAAACTGTGCTGCGCTCCTCCCCACCTCCCTTTGCAGGCTTTAAGCAACAAAGCTGACCCTGTCCCTCCCCCTGCCAAAATGCTCCAGCCCACCCCTGGTGACATTTCTGCCCTTTTTTTTTTTTTTTTCACAGGACAAGGGACCAGTGTCCTGCTCTCACTTGACAGGAAGATGATGGCCAGACCAAGGATGCTGACACTCGAGAAAGGATCCTCAAAAAAGGATCCCCCAAAAAACACTTAGCACCCTGCTACAGCCATGTCTGGCATTGAGACACTGTGGCCAATGCTCCAAGTACCACAAGATGCACTACACCGGGCCCGGGTAGTGACAAGGCAGCCCTATTTTAGGTCTTCCTCGTTGATCCCTTAACAGGCCTCAGTTTCCTTTGTGTAAAGGACTGCAAAAGCCGTTTCTCACTGCATAGAGCCGTTACACGAATAAAGACATCGCCTGCCCTACGGTCAGCAGCGAGGACATCAGTTCCACTCACTGGTACCAGCAAGGGAGATGCGTGGCCCCTGCAGCAGGGGCAGCTCCAACTGCTTCACCTCTATTTCAGGGAACAGATATGGAGATTACAAAATCAGCTGCTTCCCCAAAAACCCCCTAGGTACAATACACTGCCCTCGAGCCAGCCAGACTCTGCGTTCATTTTTATTACCTGGTTTTCTCAGCACCCTGCTAACAGAAAAGTTGCCTCACAACCTTTTTTTGGGGTAATTTTCCTTTTTAGCTCCATCTTCCAGACAGGCACACTTATCATACTCAAGGCTACGCCTGCAAGCAGGATGTAAATCACTTTACCAGCTCAGCTGCCACGTATTTAATAACTTATTCACAGTTGCAGGAGGAAAAAAAGGTTAGATTATATGGGGGGAAACGAACAGGGAATATAATTTCCTAGCATTATATGGGACTTTCCATAAATACCTTGATTAAGCATCACAGTGGAGGGAAGCCCTTTCATCACGCCGCACAGGCTAAACTTGGATTTAAAACTATGTTGGTGGTGGCTGATACGTCACATGCACAGAAGGGAATAGCTGCTCATAAGAGCAAGAGAAGGGAAGGACAGTTTGCTCAGGAGAAAAAAAAAAAGTTTTGTTTGTCAGACAGAGCTGTTCCATTGTCTGCAAATGCCAAGAAGGGCAAAATTCTCTGAAGACACGTTGAGCCCCTGATCCAGCTGCTAATTGTTCTCATCAGCAGAATACCAAGGCTGACATGTGGAGGGAGCGGTGCAGTGGTGGCAAGGGGAAACCTCGTCCTCCCCAGCAGCAGCGAGGGGCAGCGCGCCGCAGATCGCGCTATTAGCGGGATTGACCTAATATTGGATGGCTCCGTACCCAAGTGCTTACGCGAAATAATAAGCCCGGCTACTGAGCAATTATTAAACACAAGGAATTGTTAAATCCGTGCATTGTACATATTCTAAAGGAAATTAATCATTTTGAACTCTGGAGAATACAGTTTTATAAGAAGAGAAGAAATAGCAAATACACAATAGGGTATTTAAATGCTAATACAGTCAAACAGTTTAAAGCATGGCATACATTTTAATATTGGTTTACTGAATACTAATTATGCTCTGCTAAGTAGCAGTAAGTAGCATTTATTATGATTTGTTGAAAGTATTGATCCAGACGGTGACAAGTACAATTTCTCTTACTGTATATATCCTTAAAAAACAAATATTATCAGATTACCGATAAGTCTTCTTAAAATTTGTCTTCTTGTGAATTTTCTGTTGCATCTACTAGTGGCAGATAAATATGCTGTAGCTCAGTACTATTTTAGCTCAGTGGTGCGAGGCAAAGGCAGATTGTTATTTATGATCTCAAATTTATTCTCCTCTACTACTCGAGGCCGATGACTTTGCATGTGCTCACATCTGGTCACACAGTAGACTACACAGGCTGGAGAGTCTAAAATAAATAGCCATTTTGTCAGCAGAGCTAAGGCTTTAAAAACAAATGGCTCATCCCACATCTGGACAGGTTGGAGCTGGTGTGCTCCCCAACGGGCTGTGTTCAGTGCTGAGCGATGCACAGCAGTGATGACCCCCACGTGGGATTAAATCACACGGCAGGTATTCAACCTGGCTTTCAAGGAAATAAGGACTCTGTGCACTTCGGTTTCCTCCATAAGGAATGCAGAGAAGCACACGCTTCCATAGCCTAAACGAACACCTCGTGCCATTCAGCTACACTGAATCAAAGGAAGGTGGTTGGGACAGAAACTAGCACAGGATTTGTCCCCTGGCCTCCACCATATGGCCCATCTACATCCATCAGGCAATGACTGGCACAAACACAGAGCAATCCATTACTAACAAATATTTTTATATTTGATTAACATACAATACCTGCTGCGTTAAATGCAAATTAAATAAGCATATAGGAAATTCAATTTAAAGCTTTTCTGTTTTCTTTTATCTGTTACATCAAAGATATCAAAAAAGTAGTAGCTTTATTTTTTCATGTGTTTCAGAAACACGACGTGAATAGAACTGACTTAACGGGAACATGAATGCAAAAGTAGATTCAACTCTATTAACTTTAACAGTTTTGCTGCAGAAATTGTTTCTCTTGATATTTTAATTTCAACTTTGCTGATCGCAGAAAGAAGCAAGGTCAAAACCTCTGCTAATGTTCCTCAGCCTGCACAGGATCACTTAACATAATTCAAGTAGTTGTAAAAAAAATTAGCGCTGCGTGCCATGATAAATGGGTTTGTGTTTGTCTCTCTAATGTAACAGGATTAGGGTAAAAGAAAGTACCATTTCAGTAGTTCAGCTGAAATAAACATTACAAAAGGCCAATTTACACTTCCAAGATTACTCGTAATCACACAATGTTTAAGAAATTATTTCAGAGTGTAGCGTTATTCTGCTCTAACTGTAAGTAGGCCGTTCACTAAAATATCTTTGCTGTTTTTCTTAGCAGAAACAAATCACAGATGTTTTACAATTTATTTTTATCACCAAAATTAAAGAGAATAAAGCTGTATTTACACTGTCATAAGGGTAATGTATTACAGCTGTAAAATAAAAGAATCTGACAGTGATGAAATTATCATCTTCTTCACCTGGTAAAATCTGCTGCTAGAAACTTAACAACTAGAAAAAACTAATCCACGTATCTCAGCCACCTTGATGCTAAAGAAATAGACTATAAGTAGCTCTCTAATAATTTACTAATACTGATCAGCAGTTGAAAATTCACCCTTTCATTTTTTTGTGATGGCTTTCAGTCTGAAACCACACCTTTTAAACCATAAGGGTATTTGGGTAAGGTACAATTAACAAGTTACTTGGTCAGATCCCCTTCCCACCCTCCCACTTCCTTTTTGGACAAGACGTTATCCACGGCAGATGATGCACAGAGACAAAACAGCTTTGAAGAGACTGGCAAAAAGCTTTTGACTGAACATTCTGATTACGACTATATGCAACTGAAGGCAGTGCGATAATGCTGAAGCCATTCAGTAGCAGCACTGCTGGAACACGGCCAAAGCAATTAAAGGTTGCTGACTTGGCCATGACACTGAGGATATATAAAATAATTTTACACCCCTTCATATTTTGGTAATGGGTACATGCACCCGTAGATGAGGGAGCAACAACTGTACAGCATGGATTAAATTAACTAGTAGGACATTAACCGAGAGCAAATGGCTTTCAGATGGGAGGCAGAGCCCCTGCCACCAGCCCACCCCCAAAGCCTGGGCGCTCTTGGACTTAGCACCAGCAGCACCCTGGGGACAGGAGTCTCCTTCTCCTGACCCCACGGCCATTCCGCTCTCAGGGCACAGCTGTTGCAGCCAGATACCAGCCCCTTTTTCTGGTCCAGAGAAGGACGGATGATTTTGGCTGCTTTGCTTTGTTTTCATTTGATGCATTCGAATGACAAGTCTCCGCCAGGGAGCAGGAGCTGAGCTGCGATGCTGAGGCATAGCCTTACGAATCTGGTGATGCTGGTGTAAAAACTTACACATTTCCCCACAAATATCCCAGCCCAGCTCCAGCTTTTCAAGACAGAAGTTTGTGTTCCTCCCCCTGTACTCAATCCCACCAAAGCTGGAGAAGGTTCACCAGCCCAGAAAACAGATGTAGGCCTCGGGGAACACCTCCAAACACTTTTAGTCCTGAGCAAGCACCAAGGGGGAACACGCAGGTGCTGCGGCAACCCTTGGGAAGGGCTCCAAGAACCCAGACAAAGACAGGGCTATTGCACAATTTAATATTGCTCTGGGCTACGTGACCAACCAGGCCGTACTGCGATGAGGGCAGCACAGCACATCTGCACAAACACACAGGGATGTATCTGCAAAATGAAGGATGCAGAGTTTACTGCAGCTCTGGGACAGCAACACAGCTCTGCACCAGCAAGCAGCCTTTACATTCTGCTTAATATAATTATCAATATATGAAAAAAAAAAAAGGCAAGTAAATGAGGAGTTGCCATAGCAACCGCTACCTCCTAGGAATACGAAAGATACGGGACCACCCTCACAGAGGGAATATTTTATTTATTGTTTCACATTTTGAGTGTTCAGCAAAGTTACGCTGCTGGACACTGCCATGCCTGTTGGCGACCTTCACTTGGTACCACTTGGACTTTGTTGGCCAGTTCTGCCTCAAGAGAGGGTCCAGATTTCCAGTACTGAGAAGCAAGAGTGAAGGCAAACTCTCTGATCAGCATGGCAACATCTGCTCGTAATTCAAGCGCCTGCTGATGGTCAGCACTTCCCCTGCTAAATTACAACATGCTCCCAATTTATAAGCCATCTCAATAACAGAAAGTAGAAAGGCAGAGGAATTCATTTCAGTCTGAATTTGTGATGATGGGCATGAGCATATAAGGACCCATGGGTTTTTCTATTTCTTTGTGTTTGTTTTTATTTTTATTTTTTATATATTTATTTAAACATGCACTGCTTTAGCCCCAAATCACCTGTTTCACTGCTAGCTGGACTTTCACGTGCTCAAAGCATTTTGAAGCATATCCCTAAAACTCTTTGGTATTAACAGGACAAAATCACATGTCAACATGTTTAGCTATATAGGAATGGAGCTAAATACATGATTGAAGTTAAGCACAAGCTTAAGCTTTAAGAAATTGCAGCCTTACACTGTCAGATTTAGGCACGTGAGCATGTCATGTTGCTACAGAGCTGAAAAATTTAGATGTGGGACAAGGGGGACAATTATTATTTCATGATCACAAACAGTTCCTATGGCACGGAAAGACACTCTACCAAGAGGAGTACTTGGCTCACGTACCCTCACGTACCAGCTCCATTAACACAAAACACAGGAGGCCTCCTTCGTTGGACGTGGTATTTTATAGATACGCTATTTTCATGAATGGACACCACAAGAGAAGGAAGCAAAGCTGTGGGTAAAATAAAAGATTTAGTAGTAGTAGTAGAAATATAATAATAAAATTCTAAATTCCATGTAGATGCCTCTCTAAACCTAAATTCCTTTCAGGAACACAGGAAATGGTTTAATTTCTCACCATTTTTGAGGCTAACATTTGTCAGTGACATCATCAGAACAGTGCTTTTCTTCTCTATTTTAGTCTGTATTTTTATCTCCTGTGCAGCTTATATATTCCTCTTTTTACTCCTGGTAGTGTTAGAGATGCACTGCTAATTTAGTCCGCAGAGACAACAGGACATTTGCTCCTACAGCCTATCATTTCCTTGAATATCAATCTAAATAATATTTCTAATCTGCAGAGTGATATTATATCAGAGTAGTGCAAATACATTTGCACGTAAAATGAAATATAAACTTCTAAAAAATCAATATCACCAGCTGGAAGTATAAACAAGATGGTAATATTCAAACAAAATAAAAAAAAATACAAGTCTCCACTCTTATGCATTTTCTTTTTTTTTATTGGTGAAGCAGACTTGAATTAAATCTAAAGCTATGCTGAGCTTAAAAACAATTAAAAAAGGCAAAAAAAAATCAAGCTTTTTCTGTCTTTTGGAAGCACAGAAACAGAATTCAAATGATCCTTCTAAAAAAATCTCCTTTTAAGAATGTCATGCATTGAACCAAGGTAGCTGAACAGTTGACAGTGGCCGGGTAACATCCACTTGGCTGGGCTACACCATTCGAGAGGAAATTCACCTTATTTTTCTACCTTGAAAAATGGAGATGTTTTCCAGCCCTGTGAGATGCCTACTCACTAATGTAACAGAACGAGACAAATTATGCGTGAGTGGAAGGGAGCTAACAACAGCACCAAGCTGGCAGCAGCTTTGCCACTGATGATGCTCTTCATAAAGAAAGAGGGAGAGACAAGAAGCAGAAGTGTGAGGTGAGAGGGTGGGCGCGAGGGAGGCTTTCTGTGAGGAGGATGCATTACAGGACAGCCGTACAACACACTCTTCCCTCTAAGAAAGAGACAGCCGGGGAGCAGCAATAACAGCTTTTACTGCGGCAGCAGCTGGAGCAGTAGGAGCTGCAGCCTTGAAAAGGCACATTCCTGCTTTCTCTTCTCTGAGTACTTCCTTTCCCAACTTTTTTAGCTTGCTTTGCTGCCAAGGCTAAAATAACATTGCTCTCTGCGTCGTTTTAGAGAGAATTGTTAACTCCTGCACTCTCAGAAAGGAAAAGCGAGCCTGGATGTGTGGCAGAACACTGGAAATGCCCGAACGAGTGGCCAGTTTGCCCCTTGTATCTCAGCACACCGCAGCTCCCTGAAGGGGTGCTCAGCCCCAGGGACATGCCTGGATGTAAGGCACCTGGCCACCGTGCACCTGTGTGTAAGACACACAGCCACCTGCTCAGTACCCAGCTGATTTTTCAAAGCAGAAGAGCAGCAGCCAGGGAAGCTGTGAGCACCCTTTCCTCCTGCCCAGTGACATGGACATGGGAGAGGTGCACTCAGATCGTATGGGAGAAGGGAAGGTGAGCTGGCGTCTTGCACACATGGAACTCCAATGTAAGGATCAACAGATTGTTCAAGCGCAGCATCCTTTCACTGCTCTGCTCCTCCAGTTGAGCTTCTCACCATTTCTGCCATGAACTATCCCATATTGGGTCCAATGGAAGTTTTTCTCCAACAAAAGTTTTTTGTTCACTTTTCTTCCTCCTCCTCCTCCCCCCTGCCTTTATTTCAGATGTGAAGACAAAGAAGGAGCAATAACTCTTCAAAAGCACATGAATCCAAACAGAGATCTCTTTGCTTTGGTCACCAACTTGGAAAATCAGTTATTCATTTGTAAGCAGGGAGGGATCTTCAGCTGGATTTCTTGATGGGACACCACAAAGACCACACTGGCTCACCAACCTGTTAGCAGACACTGCTGCACCATGCATGGATCCCCATCCTGGGCTCCGGCACCAGCAACTTTCAACAATGGGTAACTGCAACCTGGCCACCTGTACGAAAGGGCACCCAAAACCGACAGATTCACACCTCTGAAGAGCTGCTATACAACATGAGCAGCCATGGAATCGCAGAGGAGGGGAACAAGGGCACATCCACTTCCCCCCACCTTTATTTTGACAGGGGGCAGAGCTCCAAGCGACTGCGAGGCAAAACAACCGCTGCAGTAAGGCTTTTTGGTGCCTGCACAGCCATGAGGTCTTTTTGATGTCAAGCGCACACAGTGACTGATGATGGCAAAAGCAGGTGTGGGGAGAAGTTGTCAGGATTTTATCGTACAAGTGAAAGACACTTCAAGGGAAAAGGAAATGTTCAAGTTATAAAAAGGCCTATTTCACTCATGTGCTTTAAAACTGCAATAATCCATTTGATGCCAAAGAGAAGAAAGAAAAAAAGGAATCAAAGAACAATAAGAAGGTTGCTACCGCTTATAATTTTTATTCTTTTCTCTACAAATTCTTTAGAAGCCCTCCAGCTACAAACAGGTTCCAGCCCAGTAAGGCTGTCTGGGGCTTTTTGCAGCTGAAGATCCATGAAGAAGGACCGAAACATCCTAAGTTTGCACACTTGAACAACAGTAGAGATAAGAACAAACTTTAAAATCCTGGATAATCCTCACTTTACTAATAAGCAATTTTATCTAAATCCTTCTTTAAAAAAATCATGCTTCCCTGAGTGATGCTAGGGGAAGTAAGTTACCACGTCCAATTTCCAGCTCTATTCAGCAAGCATTAACCTCAGCCCCTGCCAAGTCATGGGGACTCTGGTCCTCCTCATCTCAGCAGCCAGAGGTTTCATCCTCATCCTCTCCCCTGAGAACAGGAGGCTTAGCTCTCTCCAGGCTCCCTCCTGCGTGGTGCTGGGTCCCCTGCTGCCAGGGGCCACCCTACTGCTCACTCCTATCTGTCAGCCACCAGCCTGCAAGACCACACTACAGCACAACACATTTATTCCCTCCACACCCTCAGGCGATAAAGAAGTGGAGTTACGCTTTTATGGCTGTGAAGCTGCAGCAAAGGATGGTGAAGAGCCGGATTTGCAAAGAGACTTGTGTTTGGGATTTTCAACAGTGACCAAGCAATTCCCAGCTTCAGGCACCCAGAGCAGAACCCACGATATTCGCTGAAACCCTGTATGTCCTTTGTAACTCTTTCATAGAGAAAGCCCCAAAACCCCATGTGAGAAGGAAGCCTAACGCATGCACTCTGGGTGAGAACTGATCAGAATTCATGGAAGAAGCAAAAATTTTACCCAAAATATGACAACTCTGACTGACACGTTCCAAACCCTTTGCTGAATGCAGAATACTTCCCAAACAAACCTCTTGGCTTCCCAGCCAGTATCACCCCACATCTGGAAAGTTATTTTTTTTCTTTATTTACATCCAAGGAAATCTTCCAAGAGGTTTCCTCCAACACAAGATCCCCAGGAACCTAGTGACATTCACATTCACCAAACCTGTAACAGAACATAATCACACCCTCCATCCAGCTCAGTGATGCACTTCTTGTAACAGGAGGAGCCGGGGCTTGCCTTGAAGATGGAGCCTATGTCCAGAGTGCTAATTCAAATAACACATGCACAAGTTATTAATCAAGGAATGAGCTCAAGAAACACCTAGAGACGTACATCTTATTGCTCCTAATTTGTACATGCAGTTATAATGACAGTGCAACGCAGCCACATTTACACCACTATCTTATTAATTCTTAACAGCACCATAGGGAACTACCCTTAGGCACATTAAAAAAAAAAAAGCACCACAAAGGTTGTCCTTCAAAGGAAAGCAAGCAAAGGCCTTCTGAAGTGAATTAGGAGAGCTATGAAGTAATTATAGTGATTGTATTTATGCTATAGAGATGTGTATTGACCTGCAATATCCTTCATTGTGTAGCTGCAGTTGTAATGCACTTGTTCAAATATTAGCTGGAGTACAAGCACAGTTTGAAAACAGTTTCACTGGGGAAACTCTGTCTGGCTTCAGTTTTTATTTTGTGCCATGTTTAGAAGATTAACTGTGAACCACAATATTGTGCTCCAGCTGGCTCTGCTTTAAGGATCCAATCCAACAGCAGTGTAGGACTTCTGATCTAAGCAGCATCTCCTCGCAGCATGCTCTGCTTCCCCTTGGCTCACAGAGCCATGCCCCCAGTCAAAGGACGTGCACACACAGGTCAAGTAATTGGGTGTGCAAACAGGGCTGGCAGGTGCACTGCAGCAAGAGTTCGGTATGCAAACTTCCACCTGGCTCTCCCTGCTATCAGGGCTATAATGCAGGATGAAAGGAAATGATTTGTACAGAAAACGAATCGAGTACAACTAATCTCCATGCTGCAATCTTCAATTAAAAAATAAAAATAAAAAAATAAATGAAATGAGTAAATAATTCCTTTCCTCCTTAGGGAATAAGGGAAACCAGATCTTCAGAATTGGGGATTATAAGCAAAATGACAAGAACTACTCTTGAACAAATACATCCATAGAGAAAAACATTAAAAGTTTTTTCTATTAAAACATATTTGTTTCTCAGCTTGTGAACTAAATGGAGCAAATTGCACATACATTTGAAGTTCTGCATTAAAATGTGTACAAATATTTCCGATAATCAAGATGACTGTGAAATGTGTGTGCCAAGTATTTCAATACCTCTTCTTCACTTGAACATGGTTTGTATCCATCACACGGTATTGGTTCCAGACCCAGTGTTTCATCCCAAAGCGCTCCAACATTGTGAGTCAGCTCCCCTCAAAATCATCCCAGTGACTTCAAATGAGACACAATACACACACAACTCTTGGGATCTTTTAAAACTGCCTGTTATCTTACATGCATCTCCCACTTTCAGGCTGCTTTTTTCTAATGCAAAGAAGCTAAGAAATTTACTACCAAAAACACATTAAATACGAAAATAGCAATTTTCTCACACACAGATTGTTCTAGGAACTGGAGGATTAAGACACTGTTTATCACATGGGACCCCTGAAGGCCGGCTCGCTGCTCCCTGGCCGCGAAGGTGAGCCGAAGCCTGCTCGCACCCCAGGAGCACGTTCACCTCCTTTGATTGTGCGGGGAGACCGCAGCAGACAGCGGCGCTGCAGGATGGCACTGGCACCACACAGGACGCTCTTCACCTGAAGTAATCCGGCTGCCACATAAATAAAGCCCTCGGCGGGGGACCAGATGATCTGTTAGAGAAGGAAGAAGCTGCTGCTCCTTCCCAGCACTGGGGCACTGCCACGGAGGACAGGAGGGAAGACCCTGAGTGTGGACAAGTCGCTGGGATGCTTTACCACAGCGCCCGGCACGCTGGTGGAGGGACCACACCAAGGCTGTTCATACAGTGCTTTTCCATCTAGTTTTACATTACGATGACCGAGCTTTTATGTCACTCTCCTCTCACAACCCTCGCATATTCATGTCATCGATATCCAGGAATACAAAAAATCCCAATGGGAAATGGCAGCCCCACGGTGCCACAAGACACTCCTGTTTTCAGGACTGCAGAAGCCTACAATTGCTTGCTGAAATCCTTAGCCTGTCCCTCCTCAAACAACTGCTGGATTCCCGTGGACTGAGGAAGCTGAGCAGACCAGAGCAGAAACAACACAGACTGAAACAGAATAGAAAATAAATTCTCCGTGTCCTAACACTCAGAATGTAGCTGCGGTATGCAGACGGTAGGAGCCTTCCCACATCTCTGATGGACTGCCAGGCTTCTTGGTCACCTACGCCTCACACCCGGGAGCTGACAGCCAGCAATGAGATAGGAGGAGACTATCCTGAAACGAGGCCAGGCATGCTTCTGCCTATAGCAGTCGCTTCCTTCTGGCTGCCAACAGCTCCGTGCACAGAACAGGCCTGGAAGCAGCTTCGGGAGGTTTGGCTCCAGGGAGATCCCTGCGGCACGTCAGGTACCCGGGAAAGCTTCTGCTCCTGTTTAATCTGGGGTATGCCTTTCTGCTGATTTCTCCTTTTAGATTCTAACTCGTTCCTTCTTGTCGCGCTTTCTCAGCGGCGATTACCACCCCATCTTGTGACCAGCCTTGCCCAGGCTGCAGCAACTCCAGACTGCCAAACAGCCACGCCACCTAAACACAGCAAGATGAATTTTCGGCCTAGAAGGTTTCACAAGCTAGAAAAACAAAACACACCACTCCACCACCACAGCAAAATCCTCCACACCACCAAAACTTCAAATCTAATGAAAAAAAGTGCCAAGAGCTCATCATGCATACGAAGTAAGTGGATGCACAGTTCTACAAGGATTTTATTTATTTTTAAAGTCAAATGCTCCTTATCACTTTGATGGACAGAACCTGTGCCTCTGTCCTTCCAAATATCAGCTCAAACAGTGTGAAAAGCTACTCAGAATTTTTTCTTAATCTGAGCCTTAAGACAGCCTCATGTCAGTTTGGTTAGTTTAAAGCCTCACTATTGAAATATTCTATCAAAGTAACCACTCTGCAGCCTGTTGGACAGCAACATCAAAAAAAAAAAGGGGGGAAAGGAAAGAAAAGAACCCACCCTTATATTCTCCAGTGTTCGTTGAGGAAAGCTGCACAGAATTGTCACAATAAGTTAATATGACAGCATAAAAGCCAATACTCACCCTGGGATTATACAATAAATAGACTCCATTAAACTACTCTATAAACTCTCCTGTGAGAAATTTCTCTTTGATCCAGAACTTAATAGGAATTATTTAATCATAATGAGATGGTAATAAAACAGCATCACCTGAATAAGCTATTTTATTAGCTGTTTTATAATTAGCTCTTCTTCATTATAATTCTTTCAGATATTTCAAGCTCATAATGTAAAGGGCACATATAGAAATATCTAGAGCAGCTGTGTACTTATAGATGTACTAAGGAATCCTTCATACAGCAAGCGATATATTTTGGTATTTATAAAGATTGCGACTATTCTCGGGGGGGGCCTTGCTAAAGCAACCTCATCACGAAGGCAATGGAGAAATAATGGTGTCCCTCTCCATGTCGACCTTGTAGGCAGACAGCAGGATGGGTCTTAGGTTGAGCTATCTTTCTTCTTATCAAAATTTTGGCTTTTACTGGAAGGGACAGCCTCCCTCTCTCCTCTCCTTCCTTCCATTTTGCTGGACACTAAGGGACTGACTCAGCTCAAACCTTACACTGCCTTGTTTGCAGTGAGGGATGGTGGTGCTGCATTACTTTTTGCTGCACAGCTACACAAGCTTGTGTTGGCGCCAAAGAAGTGACAGCATAAGAAGGCTGAGACTTGTCCTGTCTGGTGCATCCAGCTGAATCCAAGCTTAACTCATCTCTAGTGACCATGTTTATGCATTTTTTTTTCACGAAGTCTAAGAGAATTTGATTGCAAATTCTTACAAAAGTTGTACATCCTTTGACTTCTCCAACTTGCACCAAAAGACAAGTTCCTCCACCAAGGTACGGGCATGCAAGACCCTAAAACCTGCAAATACGTGATGCAAGCTTGGAAAAATAGAATGGCTTTTCACCAAAGCCAACTGCAGACTATGATTGGACAACCCTTACTGAAGCTTTCTAAAAATTAGCTGGCATAGGCAGAAACACACCTGGAAAAATATTGACTTAAATGGCTTGTTTCCATCGGGCAAAGTTGCAGACAACTGAAGAAAAGTCTTACAATGGAAAGCATCAAGAATCCTTAACTGAAAATAGGGGCATAGCATGTGCATACACTGAGCTATTTAAAAAGTAATGTGACATAATTAGATTCTGCATTTCTGGAAAGGGTTTTTGATCACACAAATGTATAACCAGAAGCCCTTACAGAGCATCTTACAATTTTTAATGTTCATACACCCTGTACAGCTGCACGTCGCTTAAACAAGGCTGTGAAAGCGGTGTTTCACTGTCATTATCCTTCACTCCAAAACTTTAAAGATACCAAATCTTTCCAGTGCTTTGAATTTTCTGTCTCTGGCCACATCTCGCATCAGTATTTTCACACACGTACCACAGAATTTGAGGAGGGGAATAATTCTGTAAAACACATTTTGGTATGGTAATTAGTTTCCTTTAGCATAATGTTATGTCCACCAGAGTCTGCTTGCTCTTATGGCTCTCCTTGAGACCTCAAAATGTATTAACAGATAACTTGATAAGCCTTTAAACGCTGCTGAGTTTGTAACAAAGTCACGCCAGAAACCAAAGCCCTGCTTGTATACACGCAAAGCGTTCAGCAAGTTTCACTCTAGTAAGGATGCAATTGAATTAAAACACGTCATTTGATAATTTTGCAGTTAGTCACTGAAGTAAGCACTAAGTAATTTCAGTTTTGCACAAAACTAGTCATCTTAACACAGTTGTACAATTTGGTAGAAAATTATTTTTAGGGAATTATCTAAGACTGCACTATTTAAAATCACATCAAAAAATCAAGGAAAAAAAGTGGTATAAAATTCTGTCAATATCTCAGTTCATGAATTACCAAGCTCTTAATATTCAACTCCACGAGAATGATTATGGGCTAGGGCCAAGAAGGGGCATGTGTGATAAATATCTCTCTTTTATGCCTACATAAAATGCTCTTATAACATGAATAAAAAAATAGATAAACAATCTGTGTTGACAAATTAGCATTTAAAATTTCTAGGCTATCTAACCTCCCTTGCACGTACTATGAACAAACACTAATAAAGTGTTCAGCACTACAATGTAGCTGTTTTGGTAGCTAAATAGTAATGGAGCAGATGCTTAATATCAGCCTTTAAGCCTCAAAATGTACAAATACAATTAATTGCCAGCCCAATTTTGGAGGCTGGGTTCTTCAAGAAAACGTGTCTTTGAAATTTTGACTGTAGGCAGAATTTTTCTTTTGGGGGAGAGTTATGTTATTTTTAACATAATTAAAACCTCCTTTTCAGTGTAAGTATCACCTTCACTGATGTTCCTCCCACCCCTATCCATAGTTTTTGAATTCTTATTTATATTCTTGTTGTTACATGAAGAAAGTCAAATCTCAGCTACTTCTGACAGTCTTTTTTAAAATGGACAATTGCACTATTCAGCTCGTAACAATGCAAGCAATTTGAGGTTATCAGTCTGTTTGCATGTTTTCACTGTGCTCAGCACAATGAAATCCTGATCTTAATTACTGGCTATCATCGCAAAAATACCACTATTGCTACTCCCAGCACTGAGTCAGAAGCATTGTTTTATATATGATTACTAGAAGGTGAACCTCACCAGTCTCGCTTCCCTGAGCAAGCTGAGTGAAGTAATACTGAAAATAAAATAGCCTGTTAAAATAAAATCAGTTTTCATAGTCTAAAGCGCTGCTGGAAATAGGACAATATGAGCTATTCATTCCTGACACTGTTTCTGCAAGTACAATCTATGGTTTATAATTAACAGATATACAATACTTTTCCCTTGTTACTTCTTTTCTGAGCTCTCCTACATTTATGACTGTGCTAATTCCCAGTGGAAGTGCCTACACTGCAATGCTGCTCAAACTCCCCTTGTAGCAGAGCCCTGCTAATACAAGGCATTGATCCAGCAGCAATTACTAGCAGGGTAGTTGGAAAGTTGCACTAATTCCCTGCCTTTATTTTCCCTGGTGCTGCAGGGTATCAGTTGCTCAGGCTGAGAGCCGTGGGCAGTGCCCGCTGCTGCCGTGACCACACTGCCCGGTGTCAGCATCCCGGGGGGCAGGAGGATGGGGGCTCTGCTCCTCCCCTGCCCCGTTTCCCTCCCTGTGACCCAGACTTGGGGAGGAGGCCAGGTCTGCAGCTGATGCTTTTCAGAGAAGCCAGCGAGCTTTGCTAACCAAGGAGCATTAGTGATGCACTTGGATCCTTACCAGCTTTTTTTTTCCTCCCCCCTTAGGAAGCCCATGGAAGAGGTGATGGCACCCGAGCCCCGGGTGGTGGGTGCTGAAGCAGGATTACCGCGCCTCCACCTCTGCAGCCTCCACTAACAGAATCAGCCGCCTGCTGCCAGAGGACTCGCTCCCCGCGCCACACCACTTGGCATTTGGCCCATGAAAATCGATGCGTTTAGGGAGATGTTTCACATCCCTGCCCAGTCACACCTCTCCCAAGAGAAGGGGGAAAAAAAGGAAGGGCTGAATTGCTGCGCCTCATGCATCGCTCAGAAGTCTATCAATTTCTTCTCTTTCTTCTGTAAAACCGAGAGCAAAGTACACGCCTTAATTCTGCTGACACTACTCCTGCTCAGTAAATAAGCATTCTGTATCAATATTTACTTCCCTCTCCACCAGGCAATGGACCACTGTTGGAATTCAAATCTTCCTCGCTCCCTTTCAGAAGTCTCGGCTACCCTGAAAAATCAATCAGCTGGAGCAGGCACTGCTAAATGGCTTGTAATAGCTTAGCTCAGGCACTGGGCAAACGTGAAGATTGTCATCCCAAAGCTAGTTACCTGTGAATGCAGCCCAGTGCTACAAATTCTTCTTAAATTTATCACCCGCTATTTTGCACAGGTATCAGTTCATGTTCCGCATGCTTAGCAAGGCTCAGGTGAACGGCCGAACAAAGGCTCCTGCAGCCCAAGCGCTCGGAGCTGGCAGAGCTGTACCCGTGGTGCACAGCCAGAGCATCCTTCCAGATGGGGACGCTGTCAGGAGACACCTCAAAACATGCTCAGTGTTTGGACAGGAGCAGCACGCAGTGGGTCAGGTGCTACCTGCATTGCTATCTGGAGAGAAAGGGAGCACTGGGGCAGGTTATGGAGCACCAGACAATTAAAACAGCTTCTGTAGGCTGTGGCAAGGGAAAAAGGGGAAGATGCAGAAAGTTCCTGGCTTTCAGGCATACCCTTGTTTTGGTGGGTTTTGTCATCATTGTTCCCACCCTCCAAATGCAATCTCCAAGTGATGCTTTGCCCCTGATGGCAGGTGGAAGGAGAGTGGTTCAATTAATAAATTACTTTTACCAAGTTAAATACGAGCTAACAAATATGACATAGCAACACACATGGCAGATTTATGCTAACCACTTCACTCCGGGATAGAAACACCTGGGCATGATATTAAAGATAAAATTAAACTTTAATGACCACAACAGTAGATAACAGAGCAGCGCTTTCCCTTACAAACATCTTTCGACTATAAAGCACTTACTTAATTTCCACCTGAATCAACTTCTCAACAAGCCCTTCTTGAAAACCAAATGCTCTTTTCTGCATTACATCAGGTGTTTTGGGGAAGAAGGCTGACACCAAACACTATCTTTCAGAAGTACTGCTGACTGGATTCCAGAGCTGCAGTTTCTACATAATGGAAATACTTCATTTTTGCAAAGTAACATGCTGCCACAGCTTAAAGTTGTGCTGTAATAATATAATAAAATATAATGGCAACACAAAGCCATGTTAGGAACCTATTGTTTAAACACTATGAACAGTATGACATCTTTCATCACTGCCAGCACAATGCGAAAATTCTTTTATTAGAAAAAAGTCACAAAAGATGTAGAAAACAGTAAGATTCCTTATTATGTAAATGCCAACTGGGGACAAACAGCTTAATGTCTAACAACAGCAGGCACTGTAAATTTAGCTGCTTGGGGTGAAGGGTGTTTTGCTTATTATTTCTGCAATGTCTTTATTACTTTAACCTTATTTACACACACACACACACACAAACTACACAGATGAATGCATTGTATTCTTAGTGCTACACAGAAAATGCTGTTCTGTTCCCTGGAAATGGGATTTCCCACCCTATACTGCAACAAGAGCACAGTCCCTAAGGACATCAAGGAGACAGCCAACCAAAAGCTGCAGCACGCAGAAGTTTTTGAATTTTCAGCAACCCTGACTCCCATCATTGCCATCGCATGTATTATCATCAGCTTGTAAAATCACAACCCCCTGAGTTCAGTGTGTGCCTGCACAGGTGCCCATTGACTTCATTGCACATTTATTAACAACAGTAGGACCTCAGCATCAATGAAAGAACACATCCCCGGCCTTGATTTTGCTAAACATCTAAAATTCAATTAGTTATACTTTCTCTCTTTTTCTAAGGCCTCTGCAGTTGGTTTCACACTGTGACAAATGCAGCTTGGTTTTGAATTCCAGCAGTAAAAGTTGACGGCCCAAATGCTTGCAGAAAGCAGTAAAGTGATGCAATCGTGGCCGAGGTGAATTCATTTAACTTTTAAATGAAGACTTGTAAAGAAATTTCTTAACACCATTCACGCTGTTTTCCTGCCTCCAGAAAGGAGCACCATTTGAAGCAACAAAATAATCCTCAATTTCGTATTTATAGGCGTATATACAATATATTCTATTTTAGATCATCACATCTTGGAGGCTGTTAGAGATTTAACTTTAATAGGGAAATGAAAAGGAAAAAAACAACCACCCTTAAGTGTATTAAATACTTATATTTAAGCATAGCAGTAGGTCTGTTTAATTCCAAGGTGAGAGGTCCAAGGTGATGTGCCAGGGATGAACAGTCCCCATGGCACACTTGTACTGGCACATGCAGAAGTTCAAATGACTTCACAAACAGTGCATGGAAAATTGTCACCATTGTGGCATTTGAACATATAATTACATCAAAAAACGGGAGTTTTTGTAACAAGAAAGCTTTTATCTCACATCATGCTCCTGGGACACAAATCTCATGTTCTCCAGACAATATTTTTCCACCTGTAATTCTTGCATGTTCTCCAGACCCCATGATCTGCTCCCATGTTGGGATGCAAGGCACACGTTTCCATTCCAGTACACTTCACTTTCCTAAGTGCAAGCATAACCTTCAAACCTTGTAATAGCATATGTCCACACATAACTGCTTATTACGAAAAAAAGAAAGGAAGAAGAAAAAAAGCCCATGACTTGTCTGTCTTTGCATGAAAAAGTAGTCAAATGCAATTACGGTCCATTTATTTGTAATTGAAAACAACGATTTATTATTATTATTTTAAATTGGTGACACAAAAAAGAAATTCAATGACCTGCAGCAGCCAGGCAGTCTTACCTGACTCTGCATCAGCTGAATCATTGTAGTTGTGTCCATGAAATTTCAGTGCCAGTGACATCTCTACCTAAAGCACACAGCTCAATTATATCTGCATGACAAATACCTAAAGCTCAAGAAAATACTACCAACAATTGGCATTTGCAGACAAATGGGCTAGGGAGACAGAAATTACAGCAATCACTATTCACTGATACATGGTACAGTGCTTTAGGTTCGGGGTTTCTGGCTGGCAGAGAGACAGCAACTTGAGTTAACTGATCAGGACTTCAATTTCAAAAAACACCTTGAAGCTGAGAAAGAACTGGAATATAAAGGTATTATTTACTGCATATTGAGATAATGATGTACTATTGTTATGAATCATCATGTAGTTACCACTGCTTCCAATGCTTTGCTTTGTTATTGCAATATAGATTCTGACGGCAAGACGTTGCCTTAAGATTTATCTGCAAAACCACACTGACTTCAGTAGAAGTCTTTTATCTGTAAGAATTTTTTTTGTGTGTGTGAAATGATGTGTGTGGGTAGAGTGGAGGCAGTAAGAGAGTAGCAAACAGAGGGAATGACTGGTAGCATAAAAAGAAATTGGTGTCACCTCACTGCATTCTTCTTCTCCACCATCACTGTATGTCGCAGTGAAACTGCTGCACAGAGTTCACGTATGACCACTACTGTAACTTGTGGCATGAATCAGAGACCAGAATTTCGCTTTTGACTTTATAGATTAATGCTATATTATATATAGCATTATAATATATAGCATTATAATGCTATATTATATATAGAATAATTAAAAGCACAGATTTATAAAATAAGGGTTGAAATATATTCAAACCATCTTTTTCATCAGAGACACAAGAAGTGGTTTAGAGCAATTAATAAGGAACTAGGCAAAAAGGTACAATCCCATCCTGAGTGCATATAGAGTTAAGTCCGTATTTCATGAGATGCTTTCATACAGGCCCAAACATCAGCAACATCAAGGGTGAAGTCCCTGGGACTTCACAAAGATACCTCTCAGGGAGACAAAGGACATCACAGAACAATCCAACACAATGCTCATGAGCGTAACGCATACAGTGCATTTTGCAGAATCGCTGCTGAACAGATGCTTGCCTTTGTCCTACAGTATCCTCCCCCACTTCATGATAAACTTGTGCTTGTAATCAACACAGCACTGCCAGAACACCAACCGAGCAAGCCCTGGGGGGCTTCTTCAAGGGGTAATCAGACACCCTTCCCACCTGGGTGAGAAGAGGCATGGAAAAGTGATGGAGTTTGGGACCAAACCACGAGCAAAGCCAAGAAAAGAGGTCTCAGTGCTGCCTTGACCTTTTGAAACAGTCCTGCTGCTTCAAGCATGCAAATATAAACAAAATACTTCGAGACTACACCTGTAAAATAGGCTTCATGATATATTTCTTCATTTACCTTTTTATCTGAGACTTAGTATTAAAAAAGCACTTCTGAAAATTACCTTTGTCTATTTAATTAATCTTCTGCCCATAGAAAAAAGCTTAACATGATTATGAACACATTCAATTTTACTTCCATTGATTTATCCCATCTGATGGCCTATTTTATCTTTATAAGACTTACAATAGTAGAACTGGGTCACCACGCAAGTAATACAGTAGTAAAACACATTTTAGTGAACCCTGTTATTAAAACCTCTCATTTCTTTCTGCTCTGTTCGAAATGAAGCCTATTACAGCAATTGGACTTGTACCACTTGGATAAAACATGGTCAATTGAACTGACTGAACCTCACTGTTACAGCCTTAATCCTGCCATTCCGTGCACCAAAACCAATCCCATGACAGGGGTCCTCACACAGGTTTTCACCAAGTCAGACACCATCTCAGTGGCCACAGCCGTGCGATGGGAGATTATCTGAGACAGAGAAAACAAGAGGGGGGAAAAAGGCTACCTGCAGTCACTTTGGGGAATGCTCAGAATTAATTTTGACATAATTTCGGAGCAGAATGGGAAGGTATCCAGAAGCACTGAAGTTTGGCCTTGCTTTCAGCTGAAGGTCTGAGGACTGGTTCGGCCACCTAGAAGTCCTCACTACCAGTGATGGGAACCTTTGCAAAGCTCTGTAGCAAAAAACAGTTTGGGATCATCCAACTTTGGACTGAAGCACAGGAAAGTCAATGCCTGTGAAGGTGTTATTTGGTTTACTGCTAAGTTTCCCAGTCCCAGAAGTCAAGTGTTGCAGACTGAAATCAAGATAAAATGAGCTGTATCTACTTTGCTGCAGGCTGCTTATCAGCAGCATGGAGACATCCCAGAGACTCATTATACAATATACATGAGAAATGTGAAAATAGTTCCTTCCAATTTATTGTAGTATCAATGTCCTTAGGTGATAGATTCTGTCTCTGTGAATACTATTAAGAAAATCAGCATATGGCTCCTCTGAAGACGTTTTTTCCAGGTGAGATCCACCTCAATTAACCCAATGAGTACAAGGGAGATGAAGCACATAGGCTGTTATTCAGAAGTTGCTTGCATTTCATTTCAAATGGAAATTCATCCCCACAGGTGAATTCACCCACTTTAGAGGGCTAACAACAAGGCATTCACAGCACTTCGGCATCCTTGTACAATAAGACCTTCAAGGAAGGTAAGTTTTGCACCCAACTTAATATGCTTCACTGGGAAACCGTCATTCTACGGGATCTTTCAGTGCTTATTTTTGTGTCTAAATACTACTGAATGCTTCAGACAGTATTTAAAGGGCAGTATTTGAAAGTTAACCCTAGAATTAATATACTCTGACAGTTTACATGAATTAAACACTCAGCTGCTGCACCAGTGCATTTGGTATTTAATTTTATGCAATGATGATAATGGATGATCATGGCACTGAAAATAGGATCCCTTTTTTTCCCCTCAGACTTTCTAGTCATATCCCACTATGTAAGAAGGAAAGTGTTGTTTGCTCATTTTAAATAACCACCAGTCTGCCTCCTCTTGCTTTACAAACCCGAAAACTACGGAAGTCTTCTTGAACACCACACATTCAGAAGTAATTTTTTTTCCAACACAGCCAACCCAGACTTCAGCACTGCAGCTACTGAGATGGACCAGGCAGCCTGTACAAAACAGCAGTGTGGGTTTTTTGCACCTATGAGCTTCCCAGCCTCTCTCCTCTGCCTTTCCTGAAAGCAGCACCAAGACAGGTTTTAAACCAGGCCACTCCATCCCCCTAATCCCTTGCACTTAATCCTACGGTCGCACCTTCAGAGCCCCCTTTGCACCCCAACACAACCAGCCCTCCACAGGCTGTTCCCTGAACCCAGGAACAATGTTTTCCTTCCACTGCTTCTCAGGTCTATCACAGCACAGACAGAAAGGGACAAGCACTTTCCCTGCTTGATTAAAATTAACTTACCTCGAACACAACACAGAGGTATCATTACTTAACGTAGTCTTCAAGGAAAGAAAAAATCCCATCAGCTTTATTTTCTCAATCTTTGCAAAAGTCTGTAATTCTTAATACCTCCTGCCTATGTTACTTCTGGAAATAGTGTTAAAACTAGAACAGGTCCCCAAGTAGTATGGAATAGCCACAGTCACAGCATATAGTTTGAGCTCATGGAAATACTGCATGTCCTGATTTTATCTTCATTTATGAAACAGCTTCAAGAGCCCCTCTCCAGAACTCAGTGAAGTGAGTAGGGGAAAAAAAACTTCCACTCACTAAGCAGACAGATATGGTTTGAGACTTAAAACAACAAGCACAGAGATTCAGGGGGAGGTTATTTCCCCCCCCCCCCCCCCCCCACCCCCCCCCCCCCCCCCCCCCCCCCCCCAAACATTAAATATATAATACTCATATATAACAAATACGGTACATACATATATATATGAACTATACTGCTACATGTAGTAAGTAGGCAAACAGAATTCCAGACCAGTGTTAGCAATCCACCTTATCTGTATCATCAGTACATTACTGGAAAAATGTATTTCCTTTCTGTGGCACGGCAAAGATACCTCTGTTCTCATCGCAGGAACTACTGATTAGCAAAATTATGTTTTACAATGGTTTGCTACCTCGTTTATCTTTCAAATTCTTTGTAGTGTTGTACTGTCAGGCATGTAAGAAAAATGAATGCTACAGGTGTTCCTTAAAAAGCAGTAATAATGCATCACACAGAATGTAGAGGTTCATGAAATAATGATGCCACAAGGGTTCACAGCAGAGTATGAATCGAGTACGATCAATTCTAATCTACTACAGGTGTGACTGTCTCACTTATTTAATAAAAGCAAGATAGGTGTGAGAAAGCAAACATGTTTTCCATTAGGGTGGGAAACAGAAACTGGCATTTTATGCTGGGCTATGTTTCCAGGTAGAGACGCAGCTCTTCATCAGCCCACACCCTCATGAAAACCAACCAACATTGTTATTCTGACAGCAAACGCTGTCTGTTTTTCAAAGACATGAGAAAGAACAGACAACAATTATATTTAATTTTCATACAAACTAATGTGTACCGAACATCTGCTCTCAGTTTACTAAAGTCAGGTTATCAGAGTGCTTTTCGTGCAATATAAATCATTAAAAGAAACACTCTTACAATCCAAAGCTTTCCTTCATGTCTCATGCACATGGTACCTTTCAGATATATTGCAACCTGACTAGTATTAAGGTTCGTTCTTCTGTAATATTCTCAGCCATTTTTCACCATAGCACTAGTTGGTTGGCCAGGATGAGTTTTTGACAACTGTCTGAAACAGGTCAGCTGGTTCAAGGTCATGGAGAATAAAATGTTCGCATGCATTAAAATAATCTGGCAATCTTGTATTTGAAGAGACATATTACCTGCATAATTTGATTAGTGACTGCAAATTGAACAGAGTGGGCTGTGATCATAGAATAAGCCTTTTTCTAGCTCGGTGAAGACTGGAATCTCTGTTCCCACACAATCAGCAAAAATGCTTATTTGAATGTAACTGTTCAATATTTCATATGTAACAGGTCATTGCTCCTGGTGAAGACAGGTAAAAGACAAAAATGGTTCAGGGCAAAGCAAGGAGTCAGGCAAAGAAAGGCAAAAAGGGCCGGAGGTGGGGAGAACATGGCTGAAATGAGGAAGTATGTTCACAGGTCCTGGAGGCAGGAAGGATTAAACGTACAGGAGGTGACAGGTTCCAGTGGCCGATCAAATGGGCTCAGGCATGTATCTAAGAAGACCTGCCAGCGCAGTCCTTCCTCACCTTTATTGGCGCCAGCCTGTACAGAGGAATTCACTCTCTCCACTACTGTCTGTGATTTCGTTATGTTAAGTGCAGGGGCTAAATATTCACAGCTGCAAATGGACTCAGTGGGAGCTGCAATTTGCTTGTGTAAAGTGCTGTACATTTCTAAGGAGCCTGAAAAACATCCAACAAACCCACAGGTCCAAGGCACTTCAGACTGGACACTTAAAATTAACAGGTAGTTTTGACCTTAATCTCTGTTGGTCAGTTAAGTCCTATGACATGGGGAAAAACTGGAACTTTCTCACCTCACAAGGAGTTTTAATTCAAGAAAAGAAATTCCCAAGTGCTTATGAACCAGATAAGCACTGCAGAGGAGCTCAAAAGGAAATTAATAATTCTGTCTCCAGAACACAGTTTGAATTATGAGCAGAAATAAGGCATAGGGGACACATTGATTAATGAAAAGAAACAACATATTGAATAGCCTCTCATTAACTGAGCATCCTACTTTCTGTGCACTGAATGAGGCCAGGGTCCTGCGCAAAAATAGCATGAGACCATATAGAGACATTATTGTAATGCAGATGCAAGTAAAGGTTTCACAGACAATCTTAATTTGAGGATTTCTTAAGGCTTTGGTGCTCAGTTTAGCACCTGATATTTCTTAATTCAGGTACTTTTGCGTATAACAATTTACTGAGAATCGTATTCTGTGAATGCTGAATATTTCCACCAGATAAATCAATCGGCTAACCTCACGAATGCTGATGTGATTGAAAAGTGTATTTAACACATAATTTACACATATGCAATTCTTTAAACACCCAAGTGTGCTCCCAGTGCTTTCTGATCAGCTAATTCAAATAGCTACCTATACAAGGGCTCCTTTAAATGGATACAAGCGTAAGGGCAATATTTTTATGTGATATGGAAAAAACAGGGTCTATCCAATTAAGGAGAGATGCCTGTTTAATGCACATTTTGCAAAATGTGCCAGTGTTGTATGTGCCATTAAAAATATTCAGCATTACTGACTTTTGAACTTGGTAATTTTCCTCTTACTACGGTCATAGTATTATACTTTTAAAATGGAAATACATTTCAAAGGAATAGCCCAAAGGTTATGGAATATATCACCAAGCTAATCACAGTGAAGTAATATAGCAGGCGATATTAAAACCCCGGTGATAATTGCCCCAGGCATTTAAAGTAACAGCAGCATTTTCCTGTACTGCAGTCAGAGCACAACAGCCAGTGCTGTATCTGAAACAGAATCAGACTAAAATCAGACTATACACTTCCCCTCAGGATTTAAGAGCTTTATACTGAAAGATGCCAACCTCTCTTCGGCTAACATTTTATAATAACCAAAAATACATACACATAATAGCTTCCAAGTGCGTTTACTTTCTTAATGGTATTTCCCAGTGCATGTTTACAAAAGGAAAACCAGGACAGTGGGTACCTGGCAGGATAAGGACCCGGGTGAAGTGGTGCCTGCAAAGTCTCTGAAGTCCTGTGTTTACTCGTGCAACAGTGCTCTACCAACATGAACCTGTGCACCCCAAAAGGGTACTTGGCAACATGCACTGGGCTCACTGGATGTCAGTCTTCCTTCTGTCAAAGGGCCAAATGACTTTCACTATGTTTATTTGCCTCTTCTGAGGTTCAGCCAGATGTAGGATGTAGGTCTCAGCTAAAGGACAACAAAAGATTTCAGAGAGTATCTGTACCCGAAGAGCGCACAGTACTGCTCCACAGTAGGATACCTTCAGAAGCTAACAAACTTAGCCCAACGGTACCATCCAGCTTGCTAAAAACAAAGGAGGTCCAACTTTCTAGGGGAGAAGGGTCCTTGACAGTGTCACTTACTAATAGCATCTGCCCCAAAACTTGCTAACACTTTCTAAAAGTAGCAGTTGACATTGAATGAGTAGATTGGGTGGAATTTATTTGTTGTGGTCAAATACATAAGTCCCTTTCATCTGGATTCTACTAGGAACTGAAAATAAAGCAAATCTCCTTACAAAACAGAACTGCAAAGTGCTAATGTAATGCTGCATTATCTGAAAGATAGTTATTATAATCAAGACAGATGCTTTACTCTGCAATCTCCTAATGAGAGGCACCAGCAAACACTATTCCAGATTTTGTGGTGAAAACAAAACAAAACCAAATACCTTTCATTATTTTTACTTTTTATGTGTATACCAAGTGACACAAGAAACCTCACAGAAGCACCAACTTTATTGCTTCTGCTTCAGAAAAGTCAATGGGCAAATCTAGTAAACGGGAGATTTTGAAAGTAATTTATTATTGCTGCCGTTACCTGGTGTTTTCCCTGTTGTGATTGAAAACTGTCTTGACTTATGCTTCTTTAAGAGCCACACACAAAGCTGTTCCATGTTTAAGCAGTCAGAGGCATTTGTCTCCTTAAACAAGGCATTCTAATCATTCCTTTTGTAGCCTACTAAAATAAGATTCTAGAAAAACTCTTCTCTAAATAAGGATAAACAAAACAGTGGCTTGATCACAGCACACTGCCAGAACAATCACACTTATAATCTTAGCACTGACGGTATATTTAGCAATCGCAGTTACAATTACTTTGGTCTTACTTCGCAATATCTCAGGATGACAATTCTGACAACGTTACAGAGAAATCAGGAGCTGTTCCCAGAGAGTGGTTCCCAACCACAAATTGGGCAACGTAGACTAAGGAATGAGAAAGCCAACGGAAGCATTTTGAAAGGAACAATATCCTTTGTGAGTACTTTTTCTTGATATACGACAATGAACACCAGGCAGGAGTTGGAGGGTTTTCTGCAGGACCTCTTACCTAGGACATACTGCAGTGGTATAAAAGGCATTTGCACATCACTTTTTTGAATGTAGACTCTGAGTACAGTTTTTTCCCCATGTCCAGTAGCAAATAGGACCAGAACAGACATGAGAATGTTGCTAGAGTTTGTAAACGCTTTTTCTTTCTTTTGACTTCAAAGTATTTATTTTCTAAGCAGATAGCTGTCAATTTTATTTTTCAATTGATTCCCCTATGGCAATAAAACTAAATCACAAAAATCAAGTTTTACATCCAAGGGTAAAATAATAAATGGCATTCTGTATTTAATAATGTACTTGGTATTACAAGCAGATAAATAGTAATACATAGCTAATACTAATCTATTTTGCTACTAGACTAATATTTCTGTGAGTTGACTGTTTGACAGACTTCCAATTTTTGCTAGCAGTACAGTGTTTATATATGCAAGAAAGACTATTCTCATGATTAAGTTGCTGCAGAGACACCAAGGATCTCAGTTGAAGTCCTATTACAGAATGATGCTCAGAATGACCGTCCACTACATTTTTTGTACACTTGAAAGGAATCCAAATATATTTGTGCCCTGGTTTCCCATCTTATTCTAAAAACAATATATGTTATTAAAAGAGATTTTAAGGTACTGAATTCAGTCTTTTTAAATGCATTTTTGTTTTTCAGTGATACTTCAATCCTTCCATTTTTTTTCCTTCCGAAAACGGGAAACTCATGAGAGAAGAGAGAAGAAAAGATTTTTCCATGATTCAAAAGCTTTTGCTGATTTATTCTACTTATTTCTTGTGAAAATGTCATCATCAAAAATCTCCCTTTTTATTAAAAAAAAGATTGATTTTTGTACTAGCTCTTGAGGTGAATTTGCTTCCTCTCACATCCTGAGTCTTGTATCTTCAGATGAGAAACTCTGAAATGGGAAACATCACAGAACTCAAATGCACTTTGTCAGCAGGGTCTCAGCTTGGTCTCTGTGCCTCTAGGAGGCTCCTCCATGACCCAGCATGATGACCATTCCCACTGCCCTGACTGACAGATACTCTACTACAAACAGGCAGCAGCAGACAGACATGAGATGGAGAGGCAAGCAATTCCTGCGAGGTAGTTTTGAGGCAAAAAGCAAAGAACTGGTTACCACTAAATTTTTGTTTCCATTTCATACTTCAAGACCAACCTGTAAAGCCTCATCTGGCCTATTACAAAGGATGCTCTTCAACAAGAGAGGAAGGTGAGCAGCGCTGCATGCTTGTCCTGTTGGACAGCAAGCTCTGAGAGCCTCCTGGCCAGCACACCCCACTTGGCTTTAACCACTGTTGCAAACAAAAGGTTACTGGAAATGCTAACACCTTGAGCCCAAAGACACATACAACCCTTGCACTGCAGCACAATGAAGCTGTGAGGTTAAATTAGAAGCAGTATTTGCAACAGGTTTTCTGCTAGTGCTTAGTTCTTATTTTTATGACATATATATTTTCCACTAGTAAAAACTGCAAAAATTGTCGAAGGGATCCTGTGTCTAATTTTTGCCCTTTCAAATAAAAGCTCTTTCCAGTCTGGTAGCCTGATGAGAACTTTAGAGCATGATTTGTTAAATCAGATCAGTGCAATGATTCTTGCAGTAATACTCACTTTGAAACAAATGAAAGAAGATATACGTTTAAAATAATTTTAAAAGTGAAAATACCCTGGCATCGTATTTTTCTTAAGCAAAATAGCGAAGTATAAACAAGAAATTCTGAGAAACATAACCAAAAAGAAGCACATTCTTTTATATTAGAAATGCCCTGAACTGCTGTCTGTGTTGTTTCATCATTTTTTCCATTAAATCAAACACTTCTTCTAAATCAAGCCCTTGGGGAGTAAGAGACAAAAGTGATGAGAATGCAATGTGTGAATATAAAGTGGAGCATGTGTTTATAACTAACTCCGTTCAGAGATCAAGGGAAATGTCACCGTTTATAGCCATCAGTAAAGAATCAATGTAATTATATTTGTAGTATCAATTCAGGTCATTATTCCAATATATACACCATAATGCCACAATTACAGTTTACATCTGCATAGAACAAATTCATGTATCTATTAACCTTATGTAAAAAGGAAACAAAAGCCTCTTCTTTCCCCTTCCTCCCCTACACGCCCTCATTATTTTGATCTTGAAGCGAGATGTAGTTCAGCATTTAACTATATCAGAAATTTTAAAAGTGCATCTGGATTTGTCTGAAACCTTTGAGACCTGGGTTCAGAGCACTAAATCTTTTTGTTTTCAAGATAATGGATACAGTAAAAACCTCCGACCCAGGGGAAAGAGAAGTACTCCCAGACTTGGAGTAATTCCCACTCCAAAATGTTTAGAAGCACTGCACCAGGATGCTTTTTTTCCTTGCTAAGTCAGCCACCACTGGCTCATGACCTTTTGGAAGGGTTGAATTTCAGGGAAGTGAGCCATACTCTTCCAGTGCACTGTTTGAAAACCAGTTTCTGCCACTCCTAACACCAAAACAAAATGCTTTGCAAAGCTGACTGTGTACAAGAAAACAGTGAGACAGCCCTCAATCCCCCTCCATGGCTAAAATTATAGGTATTCACGTTATAATATTTTTGGGGCATCTTCAAGGATCCATCATTATGAACAAAGACTGAACACATCTTTTAAAGCTGTTCAACCTGCCAGCATACTTGCACACAATTTAACAATAAATGTGACCCTGTAGTCATCTTAGCAACTGTAAATGCCGGTGCCTCTACTTAAATAAAAAACAAACAAAAAACCCAGCAAGCTGAGGTTCTATACCTGGTGGGAGCATCATCCACAGAATACCATCCCACAGAACTACTGCATGTATGTACTACTTTTAACAGTATTTCTCAATAGAAGGAAAAAAAGAATTCTGTCTGATTAGTTCTTTAGCTTTCTGAGATGAGGGCATAGAGACCCTAGTTAATCACTTGTGGAACAGCTATGCAGAGTGCACAGAATTTGGAAACCAACTTGAATTTAAATTAAAAATCCATTTTTCACATGAGCCCAGGTCCTCCTTCAAGAGCCCACCAACATCCATTAGGCATGCAGAAAAATTACAAGCAGATAAGTGTTCTTGCAAACAGAAAACATTGCCAATCTGTGAAAGACTTTACCAAAACTGAAGGGCACAGGAGCTCTACTTGTTCAGTCATCCAGCTTTTCAGTATTCAGAAAACTTTCCAGATGTTTAAGAATGAAGACACTTACCTAGAGGAAAAAAAAATAAAAAATGAAAAAAGAACACATTAGTCAGAGCTAACACTTCTGGAAAGCTTTGCCTTTTAAATGATGACATTGCATTGGACAAACTCTCATTATAGATTGTAACTACAAAGTATAAATATTATATTAAGGTTTCATTGATAAATAGATATCAAGTATCAACATACCATTAATAGATGTTTTTTGGAATGACTTACCAATTTCAAAAAGCACAACAAAACTAGAAATTGCTGATAACTATCACAACTTTCAGCAGTGATTTGTTAATATTCCCAAATTAAGGCTTATCAACCCCTTGTTCACCAAGTTCAGACTTGTACAAATCCATATAATAGCCTAGTTGATATCAAAATAAAACATTAACACAGGAGGTTCCAGTTCACAGGGCCACTTAAATCAGTTATTTGAAAATAACTGTTCCACCTCTGGATGTCTTGTCCCAACAA